>NW_027273885.1:2215000-2605000 GCF_046630095.1 Trachinotus anak | reverse complement strand
TTGCAAAGTGCACAACTTCATTGCTTGAGTCAAAGTATAGATACTCCTGGTCAAATATTACTCCAATACAAGTGAAAGTTGTTCTGACAAATTTTACTTGACTTAAAGTACTGGATTACTTGCTTTTAAAAACACTTAAGTATTCAAAAGTAATTTTTTTAATGTCAGCACATTGTTGTGTTTTTCCACATTTACAGAACCTAATGGCTCGGAAACAACCCACTGAATGTACTGACTTATTTTTAGAACCTGTACAATAAAAAGCATGTGGGATATGCTTCAATGCCTGTGGAAATTTCCAAAGAAACACAACTGAATCAACAAAAGAATTATAGTTTTCTTTTATTTTTTTTAGGCGGTGATGAGGTTTGGTCGTGGTAAACACAGCACACATTTACAATGAAAGGAATCTTCCTTTCTTTAGATAAGACTGTGAAGAGATAGACGTTGATACGGACACTGACAGGTTCAAACATGACTAACAGTGGAGGAGTTTTTTATGTTATGTTTATGTGAAGTGAAGTAAAAGTCACAAGTTTCCAAAATAAAAAAAAGTTAAAAAAAATACTGAAATGGGCTAAATGGGCCTTGTTAGCGTCCACCCCTGGGTCTTTGTCATAAGTTCTGCTTTACAGATGTGATGTGATTTGATTATGGTTTTAAGTTCGGAAGCTATGACAGGAAACTAGAAGTTGGTGGTTTCCTAGCCATCACTTGGGGAGTTTTAGCTGCTAAAGTCTGACTGTTACAGTTGGAAAACACCTGTCTCATGACGCTTTGAGTCCATCCCGTCAATTGAGATTTTCTGCCTCCGTCAGTTCCTCTGGTTCTGGTGGGAGTTGTGGTTTTTGTTGCGAGTGGGATCACTGGAGATCCCCTGTACGACTGCCTCCAAGACACAGACTACAGCGAGCTTCTCGACATTGTGGACAAAGGTCTTCCTGCCACCAAGACACCGCGTCATGTGGCAATCATCGGTGGGGGCATCGCTGGACTTACCGCTGCAAAGTTTTTGGAAGATGCTGGCCACAAGGTAAATTATTTGACAGTGAGGAAGTAATAACTTCAGCCTGAAATGTCGCCTGTTCTGTGAGTCAGCCTCTGAAGACAAAGAGAAAATTCACATCGCTGACACTGCAGGATACAAAGAGTGGTGTGTGTAATGTTTTTAAGTCTGTCATTGAAAAGAAAGCTGCAGGCCTTGATGGTATTTCTTACCAGGTTTTGAAGTGTCGTCATACTCAACTACAGCTGTGCATGATGATACTGATTATACAGAACCTGTGCCTAAAAAGTCTACAACAGCGTCATGATGGCAGGTCAGCTGCTCTGACTTCAGTGACAAAGAAATCAATTTAAGGTCCCTTATTTGTATTAAATGAGATGTCCATGTGTTTTCTGATTATAAAGCAGGTCTAGGTTCTATATTAATACTGTGAAAGTGTCAAAGCCTCAGTCCACAGAGAAATGCACACAGCCTGTATTCAGAAACTGAGCCTTAAAACCAGCCGTCAGGACTTCTGGGACTTGTGATGTCACAACAAAGCAGTCATCACTCTCAACCATGTCCCAAGCCCCGCCCACCTGGACCAACCATAGTTTCTCTCAGTGTTTACCTGAAATCTCCCACATTTTTACTTGATAATTCAGAAAACAGTCAGCCAATCAGAAGAGAGGCTCTGAGCCTCGATGTGTATTTAACATGATGATAATGATGATTCTGTGTCTCCAATGACAACAAGGTGACCATAATAGAGGCGAGCAGCCGTATTGGAGGACGTGTGGAGACCTTCAGGAACAGAAGAGAAGGCTGGTACGCAGAAGTGGGCGCCATGAGGATCCCCAGCTTTCATAAGTGAGTCTTCGGGCTGGGCCACAATGTGACAGTAACAGAAGCACAGCAGTGAGTGGACTGACTGTGTTCAAGGTTCTTAGGAGGTTGAGTTTTCAGTTACGTACCACATTTAAGTGAAGTTTTGAACACTGCATTTTTTAGTTACAGTTACTGGTAATAAAGTTTTTTTAGTCATAGCAGTGAACTAGTGTAAGAAAGTGGTACTGAATGTTGCTTTATTATGCGTAATAACAATCCATTAACTATACTTACAAATTTTACTTTTGATACCTAAATTTTAATCTTACTGCACTTTTACTGAGGTAAGAGAGGGAAGCAGGACATGTTATAACTTGTAATTAAGTGTTTTTACAGAGTTGTATCACAACTTCCACTTAAAGTTCTTCTAATCTGTGTTTTTTTTTATATTAATAATAGACAGATGTCTAACGTAAAATCACAAACCCGCAAAAATTATCCGACTCAGCAGTTTCAGTTTCATTTCGACTGAGAGTTTTAGCATCTGAAGTTGATCGGTTTTGATTTATGGCCTGTTCTTGTTTCAGTCTCTCATCAGTGTCATTTTCAGTCAGATAAACTCTCTCCACACTTCCTGCCCAGCATCAAACAGCAGACTGAAAAAAAAAGTCTATAAACAGGTGAATCATTTAGCAGCTAAACAGCCCGATATTTCCCTCAGGGATCAGCGGAGAACATTTGTCAGGTGGCCAGAAAGAGGACTTCATGTGCTATATTGTCTTTTACAAGCTGATATTCAATCAGCGTTATGTTTACAGCTCGTTGTGCTGCCCCAGAGTTGCTAAAAAAGTCAAACTTCTGCAGCATAAATCAAAAGATCTGTCTCATCTCTCTATAAGATTTTAATATACAGTATATGTTCCACAGGATTCTGCTTTCCTTTGCCTCCAAATCAAAAATTTCCCTAAACCCCTTCATCCAAGACGACATCAACACCTACTATCTGGTAAACGGAGTGCTGGAGAAAACCTATGCTGTTGAAAACAACCCCGGAGTGCTCAACTACACCTTGACCGACAGAGAGAGGGGGAGGTCAGCAGCTCAGCTCTTCAGTCAGGCTCTGTGGAAGGTTTGTACACGTGAAACACGTCATTATTTTCATACACATTCATATTGTTTCATTGCACGAGGATGGAGGCATCTTTTTGTGAGTATTTTATCTGTGCACAGGTGAGAGATGACCTCAAGGTGATGGGCTGCAGGGCCATGTTGGATAAATACGATTCCTACACGGTGAAGGTAGCGATTCATTTATTAACAGATGTCACACAAGCCATAGTTTGAATTTGAACAAAATATTTCACCATATAAATTTTACATATTACATCTGATTGCTGACAGGAATATCTGGTGAAGGAGGGCAACCTGAGTCGAGGCGCCTTGAGGATGATCGGGGACATCCTGAATGAAAACAGCCTCTTCTACACGTCACTGATAGAGATGCTGTACATACAGTCAGACATCAATGACAACACTCAGTAAGAAATGTTCAGTTATCATTTTTATTATGTGTCTGGCCTGTGGATCTTAGCAGTGGCTGTCAGAGACAGAGCATCTCTGGAGGTAGAAATAATTCAAATTCAGTGTTTTGTTTTTTTGATTGAAGGCCCTCTCAAGGATGTGAACATGTATATTATGAATTTATTTTTGAATTTAATAAGCAATGATAACAGAAAATCCTCCTGCTGATACTCTACCCTCATAATATCTGACAGTTGCAGGCACTAGTTACTTTGACAATTCAGATCTTCCGTACAAATCATGTGATCACCGAATACATTGTGATGAAATATTACTGATTCAACTACCCAACAACATGAGCAACTTTAAAGAAGCTATTTGTAAGTTTGGCCATTGCTACATAGCGTTAGCGTAAAAGCTGTTTACTTACCGGTCCAGAAGAAATGCTGTGAATGTTTTCTTGCACTGAAGTTAGCATGCTAACCAGCATGTATCAGTATCCATCTTCTTTAATCATACTTCAATAAAACTGATGATATAGCATATAATGATAAACCAATGACAGGGCTCCTCTGCCTGCATGATGCTTACTTTTCCTTTTCATGCCTAAACCTGCTATAATTGATGTTTTATAATAACAATATGTCCAATTACACTGTAAAAACATTCATAGTGAAGAGTCAGGTTTCAGTCATTTGATCCATTGTTGAAATAAAAATGCTGATGACAGCAGCTTTAATGATTTCCTGTAGTGAGGAGGTTTTTACAGGTGTTTTTTTTCCCAGGTACTTTGAAGTGACAGATGGCTTTGACCACCTCCCCAACACTTTCTACCAGCTGTTAAACGCCACCATTCTTCTCAACTCCAAGGTGAAGCTGATCAACCAAACAGGAAGCAGCAATGTAACCGTAACATACCAGGACTGGCGCAATTCAGGCTCCCTGACCAACCTAACGGTGGACTACGCCCTGGTTACGGCCACAGCCAAGGCCACGCTCTTCATCAACTTCCAGCCCCCTCTCTCCGGGGACAAGATGGAGGCCCTGCGCTCGGTTCATTACGCCAGCTCCACCAAGGTGGTGCTCAGCTTCAAGGAGCGCTTCTGGGAGAAAGAGGGCATCAAAGGAGGGAAGAGCATCACGGACCGTCCCTCTCGCTTCATCTACTACCCCAGCCACAGCTTCCCTGGTACGGCCGCGGGGGCGCTGCTGGCGTCTTACACCTGCTCTGATGACTCCACCCTCTTCCAAGGGATGAGCGAGGAGGAGCTGATGGCTGTGGTCCTGGAGGACTTGGTCCAGATCCACGGAGAGGTGATCAGGAATCTGTGTACAGGGGGGATGGTGAAGAAGTGGGGCTTGGATCCCTACAGTCTGGGAGCCTTCGCCCTGTTCACGCCCTACCAGCAGGGACACTATGCCACGGAGCTGTTCCAGAGTGAGGGACGGGTCCACTTTGCAGGGGAACACACAGCCACACCTCATGGGTGGATTGAAACTGCCATGAAGTCTGCGCTCAGAGCAGCTAAAAATATCAACAGCCTGACGGTGTAGTTTTCTTTGTAGCAAATACATTTTTCTAAATATGTTCCAAGTCTTATAGGATTTGTCTGACATTGGTTTAGCAGAATATCTTGTGTCTGGTCAGTGTCAACCCACTCTATCTGATATGATGTATATATTTTTTTTTGTGTCATATTAACATATTTATTGATCCAGGTACGAATCTATTGATCAGCAGCACACTGCTTTTCTATTGGCAGCCCACAACTGACAATTTTATTAGATTAGCTTAACACAAATTTAATTACTGGCCCCATGATTGTGAATGCAGGGTTTTACTGTGTGTATGTGATGTTTTAGAGGATATTGCATCATTATCTACCAGAATAAAACTCAAAATAACAAAGAATTACAGCTACAAGTTACCTAACAAGTATTTTCAGCACTTTCTCAATGAAACCATCAATTATTTTGGTTCGCAAAATATCAGAAAATAGTGAGAAATGAGTAACATAATAAGGTAATAAAAAGGTAATGTATAAAATTTGTCCTACTAAAAACCTCAAAATATTTAGTTTACTATAGTTTAATTCAATCTAAAGAAAAGCAGTAAATCTTTGCATTTCAGAAACAGGAACCAGCAAACGTTTGTTCGTTTTTTTCACTCTAACAACTCACTAATCATCAAAATAGTGTCTCATTAGTTTTATGTTGATCAACCAATCAATTAATCATCTAATCAATTCAACTGTGCACCATATTATTCTACAGCGACATCACTAAATACTGACATTTATTTAGAATAACTGAGATGAAAGCAGTTCCTGATGGAACAGAAGCTTTATTCTTTCTTTACCAGCACTTCATGCCTTTCATTTCTGTTTTCTTCATTTCTACTGATTTATATTTCACTTACTTAAATTTACTTTTAGATTCAACAAAAAAATAAAATATTTGAATGAAGCACCTGCTTTAAAATGAGAGTTGTTTGGGAGGAAAAAGTCTTGTGTTAAAAAGGAGACACTACGGAAAAATCCATAAAAAAAAAAAAAAACATTTCAGGTGATGGAGCCTGAACACACATCAGGCTAGTGATTTTTTTTTTTTAGTAGGATTATGGGTAGATAGAAAGTAACTATGTACATTTACTCAAATACTGCTGTGCAATTTTCAGGTTGTCTGCCAGTTTTGACGTCCACATGTATACAAATGTTTTTGAAGCATTATAATTTTAATGATAAATGTCTGTTACATTGAAGCTGTTGTCAGAGGAGTTCACACAAAGCTGATTAACCCTCTCAGCACCAGGTAAATCTCTGTCTTCTGCAGTAAACCAGAGTGAAATGTGGTTTCCCACGCTGTGCACTGGTGGCGAATGTGTTTTATATCAACCAGCAAGTTCTCCAGAGCTGAAGAGGTTGTTCTCCTGTCTGTATGTACAGTGTAAACACATCTGGAGGCTCAATAAAGCACCAGACAGACAGCTGCATTATTTCCTGGACGTTTATTGAGTACCCCTCCTGAACAACATGCTGACGGGACCGAGGGAGGATGTCGCCTTCTGCATGTGTGCTGTGTAACTATCAGATTTATAGTGTTTGTGTAATTACTCTCACTGCCAGAGGGGGGAGACAGAAGTTCTCAACTGCAGGTTTAAAAAATGACCCCCCTCCCTCGACCTTAGCAGCGAATCACTGGTAAACTGTGCAAAACACAGCCGCCAGGACTATTGTTGAGTCCCATCTTTCTTTTCACAGCCTCATGTTTGTCTTTGTGTAGAGTATATAACGCATGATGGGTGAATGATGCTATCTAATCACTCTGATTGGCCCAGTGACTGACCAATCAACTGGCTCTGCAAAAACTTCTACACACGTTATGACCAATTAATGCAGCAATTCATTTAATTCAGAGGTTCACACACTTTTTCCTGCCACTGTATTTGGCTCTTTGTGATATCTGGTAATGCCCTTCACTCTTTATTGTTTCAGTTTTTAAGAATAAATACGTGAAAACAATCTGTTAATATTCTGGTGTTTGTCCTTTACTAAAATTCTTCTTCACTTCACCTCATTTTCTAAATTACATGTTTTCTGTTGTTCAGTACATGACAGGAAGGTGAACACGAGTATAATTTGTTTACTAATGTCACATTACATAACTTCTCATAAACAGATTTGCAGCATTTTTAACTAATTTTGAACCCATCAAGCTCCAGTCCAAAGCATAGACAGCAAGTTATAAAAAGAAAGGAAACACGTCCTCTTCACATCATTATTTATGTCATAATTCAGTCCTGTTGGCATCGGTAGTCCATCATTAATGAGCGCCCTTCTGCACCATCTGTGTGAAGCGGTTGGTGATGGTCAGGGTGGTGTCGATGAATCGCTCCACACAGCTCACCAGGCACGTCTCAGTCCGGTGGTCCAGCTTCGAGCCCGGACTGTCCACACACTTGTCCCAGCAGATGTCAGTGAAAGTGTGCACCTGGAATCAACACAGAGGCTGGTTAACTGATGATTTATATCATGATGACGGATTGATGAACAGATAACAGGTAATAGATTATGGTCGGATTCATTATCCGTTGCCTTCTAGTGATCACTGACTGGACCTAAAACCTGATTCTACCTGTTGTTACTTTGACATTCGAGGTTGAGTTGCAGTCTCAGTCAGTAAAGTTGTGACACTGAAGAAGATCAAGCGTCAGTAAAGTGCACCAGACCCACTGCGAGTCATCAGGATTAGGTTTCCCTGTATGGGTCCATGTGCCAGACGGTTATCACCACGTCGGTGAGTTAGCTGTCAGTCCACAGGACTTCCTGTTTACATCTCTTGGTTTGTTTGTTACAGATACATGTGAAACCAAACCAGAGCTGGAAGCCTTGGTGTGACCAAATGAGCTGAAGTGAAGGTGTGTGTGCACCGTACATTACCTTACACACACCGATGGGTTTGTTTTTTTTAATGCAGTTTTTCCATCTGCTGTAACACATCAGTCTTACACTGTTAAATACTGGTCAACCAGAGGAATGTATTGGTCAGGGTGCCCTACAGGTCAGGCCTTCAGTCACTGGTTTCCATCAGTAGCGTCCATCCTGTTGTAAAGCACACTTCACTGTTCAAGTTTAGTCTGTGAGTTTGGCTCAGTTACAAAATACAGTGAAGATGTTATATCATCTTCCAGCTCAGTATCTCAGTCAAAAGGCAAAGACGCCACTAAAACTGCCATATCTTCAGGGGGGTTTGGTTTGGTTCCCCCCACAGGAGAGCGGCCACTGACGGGCCTGCCACAGCGCCGGGCTGCGGCCTCACCGGATCCTCCAGGACTGGACACGAGTTAGTTCATTTTAGCCACAAACCTGCGCCTGGAACTGCGCTTTCTGCTGCTCCACGGCGATCATCCGCTGCAGCTCGCTGGCCTCCGCCTTCTCCGACGCGCTCAGGCTGTCGAAGCTGTCCATGGCGCCGCTACAGAGGCGCTCCGGTCCCTGAAGGCAGCGTGGTGCGGTGCGGTGACCTTCGCTTCCACCGCGATGAGAGCTGGGAAACACCGCTGATGTACAAATCACACGGAGCGACACACGGATGTGTTATCAGACCTGGATGACGGATCTAAAAATGGCGCCATTCAGTTCAATACAAGCTGCTCGCCTGGCGCATACGCCGAAAAAGGTTTTGGCTTCCGGGTTACTTCCGCATTATGCGGCCCATAGAGACTGCGCAGTAGTGTCTCTCCCATCATGCCTTTGGGCGATGAGAACGAGCGAAAAACGTTCTCGATCTGTTGCTGCGCGTTCACGAGAGCTCTGCTGGAGGA
Source organism: Trachinotus anak (assembly GCF_046630095.1). Lineage (NCBI taxonomy): Eukaryota > Metazoa > Chordata > Actinopteri > Carangiformes > Carangidae > Trachinotus > Trachinotus anak. The sequence goes on along the minus strand of NW_027273885.1, from coordinate 2,596,343 downwards.
CTGATGTGTAACAGATGTTTAACACAGGACCGGCCCGGGGCCTGAAACACGGATTATACAGCAACAACATTCAGGCTGAAGCTTCAGAGCCGGAAGTCACATTAAAATCAACATTTAAAAAATCATTAAAAAAAAAAATATTACGTTTAAATTGTCTTTTAGGCAATTTGAAGATATTGATGCTGCGTGTGACAGAAAACTACAACTCATCAGATAAAGTTATCACGTTTACTTTCTGTCACTGAGCAGCAGATTATACGACATGTCTTCTTTAAAGAACTGCAGGGCTGTAGTGAAGCTTCATGTCCCGTCACTGCTCTTTCTATGTTTCACTGTTTCACAGATATTTGATTTGAAAATGAAAAATATATCAAAATGATTTTTTATAAAGATGTAATTTAAATGAAGAATGCCTCTGAACATATAGCTGCTGTACACTGAGCTCACACTGAGGGAGGTAGAGGCGGTGATGAGGCCGGTTCCTCCCTCAGGGACAGAGAGGGGCCGCGGGCTGCAGCGGCTCAGGCCCCCGCTGCTGACCCGGAGGACGCTGCGTCCAGGCCGGACTCAGTTCTAGCTGAACCCGCTGACACAGTGAAGGTCCCTCATCTATAAATACTGAGGCGGTGGTTGTTGATGACAGGTGGTGACCTGCAGTCAGGAGGAGACTCTGCTGCTCACACATCACACAAACTATCACAGAAGCTCAGGGACTGAAATTAAAACACCTGAAGAAACTGACGGAGGCCTTTTGATTTGATGTTGGATTCACAGGTGTAATTTCAGTTTGGAGCCTGAGCGGATTCAGACACAAACAAGCAGGACGATTGTGACATTTATTTATTAAAAGTTCAGACTGAGAGAATGTGACACCGTGAACCTGCACAGACTCACTGACAAACACCTGCAGTGTGGAGACGTGTTGGTGCACAGGAGGCTGAACCGGTAGAGCTCGTCTTAGGAGATGAAGGGATGCAGGGACCTGGTTCAGGTCCAACCTGTTGTTCTGGTTGGATGTTTTCACCTCCTCAGTTCAGGAGTTTTACTTGTTTACAGAAGGGAAATTGTCCAGATGCACAGAACAAAAAGCATCTTTAATGTTCATCAGTTACTTCAGCAGTGGAGCAGGTTTATTCATCACTTCATGTGTTCATGCTGTTCATGTGTTGACCAGCAGATGTCTCACTGAGCTCAGGTATGAAAAGCTTCCAGTGATGAACCTGTCGGACACGTGTGTTGGAGCTTCGCTGGCTCCTGGACTCCACTTCTCCATCACCAGGTTCAGTCCTGAGCTGCCAGCACATGTGCAGCAGGACCACCTGGCAGACAGGGACAGGAAGACAGGGCGCCAGGTAGGCAGCGCTGGCCCCGCCCACAGAGTGACCACACACAGGGGGAGGAGCCAGACACCGGAAACACTGGGGTCAAAACAGCCCCAACAAACACACCGTTGTATCAGTACAACATCTGGACATGACAACATCTGGAGATAAGTGAAGGTATATTTTAATAGTGTAGTATATTTCGACACTAGTTCTCCACGGTGCTGCTCGGACCTGGTGTTAACACCTGTCTCAGGTGATCTCACCCCCCCCCCCCCGGCTCCTGGTTTTAGTTTCACTTTGAACAAACGTGATGCAGTTTTCTCCTCTGAAGGTAACGTGAGCAGTTTTTAATGTTTTACTCGTTAACACCTGTTGTTACCTGAGTCATTCCACCTTCAGCTTCTCGTTGTGTTGTTGTTGTGTTATAATGTTAATATGGTTGTGTTATTATAATGTGACTGTAACTGAAGTGTGGACCCACATCATGTCTCCATGTTGTGTGGATCTTTGCAGCAGAAGCAGAGTCAGCTGATGGTCAGTGGTTGAACTCAGAGTCGTTGTTACTGTGCAGCTCCACTTCCTGAGGACTGGAGGCAGCTTTTCAGCCTGAATCAGCCTGTGGAGGAGGCGGAGATGAGCCGCTGCTCTCCCGCTGTCTGAGCCACTAAAAGCGGCCTGAGCTGATGTGGATGTGAATCCAGCAGCATGGATCAGTGTGAGGACAGAGAGGAGGGAGCCCCTCCCTCTACAACCAGCCGGACCAGAGGTCAGAGGTGAGATGAGGATCTCTAACTGTCCATGACTCTTCTCCATGTCAGAGCTCAGCTCTCAGATCACTGCTCCATCATTATGATTTCAGACAATCTGTTGATCAAAGGTCAGAATTTCAAACTGACACAAAGTCTTTCACACTAAAAGTTAGTTGTTGTGTTTATTAAAAGTTCGAACATATTTTTCATCTTTTTTTTAATTTTAAAAACTTTTTTTCAATCTCATTACACTTGAAGATGCTTATGATGATTAGATGGATGAATTCATGGATGAATGATTTTTTTCTACAAATGAAGAAACATTAAAATCCATAAAGATAAAACAAGTGCAGTTACACATCAGATTAAAATGTCAGAACTAACCAGAATAAAATAAAGTGAATCAAACTGACTTTACTTCAACTTACTTCATTTCTCCGTCCACTATCTCAGTATTTCCCTCAACTTCAGGGGATTAAACACAGGAATGTAATGCAATGTAAAGAAATAATATGGATGTAGTAAATATGATGACAGGTGATTTCAGGTGAGGCAGGGTGTTAAACTTGTGAAATGAGTTGTTGTGTTTATTGAAAGATTGAACATATGAGACTGAACCAGCCATCGACACAGAGTTAGAGAGATGGAACCTGAACCAGTTTAGAGCCACACCAGTGATTCTTACCCTCTGGTGCTAATAACTGTTTGAACACAACTTTTTCTAAAACTCTGGACAGAAATGGGAGTTTAGAGACAGGTCTGCAATTTTTCAGAGCGGTAGGATCCGAGGTAGGTTTTTCAAGGAGAGGTTCAATCAGAGCTGGGAAAAGTATTTTAAACTGTTCACTGTTTATCAAAATCCATAAAGACAGAACAAGTGCAGTTTTATATCAAATTAAAATGTCAGAACTAACCAGAATAAAATAAAGTGAATCAAACTGACATTACTTCAACTTTATTGAAAGATTGAACATATTTTCCATCAGTTTTTCCTCAACATGCACATCAATCAGATCTGTTGTTGTTTCAGGATCCAGCAGCAGAGACCAGACTCTCCTGAACCCAGCTGTGTGTCTTTAAAGAGCAACGGGTCAAAGGGCCAGATCATTCACTTTAAAAGAGGACGTCCATCAGCTGATCAGATGTAAGCTGTAACTGACAGTGAAACTCAGGTTATTGTAGAAAAGAACCAGTTTGTACGACGTGTTGTTGGACCAGGTCTGAAATCAAAGTGTTTGTGTCGGGGCGTGATGTGGTTTAAATATGGAGATAATAATAATAATTTATTTGTATAGCACTTTTCACTACAAGTAACAAAGCGCTTCACATGAGTCAAATATAAAACCTCCAAACAAATGAAATTAAACATCCAACAAATCAAACAAAATATCCAAACATGTAATAAAAGCTTTTTTAAAAAATGTGTCTTAAGAGGTGAGATAAAACAGGGAACTGACTCTGCAAGTCTGATCTCCTCTGGTAGGTTGTTTCAAAGTCCAGGGGCGTTGACAGCAAAGGCTCTGTCTCCTTTGGTTTTCAGCTTAGACGTTGGAACAATGAACTACCAGAGGATCTCAGACTGATTGTATTGACGTATGATGTCATCAAGAGGCAGCATATAACTAGAAAATTAAGTTGGACCCAGGATTGAACCTCCATATGGTGAATTAGCAGAAGATGAGACTGAACCAGCCATCGACACAGAGTTAGAGAGATGGAACCTGAACCAGTTTAGAGCCACACCAGTGATTCTTACCCTGTGGTGCTAATAACTGTTTGAACACAACTTTTTCTAAAACTCTGGACAGAAATGGGAGTTTAGAGACAGGTCTGCAATTTTTCAGAGCGGTAGGATCCGAGGTAGGTTTTTCAAGGAGAGGTTCAATCAGAGCTGGGAAAAGTATTTTAAACTGTTCACTGTTTATCAAAATCCATAAAGACAGAACAAGTGCAGTTTTATATCAAATTAAAATGTCAGAACTAACCAGAATAAAATAAAGTGAATCAAACTGACTTTACTTCAACTTACTTCATTTATCCGTCCACTATCTCAGTATTTCCCTCAACTTGAGGATATTAAACACAGCAATCTAATGCAAAGTAATAGAAATAAACATTTTTAAAATCCATGCAACAATAAAAACTAACCAAATAACTGCTTTAATCTGAACTAAATCAGATACGATGAGGTTTGAAAGTTAAAAGGTGGAGTTATATAAATACCTGGGTGTAGTTAATAGGATGACAGGTGATTTCAGGTATGGCGACTTCTCATTCTTCATGATTCCTCCAGAGTGGACCAGGAGAGCTCAGAGGTTCCCAGGGGTCAGTCTGCCCAGCAGCATCAAACACACCTGGACTCCATATTTATGGTCTGTACATGTACAACAGCTACTTTTACTACTGTGCTGCTCACTATCATCTCCATGCTGCACTGTTAGACCAGTGGATTTTCAGTCTGTCCAACATGGATCTGATGTTTGGCTCCATGGTTTTAGTTTGATGCTGTTACTCATATAGTTTCCTGTTCCAGCTGCTGGAGGAGAACATGGTCACTTTTGTGAAGAACGAGCTGAAGAAGATCCAGAAGCTTCTGGGTCCAGATTACCCAGAATGCTTAGAGAGCCAGAGGGAGGATGAGGAGGTGTTGGACGGTGAGGATGAAGAGCAGAGGAGGAGCAGCAGAGAGGCATTTCTGAAGATCACAGAGAACTTCCTTAGGAGGATGAAGCAGGAGGAGCTGGCTGACTGTCTGCAGAGCAGTAAGAGGATTTCTCTAAAGATTCAACATGATGGAGAAATGAGACATTTACTAACATCTCAACACATGAGGGGAATATGTTCATATATGTTCATATATGTTCATATATGTATTCTTTCTGGGAATTAAAATGTTAGATTTTCTTTATGAATCAGTTATTGATATAATTTCTTCTGTGTTCATTCAGGAAACTCTGCTGCAGTTTGTCAACGTAAACTCAAATCTAAGCTGAAGGAGAAGTTCCAGTGTGTGTTTGAGGGGATCTCTAAAGCAGGAAACCCAACCCTTCTGAATCAGATCTATACAGAGCTCTTCATCACAGAGGGAGGGGCTGGAGAGGTCAATGATGAACATGAGGTCAGACAGATTGAAACAGCTTCCAGGAAACCAGACAGACCAGAAACAACCATCAGACAAGAAGACATCTTTAAAGCCTCACCTGGAGATGGACCAATCAGAAGAGTGATGACAAAGGGAGTGGCCGGCATTGGGAAAACAGTCTTAACACAGAAGTTCACTCTGGACTGGGCTGAAGACAAAGCCAACCAGGACATACACTTCACATTTCCCTTCACCTTCAGAGAGCTGAATGTGCTGAAAGAGAAAAAGTTCAGCTTGGTGGAACTTGTTCATCACTTCTTCACTCAAACCAAAGAAGCAGGAATCTGCAGGTTTGATCAGTTCCAGGTTGTGTTCATCTTTGACGGTCTGGATGAGTGTCGACCTCCTCTGGACTTCCACAACACTGAGATCCTGACTGATGTCACAGAGTCCACCTCAGTGCACGTGCTGCTGACAAACCTCATCAGGGGGAAACTGCTTCCCTCTGCTCGCCTCTGGATAACCACACGACCTGCAGCAGCCAATCAGATCCCTCCTGAGTGTGTTGACATGGTGACAGAGGTCAGAGGGTTCACTGACCCACAGAAGGAGGAGTACTTCAGGAAGAGGTTCAGAGATGAGGAGCAGGCCAGCAGGATCATCTCCCACATCAAGACGTCACGAAGCCTCCACATCATGTGCCACATCCCAGTCTTCTGCTGGATCACTGCTACAGTTCTGGAGGATGTGTTGAAGACCAGAGAGGGAGGAGAGCTGCCCAAGACCCTGACTCAGATGTACATCCACTTCCTGGTGGTTCAGTCCAAACTGAAGAAGGTCAAGTATGATGGAGGAGCTGAGACAGATCCACACTGGAGTCCAGAGACCAGGAAGATGATTGAGTCTCTGGGAAAACTGGCTTTTGAGCAGCTGCAGAAAGGAAACCTGATCTTCTATGAATCAGACCTGACAGAGTGTGGCATCGATATCAGAGCAGCCTCAGTGTACTCAGGAGTGTTCACACAGGTCTTTAAAGAGGAGAGAGGGCTGTACCAGGACAAGGTGTTCTGCTTCGTCCATCTGAGTGTTCAGGAGTTTTTGGCTGCTCTTCATGTCCATCTGACCTTCATCAACTCTGGAGTCAATCTGATGTCAGAGGAACAAGCAACATCCAGGTGGACTGAAGTCTTCAGAGACAAACCAAAACCAGCACTTTTCTACCAGGGAGCTGTGGACGAGGCCTTACAGAGTCCAAATGGACACCTGGACTTGTTCCTCCGCTTCCTCCTGGGTCTTTCACTGCAGACCAATCAGACTCTGCTACGAGGCCTGATGACACAGACAGGAAGTTACTCACAGACCAATCAGGAAACAGTCCAGTACATCAAGGAGAAGATCAGTGAGAATCTGTCTGCAGAGAGAAGCATCAACCTGTTCCACTGTCTGAATGAACTGAATGATCGTTCTCTAGTGGAGCAGATCCAACGGTCCCTGAGATCAGGAAGTCTCTCCACAGATGAACTGTCTCCTGCTCAATGGTCAGCTCTGGGCTTCATCTTGCTGTCATCAGAAGAAGATCTGGATGTGTTCGACCTGAAGAAATACTCTGTTTCAGAGGAGGCTCTTCTGAGGCTGCTGCCAGTGGTCAAAGCCTCCAACAAAGCTGTGTAAGTGGAGAGATAGTTGGATTTATTCATGATTATATAAAGACACTTCTATCTGTTCAACAGGAGAGAGAATAAATTATTTTCTTCTTTAATTCCTTGTCATCATCTCTGCAGACTGAGTGACTGTAACCTCTCAGAGAGAAGCTGTGAAGCTCTGTCCTCAGTCCTCAGCTCCCAGTCCTCTAGTCTGAGAGACCTGGACCTGAGCAACAACAACCTGCAGGATTCAGGAGTGAAGGTGTTGTCTGCTGGACTGGAGAGTCCACACTGTTCACTGGAAACTCTCAGGTTAGTATTTATACTTTTTTGCAAGATACAGGCCTGTATTTACTAGAAAAATGTCAGTTTGTGACTGTTTTTGTTTGGATTTCCTCTGCAGACTGAGTCACTGTAACCTCTCAGAGAGAAGCTGTGAAGCTCTGTCCTCAGTCCTCAGCTCCCAGTCCTCTACTCTGAGAGACTTGGACCTGAGTAACAACAACCTGCAGGATTCAGGAGTGAAGGTGTTGTCTGCTGGACTGAGGAGTCCACACTGTTCATTGGAAGGTCTGAGGTTAGTGTTTAACATTTTTTGCAAGATACAGGCCTGTATTTACTTGAAAAATGTCAGTTTGTGACTGTTTTTGTTTGGATTTCCTCTGCAGACTGAGTGACTGTAACCTCTCAGAGAGAAGCTGTGAAGCTCTGTCCTCAGTCCTCAGCTCCCAGTCCTCTACTCTGAGAGACTTGGACCTGAGTAACAACAACCTGCAGGATTCAGGAGTGAAGGTGTTGTCTGCTGGACTGAGGAGTCCACACTGTTCACTGGAAACTCTCAGGTCAGGATTCATCAACCTGTTTATCTGATGACTGTTTAACAGACCACCAAGTGTTGACAGAAGGTTCCTGTGTGTGGTTTTGTGTGTGTTCAGTCTGTCAGGCTGTCTGGTCACAGAGGAAGGTTGTTCTTCTCTGGCCTCAGCTCTGAGATCCAACCCCTCCCATCTCAGAGAGCTGGACCTGAGCTACAATCATCCAGGAGACTCAGCAGTGAAGCAGCTGTCTGCTGGACGGGAGGATCCAGACTGGAGACTGGAGTCTCTCAGGTATGGACAGACACTGTCTGATAGAGGAGAAGAGCTGTGAACAGTTTCTCGGTCACAGCTGATGACAGATCTGAACAGAAACAAGAGGAGTTTTCTCCTGATGACTCCAGTGTCTCATCATGACTCACTGTGTCATATTGAGGAGAACAGATCTCCCTGTTCTGAAATCAGCTGTTGTCAGCTGTGTTTTTTATTTCAGGCTGAATCAGCACAAAGCAGCTTGGAAACGTTTCAGCTGGTTTAATAAAACCATCTCCACTGCTCAGAGACATTAATCTCCCAGTGTCTTCAACCAGGGAGGAAATAAAAGAATTCAATCAGGTCGCACCATCATGTCTCTGTCTCCTAAAATCCTGATGATCAATAATCAGCTGAACCTCTCTGAGCTCCTGATCTTGTGATGATGAGATCTGTTGTATTTAGGAGACAGTAAATCATAACTGTGACAAACAGATGTAATAACTATACGGAGGCTTCCAGCTGTCGACAACAAGACTGACAGGTAACCAACCAGCCCACAGGTCGTCTGTCAGCAGCTATGACCCATAGTTAGGTTTTGTTGCTAGGCAACATCTTGTGGCCGTAGATGTCGGCCGCTCTCGGTACAGTCACACAGCCAGTACACACAGCTGTTATTGTAACCATGACAACCAAGGTGTGGTACACCTGCTGCCGTAGGAGCACTATTCCAGGAGACGCTGCTGTGAGTCGTATCAGAGGGTTGTTGTTGTTCAGGTTGGAAAAAAACTCACTGTGGTGAACAGGTGAATAATTAGTGTTTGTGAGTGAATGTTTTTAACATGAAACAGCTGTTTTTTCAACAACAAATCTGACACCAGATCAGAGGAAGACACAAAGTGGCTCTTTAATGAAAAGTGTGCAGCAGCTGTAGCTTCACTCGTCTTCCTCTCTGAGCCTCTTCCTCTCTGCTCTACAGTTTCTCTGACTTCCTCTGGACTTTGACTTGAAGTCAAACAACAGACGCTCGTATGTTTCCTGCTGCTGTGTGACGCTGATGAATAAACACAACATCAGGACTGATGTTTCTGCTAAACTGTTCAGTGACCTGTGAACATCATCTGTCAGATTCATTCATCTAACACGTCACAGACTGAGACACTGTGGAGCAAAGAGACACATGAAGGTCACTTTAGAGAGGACTGAGAGTGTGTGTGTGTGTGTGTGTGTGTGTGTGTGTGTGTGTGTGTGTGTGTGTGTGTGTGTTAGTCTAGTGAAGCTGCAGCTCCTGTATAGTCTCCATGAAGTGTGTCCATGTGTCTTCATCTTATTTGCTGTGACATTAGTTTGTGCAGCTTCAGAGTCACAGACTCAAAGTGTCTCACACCACAACTGAGAAAACCAAGGATGAGATATTTTCTCCGTGTCTCCTCCCTGCTCCGTATAATTACAAGATAAAGACTCCACTTCCTGTTTCTCTGTGGATGTGCGTCCAAACAGACGAGCCTCCATCTGAACACAATAATAAAACAGTGTGTGTGTGAGAGCCATGTAATGTCCATGTCTGCATGCTGACAGAGAACATGCTGGTCTGACCCCCCTCCTCCTTTCAGGGTGGAGCCTGCTGGAGTCCGCTGGTTGAGACCAGGTCTGAGGAAGTGTAAGTGTGATTTTCATTGGATTCATGAAAACAAAGCAGCGCATTGAATCATCATCAGACTGTCAATAACTGATCAGATGATAGATCAATAACTGAAGCTATGCCTTGTTCTTCTCATCAGATTCCTGTGAACTCACACTCGACACAAACACAGTGAACACAAAGATCAAACTGTCTGACAACAACAGGAAGATGACACATGTGGTGGAGGATCAGTCGTATCCTGATCATCCAGACAGATTTGACCAGTGTCCTCAGCTGCTGTGTAGAACTGGTCTGACTGGTCGCTGTTACTGGGAGGTCGAGTGGAGAGGAGGGGTTTCTATATCAGTGAGTTACAGAGGAATCAGCAGGAGAGGAAACAGAAACAACTGTGTGTTTGGAGGGAACGATCAGTCCTGGAGTCTGAACTGCTCTGACATTGGTCACTCTGTCTGGCACAATAACTGTATCTCCTCCTCCTCCTCTTCCTCCTCCTCCTCCTCCTCAGTCTCTGACAGAGCAGCAGTGTATGTGGACTGTCCTGCTGGCTCTCTGTCCTTCTACAGAGTCTCCTCTGATTCACTGATCCACCTCCACACCTTCAACACCACCTTCACTCAGCCTCTGTATCCTGGGTTTGGGTTTGGGTTTGGACTCTGGTCCAGACCTGGTTCCTCAGTGTCTCTGTGTTAGTGGAGCACAGAGTCTCCTCCTGTTAGAGAAACTTTCTCTGTTTGACAGATCTGTGTGTCTCTGTCACTCACATTTTCAGATTTATGTATTGAATCAGTTTATTTTTAAAATCTTCTGAATGATTCTTGTAAACTTGTTGTTGAATCCTCAGACAGAGATTTAGCTTTGAAAGCCAATGTCTGAAAGTCTCCAAGAGGAGAACTGGTTTCTGTTTCTGTCCCAGCTGCTGGAAGACTTGTCAAAGGTTTTGAGGTCCTGGGTTTGAATTCTCAGGTGACTCGGTGAAGTTTGAAGTCCAACACTGAAAGTGAAAACATCAAATCTGTCACAGCCTCAAAGTGGTGAGACATTTAGCGGTGGTGTGTTTGATCCTGATCCCGTCAGAAAGTCCAGCACCCGGAGTAAAGACTGAGCAGCTTTTAGAGATGATGTCTCCAGTGTCTCTGACCAAATGTCTCACAGTGTCAGAGACTCTTTAGGTGTTTTACACTCGGGTTTGATCCTCAGGCCTCAAGTTTGAAGTCCAACACCCAAAGTGAAAACTCAAAGGGAAACTTGTCAAACTGTCTTTGAGTGAGTTAGAAAGCTCCTGACTCCCCTGAAGAGTCTGAGCTTCTTTTATTATTCTTTCTTCATGGGATATTTTTGAGGGTGCAGTAGTTTGGGGGGTCTGAGGGGGTACATGTACTGTACATACATATGTATATAGATCTTTATTACTCTGACTCAATATAATTTCACATTTGATTTTCTTAAAGGATATCACTCAGTGCTTATTGTAGCTTTGTGAAAATATGGATGTAAATGTAAAAATTAATAGCAGCAAAGCAGGAGTTTAATTTCTTTGTTGGGTAAAGAGTTTTTTTTATGTGACTTTCTCCATGTGTATCTATCACAGTAAAACTCTGCACAACAACAGACACATTATGATGCTTTAAGTTCAGAGTCACAGATGTGAAACTCTCCTGCTGTGAAAAGAAAAAGTGTTTAAGTCTAATTTTGTTTCCAATCAGATGAATTTGAAATATTTCTGTCACTTCTCACATATTAATCAATATTTAGAGTCTGTTTTGTCTTCAGCAGTAACAGGCTGTATAACCTGTGTTTTACTGCCATAAATATGAACTTATTTTGTCCAAGTTTATTGATAATGATAAAACTGATGAGTTGTGTGTTGGTGGTCTGTGATTGTGAGTATGAAGGGGTTATTTGTTTTCACTGGGTTTCAATGAGCCAGATACTGACTCTGAGATTCTGCATATATCTGATGAAAATATGAACTAAACTGCTCGTTTCTGTCAAGTCTGTGTCTGTTCAGCTTTTTTGACTTGTTTATGGATCATCACCTTCTATGTTTTCTCAGACAGTTTCTTCAAAATACAGTTTTTTTAACTGTTGATTTACAGCATTTTAACCCTGAGCCTCAAACAGTGGTGTCCAAACTTAACGGTGGTCCCAAGACAAAAGGTTGGGAACCAGCGGTTTCATTTTTAGCTGTGTGTTATATTATCTGGTGTTGGCTGATGCTGGATGATGCTTCTGTCAAACAGGACGCGTCAAACCGTCCTGACGCGCTGCGAGCTGTTGGAAAAACTGGGTTTCAGAGCACAGAGCTGCAGTTTCCACGTCCTGTCTGAAAGATCACACCTGTTCAACCACTGATTCTCCTCCCAGCCCCAGGACTGAGCTCTCAGGTTATCTGAAGGAGGCGGAGTCTGTGGCTCTCACCTGCTCAGCTCCTCCTCCCTGTCCACACATGATGGATACAGCATCAGCTGCTCTGCCAGGTGTCCTGAGGATGAAGGAGGAGACGTCAAGACAGCAAAGAATAAACGGACTCCCAGTGTTTCGTGTCAGACCAGTGTCTGATGCTGGATCCTGTTGGAACATGGAGCTGTTTTTATCTTTGGCCACATGGGGGCAGCACAACCACAGCGACACTGTTTCCTGTCACCTGATCAGGTTTATGGCAAACTGCTCATGTAACTGGTGTCTGACTGAGTCGTCATCATGAGCCACAAGGAGAAGAGGAAGACGTCATGTTCACTATAAATGAACAACATGTACTGTGCTCTCTGTTCTACCTTCATTTCTCAGTCTGTGTTTCTACTTGTTAGTTTGACACTTAGAGGAAAGAGGAGTTTCTCTCCAGATGAAAGTGGTTTTACTTTCTTTCAAGATGACCTCAGAATTAATCAGAAATCACTTTTTGTGCTCAGTTTCTATGTCAAAGTCAGTAGCTGTAACACAAAAGTAAGAACATCTGTCCTGAAGGTACAGATGTGGGAAACAAGGCAAAATAGCAACAACCTGCTCACTTTCATCTGGGTTTTCCAGACACATGTTAACTTCAGAGAGTTCAGTACCTTCCTGATGGAGCTTGATTAGTATTTTAGAAAACAGCTCTAACAAGCAGATCTCAGTTTATCAGCGTCTCATAAATCATGCAGCAGGCTTCAAGTGTTGCAAACATTCCTCATTTTCTCATCAACATTCAACTTTTCTCATTTCCCTGCAGGACAGAGGCTGAACACAAGGTCTTTTCCTGCTGTTACACACACTTAAAAAGTCCTCATATACGTATCACTTCTTTTTTTTTTCATTTCCCTGTTGGGTGATCAATCACTGTTTAAACTCAGAAAACACTGAATCCTGTTCATCACAGTGGATCTTTGTGTCAGTCCTCCCCCCTCTGGTCCCTCTGAGACCCACAGCTGGTTGCATCTCTGCTGTGAACTGGGATCAGAAGAACCACCAGACTCATGTCTCTCAGCATCTTATCACTTATTGTGACACATTTCAAATTCTTTCAATCTGACCTCTGGTTCTTTCCATTGAGTTGCACTGATATAAAACACAGTTTCATACACAGACAAAATGAAAGTGGCAAGGCCACATCCTCTCTGATCACCTGCCTTGATGAGAGGACTGACAGATGCATTTTCATTTTCATGTTGCCCCCTAAAGAGCGGAGTGATATGTGAATGTAAGTGAATGGACTGAGGCTGTCCAGCGCCACATGAGTATGTGGAAAAGAAAATGTAAACCGGATTACTGCATTTTCTTTTTAATTTTTACTTGAGGCATCCTGTTGGAAGTGGGGTCACATGACTGCTGACCTGAACAGCACAGGTGTTGCTGACTCAGCTATTGTACTTATTTTGTTGTTCAGTAGAACATCTAATCTCCTTGGTTTGTTCTCACATGATTATTCTGTATATTCACAGTCAGAATGATTTGATGAACTGATTTTGATCTAGAAGTATTTGTTGCTTTATTCATGATATAATTTGACCTGTATTTACGCTTTCTTTCATTCGACCCCTCAGTTGTAACCACTCACACCTGACTGACTGCTAAAGATTAAATAGTTTCAAATGGAACCTGCTGACTGCTTCTGCTGCTTTGCTCTTATTCATTAAATCATGTCCAGTGTAATCCTAGAACACATACATGTGTGAAAAATCATTTGAATAAAGTCCCTTACACTGACTCTATACTCTATACTGACTTTAACATTTATAATTTGAGGCTGTTATTTCTCTGCACCAGAAGCTTTGAGGATGGAAACATTACATTATAATCATGGATTGTTCATTCAAAGGAAAATCTGACCCTGTTTTAAGATTTCACACTTCTTATTCCTGTGCCCCAGAACAGTTTGGTCAGTATTTGTGAAAATGCAGCTCTCTCCTCTGAAGTTGAAGAGAATATTAAAATGTGTGATGTTGTATAATGATGAATGGGGCTCTGACGCTGAGAGGCCATAAAATGTTTGTGTAATTTCTTACACCAACGGTAGAGTTTCAAATTTTAAACTTTTCATCTCATTTAAAGTCTGGATGCGACCTGTGAGGTGGTGCACTGCACAGCTCCTGTAGATTATGGAGTTAGTGAGGGAACTCATTTCCCCAGTGGCTCAAAGTAACTTCAGCTCTACACAGTAACTTCAGGAGCCCGACTGATGAGAAGCCTTTGACTTTTTTAGACTGACATTTACAAGCAAGTCTCCACTTCCAGAGTCTGTTTTTCTGCTGTAGAAGTTCATCATATGCAATTTAATGGAACACACAACTGCTGGTACTTGACAAAGTCAGTGACCCTTGTGTTCTCTACAGAGTGGCCTGGTTTGAGGATGTAGGACAGATAATACAGACTTAACTGTCCTTGGGCTCAGGAATAACATGTGACATTTAAGCCTTTAACTTAGTCATAATTGCTTTAAATGAATGAACTGTATATTCATGAATGTTGTGATGATTATTATTCATTTGAACCTCATGAACAGCTGCTGTTGGTCTTTGAGCTTCACTTCTTGCTGCAGTTTATGGATTTCTGCTGCAGCTTATGAACTCTGAACATTTCCTTCCCTCTGCAGCTTAAGTGTATGGATTCTGTGTGACCTGCAGCTGGTGTGTTTCTGGACTTCCTGTTTGCCTGGTTTAATTCTTTCCTGTGTGTCCATGAGACTATGCGGCAGAACTCATCAGAACAACGGATCTCTGGCCCAGACTGGTCCCAGTCTTTGCCAGAGTCACATGAACATCAGCAGGTCCGGATTAAGAATGCAGAGGCCCCTGGGCACAAAGTTTTCGAGGGCCCCCCTCTCAATCAAGGTTTTGAATTATAGGCTATTTGATGGAAACACCTGTAGCTCTTACAGGATTTACACTGACAGGTTACACCCTGTGGTCACAACCTGAAGGACAATATCAACACCTGCAGATCTCCTCCATCAAACAGGATTTACACCACATGATGCAACAGTGCTTCCCTGGGACAGCAGCACCAATATCAAAACACTGGCCGACTCATTGGCTTATGCAAACACATACTGCCTCACCTCCACCAATCCAGTTCTACGATTCAGATTCTTCCATAATTCACACACACACACACACACACACACACACACACACACACACACACACACACACACACACCTGTTAGTGTTTCCTTCCTGTCTGTCTCCTCCTCTCCTGTCTCCAGAAGCTCTTTCGGTCCTTTACTCCTCCTCGGCTCTCCAGGTGCTGCCTCTCTGTGTCTGTCTGTCTGAAGATCTCCTCCTTTTTACTCTCTTCTTCTCCTTTAGTCATGATAAAAATGTTGTCCTCTCTCTCACACACACACACACCTGTTGTCTCTCTCCTGTCTCTCCCCTTGTCTGTCTGTCTGTCTGTCTGTCTGATGACCTCCTCCTCTGCTCTGTCCAGTTGCCCTTGGAAACGCTTCTTTCCTATCAGCAAACTCAGTCACAGAGTCATCGAAGTCCAAGTTCCTGATGAGCTGAGATTCAGTGTCCATCAGTGACAGCCAATGAGGCGCTGTTGCGTTTGCGTTGTTCTGAGTTCATTTTAAATTCTTGCCGTCTGTGAAAATGATCTTTCTCCTTCACAGTTTGTAACCGGCAAAAACACGTAGGGCTACAAACACATTGGGGAAAATTGATTGCAGGCTGTTTCAAGAGCACCTGCAGCAGTTTGAGGAGACGTATCCTGCTCGCTCTGTACGAAGCATCTGAACTAGACAGTTTCATCTGCGAGGTTCTGAGGCGTATGAAGCGCACAGGGCATCAGCCTGTTTACCAGAAGTGGGCAAATCCTCGGATTCCGTGTTCAGTAGAATCCCAAACCTGTCATTAATGTTCTGCATTCATTCTATGGTCTAAACAGCCGACTAGCTCGTCAACCTCCTTAGTGAGGGAGTTTAGGAGGATGTGCACACAATGAGCCCTCAGGAGGAAGCTCCTCTCTGAGCTGCAGGTCTGTGGTGACCTCTAGTGACAGGACTGAAGTGTTGCTCTGTGTCTGAACTGTGTTCAACACTCAGGAAGAAAACAAGAAAACAAGACAAGGTTCCTACTATTGAAACCTGCGTTTTCTTGAAGACCATGAACTCAAATATTAAACCATAACAACCATATAAGTTGAACAGGTTTGTTTGGTGTGTGTGTGTTTGGGGATTGTTGCTGCTAAAGCTGAGTAATCTTGCCCCAGAAACCTGCCAACTACTGTTGATTTTCATACCATTTTTAAAACATATTAAGATGAGTGAGATGTTTTTCCCACAGGTGACCCACAAACTGAAACTCCAGACTAACTGAGCCTCCTTAAAAAACAAAGAAAAGCCTCTGCAGCAAACTGAGAACAGCAGCTGTGGTCGTCCTGGATCTCAGTGGCGTCCAGTTTACAGTTTGACCCTCATCTGACACTTTGCACCGATCAAGACTTCACTGTTTGCTCATAAAGTCTGAGTGTGAAGTGAACACAACACAACTGCCAACATCTGAATCTCAGGTAACTAATCCAGCTCACCATGAGATGAGATGTTCAACAGGACAAACATGACTGGAGGAAATATCATGAAATAAACTCCTCACTCTACACACTCAGGAACAAAGGTGGAAGATGGAGGGAAGCAGCTCAGCTGACGGCCGATCAGAGAATGAGCTCAGGACACAGAACAAAGAAAACTCAAGACACCTGTTCGAGCTGCCCAGTCAGCTCACCTGTGCTGCTCAGGCCAGCAGTCATGTGACCCCACGTCCCACAGTACACACCGTTCAATTCAAAAGAAAAGGCAGCGATCCAATTATTCACTCATGTGTCCTATGACCTTATTCAATGAAAACATTTACAGGTCACTTCACTCTGTTGGGGTCAAAATGAAAGTTCAGTCTGTCAGTCAGCTCCTCAGTGAGGACGTCAGCTCCTCGTCTCTCGTCTCTTTCAGCGGCAGCAGCTTGTTTTACCGTCTGTGTCTTATATCAACACAACTCGATGGAAATGACCAGACACATGATTTAAAGAGTTGATCTGTGGGCGTGAATCTCCATCAGCTGAGGCTGCTCCTCTGCAGCTCCACCTGGATCCCTCACCTGAACGCACTCTTCTG
This sequence comes from Trachinotus anak, assembly GCF_046630095.1. Taxonomy (NCBI): domain Eukaryota; kingdom Metazoa; phylum Chordata; class Actinopteri; order Carangiformes; family Carangidae; genus Trachinotus; species Trachinotus anak. The sequence goes on along the minus strand of NW_027273885.1, from coordinate 2,579,248 downwards.
CTCAGGCAGCAACATCTGGAATTCATCTCAGATATAAAGCCTGTGAAATGATGTGAGGCTGATGAGTGTTTGATCACTTCCGGTGGTGACGGCTCACACATTAACTCAGAATCACAAACCTGAATAAACGCAGGTGAAAGACCTTGTGAATATTTGTTGTCTCCATGTTGCAGCGCTGAGAGTCGCTCAGCAACAGTTTGACTGATAAATCAAAGTTTAGCAGGATGTGCACACAGTGAACGCGCTCGTGAACGCGCAGCGCCAGATCGAGAACGTTTTTCGCTCGTTCTCATCGCCCAAAGGCATGATGGGAGTGACACTACTGCGCAGTCTCTATGGGCCGCATAACGCGGAAGTAACCCGGAAGCCAGAAACCTTTTCGGCGTGTGCGTCAGACGAGCGACTTGTAAATCGGTGCGTTTAATGTGACGCAAGACGTGACGCAGACAAAGATATTCCACGACTCAAAAGAAAAGAGAGAGTTGACTCAAAAGATTTACGAGCATAATGTTTCTCTCCCAGATTACTGTCCCTGTCCGGTCTCTCCCAGAGCTGCCGGAGTAATTTATTATTATCATGTTCTTTATCATCTTGTTCCCCTGGTGACTTTATATGTACAAATGTTTGCTTATATTGAGTTGACACCAAATCAGTTCATATCAGACTTTTGATTAAACATGATGCAGTGGCTCGTATGAGTTTATAATGACGAAGAATTGTATTATTATTATTATTATTATTATTATTATTATAGGAACGAATAAATGAATTCTTGACATAATATTGAAATATCTGGTTTAAAACAAATATGGCAAAACTGTAACAGAACTTATTAATAAAACCAAATGTCACCCAAAATTACAGCAAATATTGTTGTTTCTTAAACAGCGATGATGTGAAGATGATGAAGGAAACTCCGCTGAAGCTCTAACTACCTGCTTATACAGGGTGTTGTCATGAAGCTGAGACAAGATATATGGTCCATATCTAAATGGACTAAGAAACACTCATCTCCCATGACCTTTTGACCTGGGACCCAGGAAGTCACATAACATAGGGAACTTAAGACACTACAATATGTTAATAAAAGATATAAAAGCAATTATTTCAATTCTATTTATTTATTTTAATTGTTTTGTGTTTTGGCCGTTTTATCCTTCTGACTAACGTAGGTCCAACCCTAAAATGATCTCTGATATCATTTGAGATCCTTTATTTCTCTTTTATTTTACCTCACCATTAATTTTATGCAGCAGGCCGTTGACACCGTGAGTTACTCTTCTCCAACATCCAACAATCTTTGCGCCGCTGACGACATCAACAACTACATCCGGGTGACGGTGGTGACCTTGGTTGAACGAGCATCATGGCGGCCATCGTCAGGTTGAGCTCTGTGTGCCGCAGAGGCGTTAAACGTGAGTTCTCCCTCTGTTCTCAGTGTTTCTTGTTGTTTTTGAATATTTTAACTCATTTTACCGCCGCGGGCTGAAGGCGGGACGTTTTTACTGAAGGGACGTCGAGTGTTGAGCTGAGAGCGTCTGGCAGAGGCTGATTTCAGGCTCAGGACTCAGGTCAAGAACCGCTAAACTGTAGTTAACACTGCGAACCGCCGCTGGTTAACGCTGGTTAGTTGGTGCTAAACTGTAGTTAACACTGCGAACCGCCGCTGGTTAACGCTGGTTAGTTGGTGCTAAACTGTAGTTAACACTGCGAACCGCCGCTGGTTAACGCTGGTTAGTTGGTGCTAAACTGTAGTTAACACTGCGAACCGCCGCTGGTTAACGCTGGTTAGTTGGTGCTAAACTTACTCTTTAATAGTGACGTGCACTGATTCTTGCTGTCGTCATGACATCACACCGTCCCACTGTGACGTTATTGCTCGCATGTTCAACTGCACATATTATAAAAAATAAAAAAAGATTACCATTCAGCCTAAATGAAAACATCAGATATTAATTATTTACCTCATTTTTAAAGCTGCATTTACACCCAAAACAACAACAACAAAAAATCCCATTTAATGGTGACAGACTTCCAGTTTTTTCAGGGATAAGAAAAACATTTCCAGACAGTTTCTCTTTAAATATAGAAAAAATGGTGGAAAATCGTGGGGAGAAACTGAGACATGTGTTGTGTTTATCATGTTAATGCGTTACACATGTTGGAGCAGGATATATTGTTAATGTAATTGTTTTTCCTGTGTTGTTTTGCAACATGTTAAAATGACATACATTTGACATCATAAGTCTGCATTATGGGCTAATGTGTGATCAACAATTAATTTTAAGTAATTCTGAGGTTGAATTTCATAACTTGTGCCCATATGGAAATGTAACCTTTTGTCTTTTCTCTTCAGCTCTGTGGTACCAAAGCACTTTGTTGTCCAGACCGCTGGTGGTACCTCACAAATACCAGGAGCAGCCCTACCTGCTGACAGCAAGGATTCATGCATCACAGGCTCTGTACGGTCAGTGCTGACAAGTGGAAGCCGGAGGCAGAACCAACACATGCAGGGAATATACAGAACAACAGGAGAGGCTCAGTTAGTGCTGCAATAATTAAACGATTAGTTGATCAACAGAAAATTCATTTGGAACTATTTTGATCGTTTGAGTCACTTTTAAAGCGAAAAGTTGATGTGTCTAGTTTCTCATATTGCTGCCTTCCCTCCTCTTACATCATAGTAAATTGAATCTCTTGAGGTTTGGACTGTTGTTCAGGCACATAAAGACATTGATGGTGTCACCTTTGGCTCTAGGAAGCTGGGATTGCCTTTTTCACTGCTCTCTGTTTTTTTTTTTTTGGATTAATCCTGAAAACAGTCTGCAGATTAATCAGTGATGAAAATAATCAGTTGCAGTCCTGCTTACATCAACAGCCCTGACACAGTTTCAACAACAAGTAAATATTAAAAGCTAATTGTGACTGACCTGACTCCCTTTATCTCTACAGCATATTGTGAAGGAGTGTAATACATGTGATAGCAATCTGTTGAAATGTTCATAGTCCATTATACTGTACTCTGGTCTTAAAGAATGTGCCAGTACACTTACTAACAAGCAGGTAAGGCTTCCTGATCCATGTCTGGCACCTGACTTGATTCGTTTTTGCCAGTAAGGCAAATCGTTTGGTTTAACAGCTTTTCTTTAGAATGATGTGTGTATGACCTGTCAGTTTCTAAAGAGCAGTGTTTTTCTGGTTTGATAGGACAGCAGGTGGCTGACAGCCCTGGTGGTGTACCACCGGTGTTCTGTAGCCCAGATTTAGCACCTCAAATGGGAGGTGGCAGTATTTTGACACCAGCTCAATGTAAGGTCTCCTTAATGCTAGCAGGTTTCACCCACTGTGACCTCCTATTCAGGTTAGTGGGTCATTTACACTGACGGAAGGGTGGAGGCTTTCTCTGGAAGGTCAGATGTGTTTGTCAAATACCAAATGTCGACTTAATTTAGTGAGATTCTTAGTCTAGTTTACCGATTTAAAAAAAAAAACAACTTTATGTCTTAATGTACACACACAGTGGCAAGAAAATGGCAAGAAAAGTTACAGAATAAAATCATTTTCCTCGATGATGTGGAGCTGTCCAGGTCCAGAGGCAGCACAGCCCCAGATCATGATGCTCCCTCCACCCTGCGCCACCTGCGGCATGATGTTTTCATGTTGGTGTGCAGATCCTCATACACAGAGCTGCATTTTCTCCCCAAACAATTCAACCGTAGATTCATTAGTCCTTAAAACATCTTCCCAGTTTCATTGTTGTAAACTTCCGTACTCCATGATTTCAAATGAACAGAGGTCCAGCTCCAATGATTCCTTAAAGCCTTTAGCTGTTACTCTGAGCTTCTTTGACAGTAGCCACAGAATTCACAGACTGTTTGTCTGACTGTGGACCGATGGAGATCTGAACTCATCAGATGACTTTGATCAAAAATTCTGTTAAAGTGTCTTTTTTTTTTTTTTTTTTTTAGTTAAAGTGTCTCTAACCCATACCTCCAGCCTGATTTCATTACCTGGACTCCAGGTTTGATACCCCCTGACCCCAGTTAGCTTTTATTAATCCCATTTCCTGAGCGGTTCATGTAATTTTTACAGCCTGAACTGGATGTTTGAGTGATGCTTTAAATGATAAGAACATCACAATGGTTTGTGTGTTATTCATGAAAATAGATTGTTTGTTCATAACTGTGGTTTAGATGAAGATCTGATCATATTTCAAGATAAATTTATACAGATTTATTCAGATCAGGGTTCACTTACTTTTTCTTGCCACTGTAATATATTGTGTGTATGTTGCATTGTATATACTGTATTTCAGCAATACCACAATGTACTGTTGTACGTTGGTCACGTCTTTCAAGCTTCATGCCACAAGTTTAAAAATTGTAATCTTCATAACCAACTCAAACCCATGATGTCATTAGGGTTATAATAATAATCTGACTGGGAGGAATTTATGTTTATACACCAGTTTAATGTACCTACACCACGACACATCGTTTTCCAGGAAGTCTGTTTCCACAAAGAGACGTAAAACCGCTGTAAATGACACATCTGAGTCATTATTGTGGCTGAGAGTTAAAAATGATGCAGCTGTGTGGCGCTGGTTCACACTGGGGGTCTTTCCCAGGGGCCCATGATCTCATTATCTGTCCGTGGCAGGCAGGAAGTAGCTTCATATTTACAGCACACTCGTCTTTTTCAACAAGAAAACAACCTCTGGAGTGTCATCTAACCAGGCAGAAGGAATCTTGTCCCTGGGAATTCGACTTGTTGCTCTTAAGTCTGCTGACAGTCTGCTGTTTCTCTTGCTCTGCAGCGGGATCTGGCTCCAAAGCCGCCTCTCTGCACTGGACAGCCGAGCGAATGCTGAGCATCCTGTTGCTGGCCATGGGGCCCATAGCCTATTTTAACCCTGGTCCTGTCATGGACTACTCCCTGGCTGCTGCCCTGACACTGCATGGCCACTGGTAAGATGAGCCGACACTAACCCGAGCCCTGGGTTTGTTAGTTCTGAAGACAGTAGATGTGTTTTATACGTATTTACAAAGGTTTCATGTTCATGTTCGTGTTCCAGTTCTGAATCAGATCATTTCTCTGTAATCATGCTATTTTCATAACATTTAACACAGAATCATTTCTATAACCCAAAGGTGTCAAATGACATAGTTCTATTTCCTGTTTACTCAACCGATCTCTTTCCTCTGGTTTGTGGGCAAAGGAAGACCAGACTACTTCTGTTTTTCTATATAGCTGGGTATCCGCTTCTTCTGACAGTTATTAAATACAGAAATCCAACCTTCTTGAAGTTTATGATGTTTGGTTTTAGTTGAAACTGTTTTAGAGAGGCATTTTTCCAATGTTCAACATTTCCGATGTTATTTTATCCTCCATGCTTATATCAATTAGGGAAAACAGAAGATATGAAACACTTAATTCACCAGTATCACAAACTACAGTCTCCAAAGTGACCAATAAATATTAGTGACTTCACCTATCCTGGGAAAACGCAAATTTAGAGGAGGGGCCGGGGGGGGCTCCTTCATCACATGAGGTCCTCAGGGACTTGTAGTCCAGTGTGAATGGCTTAATTTGACATGACCTCACCTCTGTGGCCTTAACACCAACAGGTTGTGATTTAATATGGTGTGAATGAAAGTTCTTTGGACCCTCCACTAACGTATCTCCCCAAACGTCTCTACCCTGCGCAAAGACTGAGCTTGTTCACTGACGTTTAACAGACACAAGGCAAACTCTGTGGCACGGGTTTTTGGTGGGGGGTTGAGGGGGTTCAGCCATCTCATTGTAGCTGTCAGCTGCTGTTAATTCAGCCTTGTTTAGCTTCAGCTTTGTTTGCAGACTTGAGAAGGTGGCTTTAGCTTAGCGTCGCAGCGATGTGCTCTTCCATCAGTTAGTGCGCAGACTAAACGGCCTGGCAGGTGTAGGCCACAGATCAGGCCAGTCGTGACTAATGATAAGTCTTCTGAAGCGACGTCTTTCGGGGCAGGTGGGTATCTCGAAGGGGTCAGGCTTCGCCCTCTTTGACCAAAACCAGTTAGACGAATGCCCCAATGTCATTTGGCATCATCACCACCATGGGTGGAAGCATGAGAAGGTTGGAAAGCTTCCTCTTTTCAGCCGGTCCTGGGGATAAGCATAATCTGAGCCTAATAGGATTTTATAGCACTAAGGAATGTTGGAACTGAACTGAACATGGCTTTAATAAGACATGAAGCTTTTTGGAATTAGGGCGGTAGAGGTGGCAACATGGGTGGTTTAACATATTAAAATATAGGTTCTGTTAGATGAAAGGAAACTTCATGAAACTTAAATCCTGCAAGGTTGGATGGTGGGTCCAGGTGGGCAGGGCTCAGGGCATGGCTGGGGGTACTAACTGCTTTGTGACATCACAAAGTTCCAGAAGTCCTGACGGCTGGTTTTAAGGCTCAGTTTCTGAATACAGGCTGTGTGCATTTCTCTGTGGACTGAGGCTTTGATACTTTCACAGTATTAATATAGAACCTAGACCTGCTTTATAATCAAAAAACACATGGGCATCTACCTGAATACTATATGGAACCTTTAAGAGTTGGTGAAAGCTAAAGATTACACTGTTGAGAAAACTGATTTTATCACTTTATCTGCAGTTTAAATCAGGTCACATTTGGATTCTGGGTCAGTTTCTTTAAATTAAGCAACGATGGCATGGTATTTTGTTCCCAACTGCAATGACAAAGCTTTTTCAATCTGCTTTACACCTCTGACTGACGACCTCTGCAAAGCAGTTGCGGTTCAGGCTCAAGGGTGTGGGTCATGGTTAGAACCAACCACCATGCCAAAGTAAAGGACATAACCTATAACCTTAACATTAAACTGTGTGATGGTAAGACCCTGTGTATTCATGTAAGGAACATTGACAATATTGTTGACAGTAAAATTTGAAATGGGAATACATTGGGGGAAGCATACTGGGACGTTGATTTTAATTTTGAAGACTGCATTTTCCTCTGTCTCCCCCGACTCCTCACTCATCCTCTCTGTGTCTGCGTATGTTTTTGTCTGGCAGGGGCATCGGGCAGGTGTTAACAGACTACGTTCACGGCGACACAAAGATCAAGTTAGCCAACGCAGGTCTCTTCCTCATGTCCACTGTCACCTTTGCCGGTCTTTGCTACTTCAACTACAATGATGTTGGCATCTGCAAAGCTGTTGCCCTGCTCTGGAGCAAATGAATATGACTGTGGACTGGAGAACCTTTGGGAGGATTCAGACACTGGGACAGGAGCTATCTGGTCCTGGCTGATTGTAAAAAATTCAAGGTGTTATGTATATTCTTATAAATATATCATGTTGACAATTTTGGTTCACATTTATGTAATTGCAAATTTAATGTTGATCAGTTCAGGCTTGGTCTTTGTATGAGGTTCTTTCTCATGATGATCGGGGACCGAGAAACCATTGTCTTTAATTACATGTGGGAGCCTCTGTTTTTGGTCTAAATTTAAGCTTCATTCCCCTGTGTATTTTCAAACTAAGCAACACAAGTTATTTAATATGTCACAACCAATTCTACAAATAAGAGATATCCAGTATCCTGACTTGTAATTGTTACATTTACTGGGGATGTGCATGTTTTCAGGTCTTACAGGATAGTAAGGTTATTTTTTATGTTCAGATCCTGTTTGTGGCTGATTTCTTAAATGTATTTTGTGTCAATCACAATGTATACATACTACCTTTATGCTCTTTAACCCATCAGGATTAACAGGGCAGCACTACAGATATGAGCAGTTCACACCCTCCACCCCCCCCCCCCTCTGCCCTGAGTCGAGCGCGCAGTGCTGTGTTTTGTGCACAGAGGAGCTGGGGCTGGGAGGAGAGCAGACTGAATTTACTTTCTGCTGCTCTGTTGAAGGTTCTTTAAAGGTAAGGGTGGCATCGTAAATTGAAGCCACCCAGCGACACTCAGCCGACCTGTGCATCCCCAGCAGAACAGCTAACAGAGTCTGGCAGCTAACGGTGTATAATCTACAGCAGGGTCTGAAAATAACAGCTGCACAATGCCGTCCTCTGCCAGGAAAACATCACTCAAGACAGTGACAGTGATGTATGCCTCTGTAACATTGAGTTGTGTTGTACTTCATGTATGAATTACAAACTCCTTCCACTGTGTAAGTTCGCAAAAAAACAATGACACATATTCAAAATATTAAAAAATTACATTTATTTTGACCATTTCAAAAATCTTTGGCAGTTTTTCTTAAGTTTACAACTCAAAAATGTCAATATGAGCTGGTATAAGACTCAATGTGGCAAGCCAATCAAACCTTGATGTTATAATGTGAATATTTACTCAGAGCATATAATCGGTGGTCCTTGCATGCAGCTATCAGGTTACAGGTTTATCACTGTAAAATCTGCACTCTGGGTTCAGTCTGTTGTCACAATGCCCACTCAGTAAATGTTTGAGAGCTCAACAAGTTTGGTGTTGGTATGTTTGCTTATTACATCAATTGTCAATTTGTGATATCTGTTCAATTAACATTATTGCAGATTATATGCTCAAAATTATTTGTGGCGAGAAGAGTGCACTGCTCTTTACATTTTATGACTCAACCTAATACACACAAAGTACATGCTAACAGAATATTACAAAAGATATACTATATAATATATAAAAATAGCTATTGCTCAAAACAATAGTGGGATAGAATATGGTCCATGATCTGGAATTCATTGAAATGTGTGATAAAACTATAAAAAGCCAATCAATTAAAAGCTGCAATTATAGCCACAAAAGTACAACAATTTAATTTAGGAATATACCTTTGTTTCAGAAAACCAACTGAGGCAAGATGAGGACAAACACGGTAAATGAACATGAAAGTAAAAACATTATTGCGTTTCCTGTTTTAAAGGCAGAAATGAAAACAAGAAAACGTCACCGTGGATGTATCAAGGTGCATCTCATCATCAAAGCTGGAGGTGCTTCTGTGGATTCCCAAATGGCTTAATATTAAATAAATGAATAAGTAACTATGAATATAAAAAAAAGTACAGTTGAAAAAAAACGCTATAATGAAATAAAGACATTAGAAAAGCAAATTAAATAAAAAATTCTGTCCAGCAAAACTTAAGAAAATGAACATTTCAAAATGAGGAGTTTTAATCAATTTTTCACAAACTGTCAGTTCTTTCATATATTTTACACAACTAATTCCTCATGTCATATTTAATATTGGGGTTCACTTCATATGCTACAAAATAAGTTGTAATTAATTAAATTTAAATTAGTCCGTGATAGAATGAAGGATAATCTCAATTCAAAGTTTTCCTCACACACTAATGGGTTTTGTGCATCTGTCATATACTGTATGTGTCTTCTTCCTATTAAAACTAATAATTATACATCCAAACATTTTGTTTTTGTGTAAGTGAGCAGTAATGGGTCAATCCTGTGTTGTGAAACTCAACTTTATACACAAGCAGTACCACAGGTTGTCCCTACAGTAATTTCATTTCTCTTTAATGACACAATGAGTTTTTGGAATCATTCATTACGATCATATTAGAAGAATCTCGCAAGCGTCATCCGGTTCATCTTTACCTCTTTGACGCAAGACCAGTTGGTGAAGAGTGGAGTCCTCCTTAGTAGGCTCGAATCCCAGGAATTTACATGGGTACTTGGTGGACTCAAACATTAACTTGTCAGAATCTATGAGTTGCTTCATGCAGAACAGGGCGTTGTGTGCAGCTTCCTCAATTTTCTGTGGAATAGTCTACAGAAAAACACATGGCCGAGCTGAAGCAGGCAAAAGAACTGAAAGTCTACACAGAACATGATGAACCTCAAGATAAACGGTCTGGATTTACACATGTAGATAAAACTGATGTAGCTTTTAAAATGATCTTTTCACGTTGTTCCTTCCTTCCTGTAAACTGATGTTGGTGCCATCATGCTAACTGCCACTGCTAGCTTCCCTCCCTGCAGGATGCATGTGTTTAGGGCTTCTCAGTGTCGGGCTGTGGCCTGACGTGACCTGACAGACCACTCTGCAAAGTACAGCTGCCAACTTTTCAAAGCTATTCAATCACAGGGCTACATTGCCTAAGTGAAGGCAGAGTGGGAGACACATCACGTCACACACTGTAAACAACTGTAAATCGTGTTTTATTCTCACCATTTCCTTGGGATGGATTTCATTCTCCCCGCTGCAGAATACCACGATCTTCTTGTCATCTTTCTTGACATACAGCATGACTGCCTTCCCCTGCCACGTCACTGTGGAGTCCCTCTCGTATATATGGATGTTGAATTTGCATTCTGTAAAAGAAACACAGGAGAAGCTGAAAATTGAAGGATTACAGAAACACAAAATGTGACAATGATTTCATGGTTTAAGAGATTTAAATAATTTACAGAATATTGCCATGGTGCGACAGCTGTAATCTGCTGCGTCTGTCTGTTCATGTTTGAAGACCCTGACCTTCTTGGGCCTCTGTTAAAGTTCCTCTCCAGACGTTTTTTAAACGACATAAAATCCTAATGTGATTAATATTTTGTTTAACATGGTTTTTCTACATAAAAAGTGGAGAAAAAAAAGGAAAACCACGGCTGGTAGCACATCTCCTCTTACTTCCTCACTGAGGTTTGAGGACTAGAGGGTTTATTAAGAGTTTATTTTGCCGCACCCCCATCCACAAGGTGACGGGATTGGTTCGACAGGTTATATGGATATATGTTCTATATCTTTTTACTTTTGACTTTAGATTCAGAAACAAAATCCACATTGTAAACGATAAAACATTCTAAAGTTTAGCTGAAGTGGAGATTACAGAAATCAAGAGGGTACTTTCCAAAATGCAGCGCAGAAAGAAAACACTGTCGGCCAAACTCAAAGAATGAATTTCATATGAACAAGACACCAAGTTTGATTTGCCCAACTCAGAATCACAATAGCTTCACTGAGCTTGAAAACGTGTATGCAAACAGTGAGCTGTGTGGATATGGTTTGGAGTTTGTCTGGGCCACATTCGTTGAACAGTGTGAACACAAATGCATCCTGGCACACATTAAAGGACCATCTACTCAGCTGATGCCCACAATTACTCCCACTTCAGTTTCATAAGGAACTGAAAATATTTTACCATTTCAAACGGATACAACCTTATTTCATTGTAGAGCTGTGCTCAGCGAAATGATTTGCACTGATCACCTGAGACGCACCTGTCGGCATATTACTCTCTTGATAGTACGTCCATGAAATATCTGATAAACTGCGCCACTGACTTCAGACCAGGTTTTTGTTGATCAATGCAATGCAATCACTTTCCACTGCCTCAAGATAAGAAGGCACCAGGACCACACCTCAGACCATCAGGCCTACAGGTGCCCGGATGGGCGAGAGTGTATATGCTGTTGCTATTTCCTTTGTACCAGGTGTAAGACAGAGTCCACAGAGTTGAGATGCCAGGACACTCAGTAGGAGTGATACAGCCTCACAGGTTTTAAACTTGTCCAAAACTCAGTGACTGAGTCTTTCTTCCTTTTTATCACTACTAGAAATTCCAACACTGAAGACAATCTAACACAAGCAGCTTGATCATCATAAATATTCTATAGAAACACTTTGGAATTGGCTTTAAAATGCGAAACACCGGTGAATTAAAGGTGTCCTCTGCGGTGATGTGCACAGAAATAGGGTTGTTATAATATTATTAAATTATGATGATGTTCTGCCCGAGTCACAAAAGTCTCTCGTCTCAAAAAGATAAACTATTTGCATCCATCGATCCAGGTGCAGCCCTGGAAGTTAATAAGGTGGTGGAAATATCTCTGTTGCTTTTTGGCTGTTCTACGAACTGACTGATTACTGTCTAATATATCCCAGACCATAACGCGTGCTTCCTCTCTGACTGGTCATAATGTTTTGGCTCATCTGCTGTGCATGTATGTGCGCATCCATGTCCATTTTCAGGTAGCCTGGTTTAGCACAGTGTTGCATTGTGTTTTCTGCCTCAGAGCTCAGAACAACCTCTTCAGTTGTTTATAAGACCAGAACCCCGTCAATAAAGGCTAAGATAAAGTGCAAAATTTGGCTGAGTAGGATTTGGATATTACCGAGCTCATTTTGCTCCTGTATAGATAACTGCTTTGCAAGAAAATTTCCATCATCATTCAACAGCAGCATCTTGTCTTCATTGCTCTGGAGCTTATGTATGAGGCACCGTTGGGAATCTGTGTAACCGTCTTCTTCAAAATCTGCATCTTGAGAGAAAAACATGTCGTAACATCAGTAACACTTTCAATCAGTACTTGTATATTCTACAATAAATGGAGGATAAGGGAGGAAAGCATAAAACTGAGGGAATAAACTTGCCACAAATGTATTGCCTAGGAATGTATAACCCTGTAATGCCTGACTCCAGAAATAATGGACAGAAAATTCTGATTTCTTGAATCTGGAACCTTTATTTGGCCCTTTCACAAAATTTGGAAAAAAAATAAAATAAAAAAAAATTACAAAAAATTATTTGCATATAGGTTTTTCCAAATTTTATACACGATTTTACTACATACTAAAATGCAAAAAATGATGTAATTATAACTTGCTTCAACAGATTAAGTGTTCATGTTAGAATATTACTAAAAATTTCAGAGAAAATGTCACTGGAAAATCGTAAAAAAATCGCAATTTTCTTTACCTTGATCCAGTGAGTTGGGAACTATCTGAAGGTGGCCAACCTGGATTGTCCCATGTACTGTGTTTGAATTGTTGTAGTGATAAAGGTTTCCACCAGTGGTTGGAAGACAAGCATCAGATTGGATACAAGAGGGTTTTGAGTGATGTTTTTACCATCAGGTGATGCAGTAGGTCTCAGAAATGCTTGTATCAAATTTGACGCATTTGGCATTATAGGGTTAAAGAAATAAAACAACATAGGAATTGTCTCACCTTTTTCAGCCACTTTAAATAGAGAGCGGAAAAGAGCAGATTAGATTTTGAGATTTATATACCAGTGTTCAAAAAACAATAGGGATTATGTTAAAATTACAATAAACACAACACCATATACAATATTATACAATCCAAAATAATAGGAATATCTCCAGTATGATATCACTTACCGGTGAAGTAGAAGCCTTTCTCATTTGTGTCCATAAATTGAATAGGGGAGTAGCCATTGGTAGCCATCTGGTAGACCTGCTGAAAAACAAATCTGTTTTTCTCTTTCGGATATTACCAATGGTGTTTACCAAAAGGTGTCAAAGTCTCTCACCGGCTTAATCTTACTCATGCCGGTTAATTTGGTGAATACCTTCCCCAGTTCGTGCATTTATGAACTGTCCCCTGAAAAACATACGACCTCGAGTTCAGTCACAGGCCTCCACACCTTCCAAACACTGAGCCTCAGGCTGCGCCCACACTGCTCTGTTTGAGTCAGGGCCTGGCGTCCACACTGCTCTGCCGTGTTCGGGCCCCACAGCTGAGACTTTGGGAAACACTGCTGGACACATTTTATTTGGAAAACTCTGGGGTTGTGTTGCAGTGTGGACGGGCAGAAACAGAGAGCTCTGGAGACGATGCCTCCTCCTGATTGGGTCTTAGTGGTGAATGCTGATATCACCAAACATAACGGCACCAATTTGTTTCATCACGTGGAACAAAATCACGTTGTTGAATATGAAGCATGGCTCCAAAAGAAAAGATCATTCATTCATCACGATCAAGGTAAAAAGAAATAATCATAAACTGAATTATAGAAATATGTGCAGTGCATCATAGTGGATCAGTGAACAACTCTGAAACTCTTTTTGTTCTTTTACACCATTCAAGAGAACAAAGAAGTGAAATATGTCTGAGTCCTTTCCAAGAAGCACAATTCAGCGGGACAGGATTGCGAAAAACCTCAGACTTCCCCACTGAGCTCTGCACCACAGCGTCTTCTGACAGGGTGGATGTGAAGTGATGCTGTCAGAGGTGACAGCACCTCCATGCAGTTTTATTCATACTCATGGGCCTCATCACCCACCCAGCCCTAACGTGCACTTCTGTAGACTTCTGTTGAAAAGAAAAGCTGTGAACTCTCCCTTATTTCCTTTTTAAAAATCTGAATCAGCTGTTCAGCACAAATTCCCCTTCAGCTGCTGAATGAGCAGTTTCGTGGACATTCACAGCTGAGGTGCGTCACACCTGTGGAGCTGTGGGTGCAGTGACACCTGCTCCCTCACGAACATGACCGACCCTCTGCACCTACAGGGTGCAGGGTTATTTGATGATTAACTGGCATGACCTCGCATCAGTGCTACCTGAGTGCTCGTTTACAGAACTTAAAAGGTGTTTGAGCTTTAAACCGATTAGAAGAAGAAACACATCATGCAGTCACTGTTGTTGTTCAGGACTGGAGCTCACTTCATCACAGAGGATGGAGGCAGCGCTGCACAAGTCTGCCCCCCCCTCCCTGAGCCCCCCCCCGTGTGTCCGCGTCACTCACCTTTAAAAGCTGCGATCGAAACCGGACGCTTTGGTTTCCCTCCTCAGACGCTTCCTTTCAAACAAAGACAAATTAGCAGAATAAATAATTAAACAAATAACTGAATAAAAACAGCCTCCAAGCCGGCGTCATCCAGCTCTTCCTCCCCTGTGGGGGCCGCGGGCTGGGGACCCGGGGTCTCTAACTCACTGCAGCGACGCGTGGCTGTGTGTTACCTGCGCGGACTCTGCTGGCGGAGTGATACCTCACCGCCGGCTGTGACCCGTCCTTTGTACGTGCGGAGGGGGAAACGCGAACTTCCAGCTGTGACGTAAGGCGGAAGTGAAAACGAGTGAGTCAAGAGGGACTCTGAACACCAGTTTTATTTTCTTTAAAATGTAGAAATATCCAGTTTTGTTTTGGGTTTTTTTTTACTCTCACTTCTTAGATTTCTCTTTCCCTTTTGTCTACAATTTGCAGAGTGAAAAAGACATTTGAAATAGTGACTCACTGATCACTCTCTACCGTTTATTGTTTCACTTTTATCCAGATTTTATTTTGAAGTCATGTTTTTCCTTTTCCTTCTTCATTCATTTGCGCTGACGATGCAGAAATCTGTTGAGGGGAGTGATGCATCGCCACCGTCTCTGTCACATCTGTCACCACTGCTTTCCTCTGATGTTTGACCAGCACCATGTCTGGTGGATTGGCCACCACCAGTTTGTCAGCCTGGACCTGGAAGTCCCACAGGATCTGAGGTGTGTTGCCTTCTCACCTTGGGACTTCCAGCCCAGACTCAGCACAGCTGTTCCTGCCTGCGTCTTACACCTTCTGCACTGAACTGTCTCCGGGCATCTTTGCACAGCCTGCACCCGGGTCCTGCACCGGGCATGTAGGTGTTCATACCAGGCAGCATTTTGTAACCATCAGACGTTAGCACATACACTTCATGCACTTCCTAAAATAACTTGAATGTAATAACAGTTAAAAGTTCAAGTTCCTGTTTTGCTTGCATCACAATCTGTAAACATGCAACAAATCTTTAAATATGGAGTGTGTTGCCATCCTGAGTGGTAGACAGAGCAGAAAATGGTACTGGAAGAGACACGGGGCATAAATATTTACATTCCTTATATGAACTGACTAATATATTCTGTAAAAAGGGGGCTATAGGACCAACAGTATGGTGAAGACAATCAACAGGGAGGAATAAAAAACTACAGTGCACTATGATGTGTGTAATGTAAGAAAAACTTTCTTTCATATTTTGATATATTTACTATATATTTTTAAATAATATTTTTTGCACATTTTACACATTTGTAACATTTTTTTTACATGAGTTGTAGGAAGGTGAGTCCCAAGCATGGCCATGAGCGCAAAAATCAGCTTATCATAAATTACACAAACAGCACTAATGCAGTGCTAATTATGAAGATAGCATAATAAGTGAAGAGGTATGGATTAAATAAAGTGATATTGGCAGAAAAAATGAAACAGAAACAAAAAGTTAGATAATAATGATGTGATGTTTGTAGCAGCCACACAATGAATCAGCGTGAAGGTCGGTAACTCTTTATTTAATTCAATTCAAATAGTATGAAATATTCATCAGACACAGGTTTTGTTTCATAACATTCACATTTTTATTAACAGATTTTGACAGGAGGTGTGCACACATTCAGTTAACTTTATGTCAGTTTTTGTTATATTTTCAGTCATTTTATTTTCAGCACATTAATTCAGTTGTTCTGGAGCTTATCAGTTCCTGGAGCTGCTGCAGGGGGCCGGGCTCAGAGGCTGAAGCTGCTTCTGCTTAAATGCTGTGGAGGGATTCATCGGACTGGACCATGTCTTCCTGCCTTGGGGGGGGGGGGGGGGCAATTTGTCATTTTGCTTTTGATTAATTATTGTTTATTGTAAAGGTATTGGTGATTTCTTTGGTGGATATTTTCCTCAGTTAATGTTAAGTTGGAAGCACTGACATGTTTTGTTGTGTCTTGTGGTTATTGTTTAGAGTTTATGTTTTTGGTTACCCCCTTTGTGTTTGGTGGTTTGATCACCCACTATATATATATATATATATATATATATATATATATATATATATACACATACATATATGTGTGTGTGTGTGTGTGTGTGTGTGTGTGTGTGTGTGTGTGTGTGTGTGTGTGTGTGTGTGTGTGTGTGTCTGTCCTTTGTCTTTTGGGGGGGGCAGGGGTCTTTATGGGCCCAGAAAGATTTTTAGGTACTTTTGTTATAATCGGCTTGTGTCTCTTCTACTTACCAACTCGGTTCGTGACAAATGATAATAAATTAATTTTTAGATAAAAAGATTAAAATAAAATTTAAAAATTGCAAATTGCTTGGGAGGCACGCTGAGAGTGCGGAGTCGGTGGCAGGAACATGACTCAGTAGCAGTGATAACTTCAGGTCCTGCCCCTGATTGAAGGAAGCCTCTGCAGGGCATTGAAGGAAGAGATAAACAGTTTATCTTTGCCACAACAGCACAGATTCACCGACAGTAGCTCACATTTGGTTTTCTGAGTTTTAAACTACAAGGGAAGGTTTATTTGCTTAGATTAAATTAGCCCATTTGAATCAACATAGATTTAAAGTCTTGTGCAT
Organism: Trachinotus anak; assembly: GCF_046630095.1. NCBI lineage: Eukaryota > Metazoa > Chordata > Actinopteri > Carangiformes > Carangidae > Trachinotus > Trachinotus anak. The sequence continues at coordinate 2,562,145 of NW_027273885.1, read as the reverse complement.
TTAACAATTTAATAGAATTTCTGCAACTTGTCACTGATCAAGTCAAATCTGATTCCAGTCTGTTATTTCAGTTCGAGCAGCTATAATCAGTATTCCTGTATTAACATAGCATCCTGTATTTTATTTGCTTTGGGTTTCTGGCCTTCAATTTTATTGTTTTGATGAATTGTAATTGCTCTGATCAGCCTCATTTTCTCCAGCAGCTTGCAGCAGTTCTCAGCAAAAAAAAGTACACAACCTGTCCAGTGCCGAACAGCAGAGACACAAAGTCAGCATGAATGTTGGGTATTATATTTGAGGGGAGGCCAGATACCTGACCTGAACAGCTGCAACATCAACTGTGTGTTGACAGCTTTTTGCTGCCCTCAAGTGGGCAAACAATCAGTGACTGTAGGTTTAAGACTGTTCATTTCTCTTTAGGAATTGCCGTGGACATTATCAACTGTGCCTGCCTTCTTATAGCTTCATGTCCCTAAAACGGTAATTGTGATGAATGTTAGGGTTTTTTTTATTCTGTGATACCAGAGTTAATAAATGATGAAAAACTGGTGTCAGCTGCTAAACCATGAACTATGGAAATTGGTGGAATATTTTCAGTGTCTAAATAATTAGGGTTTATGTGGTGCATTACCACATCTCGTGAGCGGTAAGGCCGGAACCAAACAACCCAGAGGGAGCACAGCTGTAGGTCTGTCTGTGATAATCACCCTGCAAAAGCTGCAGAAGTTGTCAGACTGTGGCCCAAGGGGAAAATAATTTTAAATGGAAAACAGAAATAACACCTGAGTTCTGCAAGCTGGGAATTTGTTTTTTTTTTTTCTTTTTGTCATTATCCTAACGACTGGACGACTGTAACTCTTTATTGTCAGGATGTCCCACAAATTCAGTAAAAAGCCTCCAATTGATCCAGAATGCGGCAGCACAAGTACTGACAGGAACTAGGAAATGAGATCACATCTCTCCTGTGTTGCCTCTCTGCATTGGCTCCCTGTAAACTCCAGCATAGAATTTAAAATCCTCCTCCTCACCTACAAAGCCATTCATGGTCAGGCACCATCGTACCTTGGAGAGCTTATAGTTCCCTATTTTCCCAATAGGACACTTCGCTCTCTAAATGCAGGTCAATTTGTGGTTCCCAGAGTTTGTAAGAGTAGAATGGGGGGCAGAGCCTTCAGCTATCAGGCTCCTCTCCTGTGGAACCAGCTCCCAGTGTGGGTTCGGGAGGCAGACAACCTCTCTACCTTTAAGATCAGGCTTAAAACTGTCTTGTTTAGTAAAGCTTATAGTTAGGGCTGGCTCGGGTATGTCCTGACCCATCCCTTAGTTATGCTGCTATAGAGCTAGACTGCTGGGGGATTCCCATGATTCACTTGGCGCTCTCTCTCTCTCTCTCTCTCTCTCTCTATTTCTGTCTTTCTCTCTCTCTCTCTCTCTCTCGATGACTTCATACCATTAACTTTGTATTTTTTTCTCTCCCGTAGTTTGTGCTTCTCCTCTCTCTCTCTCTCTCTCTGTCCTCATTCTGCAGGTCTCTCTGCCTCTGGAGCAGCAGGATCCAGATCCACCACTACTCATCTTTACTATTAACCACTGTTACCTGTCATCATTATTATTGATAACACCATTACCGACACAGCTGCTCTCTCTCTCTCTCTTTTCTCCTCTCTCCTCCCCCCACCCCCTCTTTCTCTTCTTAAACCCAACCGGTCGAGGTTGTTGGAGTTTTTCCTCCCCCGTCACCAAGCGCTGCTCTTTGTGGGAACTGTTGGGTTTTTCTCTGTAACAAAGTCAGGTCTGGACCTGACCCTGTAAAGAGCCTCGAGATAATGTAGATTATGATTTGGCGCTATATAAATGAAATGGAATGGAATTGAATGGAACTGAGCACGTCTTGTTGGTTCTGAGGGAATATCCTCTCTCCTAATTGTCTTATTGGCTCCGATGAATCCGTCCTCTGGTGAATGGTGGTGGATCGGGTGTGGCATGACCCAGTACTGGATCAGCAAATTTAGGAAACACAGAACTAAACCCTCAGTATCAACACAAAATATGATGACATTGCACCAAAGAAAGAAATATCACTTTATCTCTAAAGTTCAGAGACATTCTTATCCTGTAACACTGTAATCTCTAAAGGGCTGTCAAACAGTGGTTAAACTCTGTCTGACTTCAGACATGAGAGATAAAGAAAACCATAAATCCAGTCTCTGAAAAGTCAAGAGGTCATATATAGTGTGGTGATTCGGCACTGGGCTGCACTCAATATGTTTATGTTGCACATAAGAACATCATATATATGTCCAACCATCATGAGCCAGAATTGAAATGGTGCTCCGAGGCCACAGGGTGGTGTTTCAGCACCGCTGGGCGGCGGCGACCACTCACTGTCTGAAAAATGTAAAGGTAGTGGAGCATCTATCTGCTAAATACTGCTGAGCTCTGAACAAATGATTATGTTGCCTTGTATCTGCTGACTCTATAAATACTATAAGCATTTAATAGCTTAATACTTTTAATAACAGCTTTAATGTGATGACAGAAAAAAATGTGATGTTTTGCTTGTTGTATTTTACTGAGAAATTGGTAATTAAGTGGTAGGGAGCTAATTATTTTGTTTTCAGAATCTAGAGTTTGTACTGAAGTTGTATGTGTTCTTTGATAGGTACACGCAACATCCACAAAATAAATTACATACAGACACGTGTACAAAGACAATTATTAGCATGTGGAACTAATAACTAAATGTTTTACACAATATTTGTCCATGTTTAACCACAATATGGATGGTGTGTGTCTGCAAGCTACAGATCCATGATGGAACATTGGCTAAAAGAAACTATATATTATATATATATATATATATATATATATATATATATATATATATATATATATACACATACACATACACACACACACACACACACACACACACACACACACACACACACACATACATTTTAGACGACATAATATAGCCAGAACTAAGGCATTAGCACTGACTTAGGACTTCAGAATCTGAATGAATTTTTCATTGCACCAGACTCTCCTGCTGCAAACCCGTTACGCCCCTTGATAGCCCAACTCACTTTCTGACCCTCCTCAGTCACCAACTTACTTATCTGAGCTAATCACACCTTATGTAAATCAACACGCCTGTTAAAGAACATGTTCAGATTTAATCTTTAAAGGTCCCATATAGTATAGATTGAGATGTCCATGTCTTCTTTCCTATAAAGCAGGTCTAGGTTCCATGTTAATACTGTGGAAGTATTAACGGGCTCAGTCCACAGAGACTTCAGGACTTCTGTAACTTTCTAATGTCACAACAAAGTGACCCAAACTGGTTTTTGGTACTTAAAACCACAAATCTGTTTTCTTATAGATATCAAACCTTAAAATAAAACAACAAAAAAAATGTAAAATATGAATCAAATACCTAGCTTCACTCACTTCATTACAGCCTACACTAGAGCTTCGAGGTTTCTGAACATCCATTTAAACTTTTTATCATATTTTAATTGAAACATTTTTGTTTTTAAAAAATCCCTCTAACATTGGTGTTTTAATGTTTTATTTTTAATTTCTTGTTTTCTTTTTAATTATCATTACTTTATTTACTTGCTGTCTGTTTTGTGAACTGCTGACACATTCTGTTGGGAAAAGTCTTTCTACCCCAGAGTTGAGCGGAGGACGGGTTCCAGAGTTGTGGGCTAAGGAACCAAAGTTCTCCTCGGTGTCTGTGTGAGGGGAGCTTTGTGAAGCGTGTTGCCCAGAGCACTCCCTGCCACAGAGCTGCTATTTCTGGGATCCAATGTACTGGGTCAAGAATGGTCTATTTTCTGCTTCACTTGTCTGTGCCAAGAACAAAACAGTTTATATAATTATAATAATGCTGATATTGTTCACTACAGTATTTATATGAGTCATTATGAATCTGGTTGACCTTCCCGACATTTTTAATTTTAAAGAAATTGTTCAACATGTTTGGAAATTCAGTGATTAGCTGTTTGCAAGAATCTTTCATGTCTGATGGAAGGAGGTGATTAGCTCAGCTTTGCACTTTAGATAATGAACCAGAGTCCAGAATGTACGTGTTTGGACAGTTCTACATTTTTTTTTTTTTATTTATTTATTTTTTTTTATTGTTGGGGCTCTGGGTTTCAGCAAATTCAGTCTGAAATAAAATAATGGATACTATATTAAAGAGCCAAGTTTCAGCTGTAATTGAAAAAGGTTTACATTAATGTAGAAAGAACTGTATGGGAGAACATTAAGTGTCCAAAGCTTAGGGGTTCAAAAGTGAACATGTGAACAAAATATTTGTTATCATCATATTTGATATTTTGTTGAAAATCCTTCACAAGATGATGGGAAAGTCATTTCATATAGTGGTTATTATTTGCAAAGAAAAACCACTAAAACTGTTTTTTTATATTTCCATGTGTGCAAATTTAAAAAAATACAATTACGTTTGATTAAAAAGTGAGTATTAGTGATTTTTTCTTACTATTTTACTAACTTTGGTCTCCCCCTCCAGGCTTTATGTTAAGCTATCCTACCCATACAGAATGACATAAATGTCCCAATATTATTACCACATATACACATCCTCTGATATTTAAAGATATAAATTTATGACATATAGGAAATACCATATTGTAAAATTGGTATATGTGCTTATACCAAAAATATCTATATCATGAATTTTTATATGGTATAACCTGTTGCAACCATATATGTTAACGATACATATTTAATTTATATATGCAAGTTTATGAAAACAACATAGATATAAAATTCTATATCTTGGATGGATTTATGTTCATGTAATATTCATGTGACATATATTTATCAATATATAAAATGATTCCAAATTCCAATAGGATTCATATATAATTTCTTCATGTGTGCTTTTATTTTATATGCACATATATGTCATATATGGAAATGTAATATATGCACATATATTACATCCCAGAGGTCCATACGAAATGCCCAGATATATCTGCTTCGCATTGATTTATGTAATTTAGAAAAATCTTGTGCTGCAGCCGTCCTGTAGGTAAACTAGTTGTGGACTCAGCATACCCTCTGCGACAGTATTGTGCAGCAATATGGATCCTGGGTTATCATTAACCAACAAGGAGCTGATCTCTCTTCTCTTCTCTCTCTCTCCTCCCCCTCCCCCTCTTTCTATCTTCTCCTGTCACAGTCACTGGAGCCGACAAAGGAGAACCCAGAAGCACGACAAAGAGACAGGCGAGTAGCAGGGGATGATCAGTTTACTAGTTCCAGAAAACAGGCAGAGTCAAAACCAGGAGATCAGATTTAGGCAAACAAATCCGACAGGGAGCAGGCAGGTATTCGTAATCCGAGAAAACAGGCAAAACTGGGTCAGAACAGGAAGGCAGTACTAAGAAAACGCTGGAAAGCTTGGCAACAAAGAACACAAGACAATCTGGCAGGGAACAAATGAAAATGGACTGGTATATATACACAGAGGGACTAATGAGCAAATGGACTGCAGGTGAGGAGGAGATGGGCGGGGAAAACCAGGTGAGGGAAATGAGTAGATTGTAAGGCTGGGACGGAAGGCAGGGTCTGAAATGACAGGAGAGTTAGTGACATGGAACCAAAATAAAAACAAACTAAAGAGTTAGTGTAACTATGTTACATCTCCTAAACCCAACCGGTCGAGGCAGACCCCCCCACCCTGAGCCCGGTTCTGTTGGAGGTTTCTTCCTGTTAAAAGGGAGTTTTTCCTCCCCCCTGTCGCCAAGCGCTTGCTTGTTGTGGGAACTGTTGGGTTTTTCTCTGTAACAAAGTAAGGTCTTGACCTGACCCTGTAAAGTGCCTCCAGATAATGTAGATTATGATTTGGCGCTATACAAATAAAATTGAATTGAATTGAATTGAAATTGTTGGTGTTGGTTCTGTGGTTTCAGCTACTTTTTCGCTGGATATTTCCATCATTCTTCACGTCTCATCAACAGACACAAGCTACTCTTTGTTCCCCATCATGCCACAGTGGATATTTTGGGATTAAAATGTCCTAAATGTATCATAGAAGAGAGCAAAATGGGTTTTTTTAAATGTCTGTGAAGCACTTTATAAACTTGTTTTCTGAAAAGTGTTCACATTCATTCATTCATTCATTTTTCGTACTGCTTATCTGAAACTGGGTCATGGGGAGGGGGAGGGGGGCTGGAGGTGAGCGGGGTACACCCTGGACAGGTCACCAGTTCATCACAGGTCTGACACATACAGACAAACAACCACACACACACTCACTCACATGCCTCAGGGCAATGTAGAGTCAATCAACCTCACATGCAAACATGCAGGAGATTCAAACCCAGAACCTTCTTGCTTTGAGGCGACAGCACTAACCACCACTGCACCACCGTGCCGACCCAAATAAAGTTCATCTTTATCATTATTCTTATAACAATTCATACATAATAAAACTGTTGCAATGCAGCGGACAAGTTGGAAACACAACTTCCTCCTTCCTTCTACCTACTTCCTTCTGCAGAGATCTGACGAAAAAGTCAATGCACTAAAAATAAATCTGCTTTCATACTAACTGTGTCACTGTCAATCTGCCTGTGAATGATTTTCCAGTTCTTCTGATACCTCCAGCTGATATCTCCTTTTTACATCTACATTCCCTTGTTCTTATCATACAAGCAGAAATAAATGCAATCATGGGATTATTGGGGTGAATTTCCAGCAGTGACACACAACAGCTTTGACCCTGGAAATTCTGTAAACAGCTAAATTTTGCTTCTCTAATTATGTTCGATCTATGCTCAGTGATGTGACTGCTGCAGGGCATGAGTTGTTTTTGTGGGAATTTCCAAGATGCAATAAATGATCACAGAGGGTAAAATGAGATCAGGATTTATATTTAAGTTACTGGACCTGGACCAGTCACAAAGGTCTGGCTGCAAACATTTGGTGTCGTCTCTCCTTGTCATACACAATGGAAACTGGGATCTGCTGCTTCACTGATGTTTTTCATTCAACTGTTTCCAGCCAATCTTAATAATCTTCTGCTTATCACCATTTACTGATTTAGGATTGAGATTTATTGACCTGAAATGAGATTAAATAAAATTAATAAATGTTTAATTAAAGGAATAGTTTGACATTTTGGGGAAAATTTGCTTAATTGCAGAGAGTATGATGAGAAGATTGTTGCCATTCTCATACCAGCTTAGTTTAGCATAAAGACTGGAAACAGGGAGGAACGTCAGTCGTGTACAGTCAGAGTAACTCAACTCCAACAAATAATCCAAATTTTATTTTTCTACTGATAAAGCAAACAAGACGTAAAATGTTAATTAGTAAACTAAGCTAATACACACACACACACACACCCTCCTCTTATCTCTGCTTGGCTATAAACCTCTTCCTCAACCCTTTCTCTCTGTTACACTCCAGTATGGCAGGCAGCGCACCTCAGACGCACAATACTGATGATCACAGGAACAAATGTGATAAAAGGATGATTAAAGGTCCCATATTCTACACTTTGTCAGTGTTTTATTTGAAGTTTTGATATCCCTCAGAAGATATGTGGTTTCAAGCACCGAAAACCATTCCAAGGTAGTTTTACAGCTCCTCTCTCAGGTTTCTCTCTGGAGCTTTAGCAACAACAGGTCAGCCTCTCCTCTGATTGGCTGACTGTTTTCTGTGTGACTGAATGAAAATATAGCAGATTTCAGATAAACGGAGAAAGAAAATCCTGCAAGGTTGGATGGTGGGTCCAGGTGGGCTGGACTTGTAGCATGGCTGTTGTGACATCACAAAGTTGCAGAAGTCCTGACGGCTGGTTTTAAGGCTCAGTTTCTGAATACAGGCTGTGTGCATTTCTCTGTGGACTGAGGCTTTGATACTTTCACAGTATTAATATAGAACCTAGACCTGCTTTATGATTAATAAAATGTAAGTCTTACTTTCTACAATATGAGATCTTTAATGTGCATCTAGACATCACCTGTCTGTAGGACTTTACAAGGAAAACAACAGGCCTGGTTTTACTTGTTCACCGCTGTGGGAAACAAAACTAAAGTTAGCTCGATTTGCACAAGCTAATGTCTCAACATTTCAAGTATCAGCGACTGAAAACAGTTTCACAAATCATGTGGCAAAGGAGGTTCCTGCTTCAAATACAGGTGTGTCTGTGATGCAGCAGAATCTGAAGGCATCTATTTCATCTATATTTGTCTATAATGTGACAAATGTGAATAACAATACTAATAAAGTCCATAACCTGGTGGCCATAAGTGTCTTTAAATTTTGCTCAGTTTTACAAAGCCCTAACATTTCCAGATGGAAGACAGGGGCACATTTAACTGTATTTTCATTGAATGTGATATTTACGTGTATTGCCCTACGATCCCCTGCCCTTTGTTTCACCTACACTACACATAATGTTGAACAATGTTCATTGGTGTCATATAGATAACGCTAAGTGGGAGCTGATAAAGCTCTGTGATGTATGTGTTTCCAGCCTGCAGGATGATCTGTCCTTAAATAAAGAAACATGAAGAGAAAATGCTTAACTTGAACTGGCCTGTGATCCATTTTGTGGATTTCAAACTTTTCCACTTTTCAGCAATTAGAGTTGTCAACTTGTCAAGACAACCATGTTGAATATATAGCTATAAAGAAATATTTCAAACCTACTTCTCTTATTTTTCCGGTGAAAATATATTAAATACCATTTAATGAGTCAAAGACGTGGTTTTCTTGGTGAACCCCTGACTCCACGGTTGAGTAATAACCACCTTATGTATGATGGGCAATTTAGATTCTCCAGGAACATGACCTGCATGTCTGCAACTTCTGTGACGAAACACAAAGGACGATCTGACATCTCTCGTGATGAACCGTAACCTGATCCAACTTTCAGTGCTCCCAGTGAAACCATAAAATGCTTAGTACACTCTCTGTTGGTGATATGGATACGCTGGTGTGCAACAAGCAGATATCAGGCGCTCATCTCACTAGTGCTCCGTATAAATTCAAAAGGAGAAAAATACAAAAAAAACCCAAATGCTTTAATTATTCCAGAAATAGAAATATGCAATAACAAAAACTAGCAAAGGGAATTCATCTGAGTTCATCTGCTTTCCCCATCACTTTACGTTTAGTATGTATACTTAAAAAAAAACAAAGTAATCACTATGTGAAATAAAGAGCTACTTTCAAAAACTGATGAATGCTGCCACGGTGATTTTGCTCCTTGACAGTATGATCAAGTGATTATCTCTGAATAAGTTACCGTTATCTTGTGATCACAGAGTACTTCTGTTTTGTAAAGGCTTACATAAGAATGAAAGCGCTGTGTGCTAGCCTAATTATCTGACTGTTTCCAGGGGGTGTGACAACCGGGAGGACAATATAAAATCTGGAGAGAAACAGTAGCACCACAAAGGAAGTGTGCAGGCCTTCGATACTGCTACATACGCAAGAGACAAAGCTACAGCCATGAATACTATCACACATCAAAAGGAGAAAACCCCAGGTAAAGATCTTATTCTACCAGTTTAGCATATTATTATATTCTATTAATCGATAATAATGTCCTTTGTTTTGTATGAAGGAAATTATGAAAAGTTTGCCTTTTTTTCTGTAGCACTCAAAAAATCCAAGGCTAGGAAGAACATCAACCACTTCACAGACGTGCACGGTCTGCCTTGCATTGAGAAGATTGTGAGCTCAGTGGAGGACACCCCTGAGCCCATCAGCACCGACATCACTGGCAGAATCCCAGAATGGATCAACGGCAGCTTCTTGAGAAATGGGCCCGGGAAGTTCGAGATTGGAAACCAGAAGTGAGTGCAAAAAGTGTTCACTTTTTCTGGGTTTTCAGTTTTTCCTCACCTGATATTGTAAAGCTCCATGAGGATCATTTGTGATCTGAGATTATTGGGTTTATATAAATTTAATTGCTTTGTCTTGACTTGATACATCTGCTGCAGCCGCTACTTCATAAAGATGACTCCTCTCTCCTGTTCCCTCCACTCTCATTAGGTTCAACCACTGGTTTGACGGTATGGCTCTCCTGCACCAGTTCAAAATATCCAATGGTCAGGTGACTTACAAAAGCCGCTTCCTGTCCAGTGACAGTTACCAAGCCAACCAGGAGGGCAACCGCATTGTGGTCTCTGAGTTTGGGACTGTCACCATGCCGGACCCCTGTAAAAACTTCTTCCAGCGCTTCTTGTCAAGATTTGAACTACCGAGTGAGTTTCTTATCCTAACGCATGAGCACAAATCTTTTAATGGAGTTAATAAGGTTCAGTTCACAGTTTACTTCCAAATACTCAGAGGCATGTGAATCACAGAATATGGAAAGCTTTTAACTTTGGCAACGTCTTTCTTCTCTCTAGAGCCCACAGATAATGCCAATGTGAGCTTTGTGACCTACAAAGGTGATTATTATGTCAGCACAGAAACCAATGTCATGCACAAGGTGGACCCTGAGACTCTGGAAACAACCAAAAAGGTAACACGATGTTGAATGTAGTTGATAATTTTGTTTGTTTTATTGATCTGTAAGTAAAGTCATAAATATGACTTACTGTTGCGGCTGGACAAGTCGACAAAATAGAAAATAAAGTGTAACAAAGCCTATCTATCTTTGCACTCATGTATTTGCTTGTGTTAGGTGGACTGGAGCAAATTCATTGCTGTTAACGGAGCCACTGCACACCCTCACACTGAGCCTGACGGAACAACGTACAACATGGGGAACTCCTACACCGCTAAAGGTATTTTAAAATAATCAACTCATTCTGTTCACACAGCTCCACAGGAACCTGTAGAGTAAGAGACGAATGTCTGTCTGATGACCTTTAGCAAGAAACGAATGGTATCTGTGCTGACAGGAGCGTACTACAACATCATCAAAGTGCCTCCGACCAAGAAAACAGCAGAGGAAACCCTGGAGGGAGCCACAGTGCTGTGCTCCATTCCTTCAGCGGACAAGTCGAAACCCTCCTACTACCACAGCTTTGGTGAGTAAAAGGTCTCGTGTTCAAACCAAAGCCCTGATTGTTTTCACCCTCGAGCCTTGACTATACATCCATTTAAAGAAGCAAGAGTCACTCTCTTATGTGTAGATGCCTCCTACTGTTTACTAATCTTAGTAGGATAACAGGTAATGACCAGATGTGACCAATCCACATTACTAAATTCAGAGTTTGAAATATCAAACGTTGAATCATAACTGGTTATTTGCTCAGTTTTAAGTGTCACAACAATCGTCCTTACATAAGAAGAAGAATCGTGAGCTGAAACTAGAAATATTTTCAGTGTAGATTAATCTGCTGATTCTTGTTTCAGTTGATAGTTTTAATCTATTGCTTTCATATCTCTCCGGAGGGCAAGGTGACATCAAAAGTCTCATCAGTGAACCAAAAGCCTAAGATATTCAGTTTACTATGAAAAAGAGAAGCAGCAATTACTCCCATCTGGGAAGCTGGAACCTGATTGCTTCAGATCAAGAATGATCTCATTGTGTTCCATGCACTGTGAGCACTGGTATCTGATCAGGAAATGGTGTCTTACATTCCGATACCTCGGCTCTCAGTTGATTTCAGTTGATTCTGAATCATCCGTTCAGAATTTTGAATAGAAACTAATAAAATCTTCTCAATCCATCATAGCGATGTCTGAGAACTACGTGGTGTTCATTGAGCAGCCCATCAAGATGGACCTGTTGAAGATTGTGACAGGAAAGCTGAGAACAAAGAGCATCAGCGACGGATTTTCCTGGGACCCGAAACTCAAAACGATCTTCCACTTGATTCACAAGCAGACAGGAGAGGTAAGGCTCGAACCCGGACCCTCAGTCCTCTAAAGTCCAATCTCTTCACCAGGTTTGAAATGTTCATTCCCCTGGTCGATCTTGTCTCTCAGGTAAGCTCCATCAAGTATCTCGCCAAGCCACTGTCAACCTTCCATCAGATCAACGCATTCGAGGAGGACGGCTTCCTGATCATAGATATGTGCGCTTCAGATGATGGACAGGCGATTACTAACTACAACGTCCAGAACCTGCGCAAGTCTGGAGAAGCGCTTGATGAGGTAAGCAGGTTAAATGTCACTACCTGACTAGATGTACCTTCCATGATTTTTCCAGATACGGAAAATGTAATGAGGGGGTTGAACATTTGCTGGTTTGCTGAAAAGCTTCATATTTCTTCATCAGGTATACAACACCTTATGTAGAGTGTTCCCGCGGCGTTTTGTACTCCCTCTCAATGTGGACAACGATACACCCTACAACCAGAACCTGAACCGGTCCAACAGCACCGCCACTTCTGTGAGAATTTCTAAGAACAAGGTGAGCAGCCCACATCTACAAGCATGTAACACACAGCAAACTGTGGAAGTCATTACTGTGTAAAGTCATTGACAGGTGTGTAGTAAGAAAGAGAGAGATGCCAGCTCCTGCTGATAGCACAGAAGAACATTAGGTAACTTTGGCTGATAAAATAGTTCCCCTCTCAGAAAGGATACGCAGTCTTACAGGTTTCTGACCTACGTACGGTTTTGACCTGTTCTATATGAAAAGATCACTTCTGTTACGATAAATAAAATTTGAACTATTGGCCTTGCACAGACTTTTATATATATATATATATATATATATATATATATATATATATATATATATATATATATATATATATATATAAAATATATATATTGCTGGTGTTTGTCACTAATTTATTGTGCCATAACAATATAATTTATAAACTATGAACTTTCTAATGATCTTATACCCACAAACAGGAAAACCCCTTTCCACTTAACCTTTTGGGGTTATTTTACGGATTTCTTTTTTAAAAAAAAATTTTTTAATAAAGATTAAATTTAATTTGACCACAAAATGGATTTGGTTTGAATGAATATCAAACCCATTTATGATACTATTTATGGTCAACATTTTTTGAAACAACCATTCTATGTATTTACATTCAATAATTATCTCTACAGGACAGTAATTAGATTATTATTATATAAGATTTGAGTGCCGTCATTCCCACACATGTGGGATTCACAGGACTCAGCATGATTTTATCCGTCTGACTCAGCCTCGTGGTTTACTGTTCACTCTCTATACACTGTGTCCGAGCTGCTTTAATTTAGTTCTAATGCAGATTATCCTGCTGCTTCACATTTCACACACAAAAGTATTAGGTAGTTTTTATTGTCAAGCAGCCAAAGGAAACAGTGTGTTTGTGAATGCAGTAGGAGCTTACTGCGATATAAAAGGAAGTGTGTTTGCTGTATTATGACACCTGTCTTGGTGTACAACAAACTGCCAGTGTTACCCAGGTCTCATCGCTATTTTCTCTCTGTGCAGGTGTTCTGTACCCACGAAGACCTCCATGGAGAAGACCTTCACCAATATGGTGGTCTGGAGTTCCCTCAGATCAACTATGGCAAGTACAACACTCGCAACTACCGCTACTTCTATGGCTGCGGCTTCAGACACCTCGTAGGAGACACACTGATCAAGATGGACCTCCACGGGAAACACATGAAGGTGAGTCCCGCAGATGTTTCCAGCTGTTACAGAACAGCAAAATGAGTTTTTTTAGTGATACATGTGTAGAGTAATGCTGGATCATAAAAAAAATAATGATTGTAAATGATTATAATTTGCATATCAATAAAATTTGAAGCCAAACTGAATCAGTATTTTCTCACAGGTGTGGGAACAACCTGGTCTTTATCCCTCTGAACCAGTCTTCGTACCCTCCCCTGATGCCACAGAGGAGGACGATGGGGTCGTCTTGTCTGTTGTCATCACTCCCAATAAGGTCAGCCGGGTTCAGTCAAAGATTTTGGAAAAGGAGACACATGTTCACTACTTTTTTTTTTTTTGCTTTAAAGATACACGTCATTATTTTTCCCAGATTTCTTCCCCACTCACTGTTGACTCAACACAATCAGTGTTGATTTTCAAAACATCAGCAGTGAGGTGGGAAGACGTTGTGGGATCTGGGGTAACTATACTGTACCGGAACCAAGGAGCGTGTCTGTACGTTTACAGGAAGTGTATCTCTTCATTTACAGAAACTCATTTTGGTGCTTTAATATGTCAGATGTGTAAAATATCATTAGAAATGCAAACTGCTGATGCAACTCTGGAAATCTTTCACACTGAGTAATTCTTTGCTTTTGTCTTTACTGTTTCCAGGACAAGAGCACATTCCTTCTGGTTTTAGATGCCAAGACGTTTGAGGAGCTGGGTCGGGCTGCAGTGCCTGTCAACATCCCCTACGGTTTCCACGGGACATTCAACGCCACAGCGTAGACATGTGAGGAGGAAATAAATGACGAATACACCTGTGACCACACATGAATACACAGAGATGTTAAAATAATGTAAATACTGTCTTTTGTTTTTATTTTTGTCTCTTCATAAATGCAATTTTAGAAGTCTCTTTGTTGTTGGATTGTCAAAAAGTAATATTCCACAGTGTTAGAAATATTGAAAACTTGTTGTAGATAGGTTCTTTTTTTATTATTTTATTATTCAACCATTTAAACCATTGTTTTGAATGTCAACTTGAGTACTTTTATAGTTAAAGAATAAGAAATAAAGAAATAAAATAGGGGAAAAAAATGCATTCCTGCTAGTCTGTGCATGTTAATCTAATTTGTAAGAACCAGAAACTGATAAGTAAACACATTTTGGGAAAGAGCCCATATGTTAGAGTAAGCTATGTTAATCCACTGAATGTACTGTATAATAATGTACTGGCTTAAAGAAAATGTACATTTCATAATACATGAATTAAACCCTCTAAATAAAAATCTCCACTTTAACATTGTATGTGCATTGATCTCATCTTTGTCATATTTCCACAAGCAATTGTTTCCATTGTTCACTGAAGGTAAAGATTATTTAACACAAGCACTTGTTAAAGACAATGATATATTCAAATATTTACAAAATAAACACCAACTCCATCACCAATACTATTAGTTGACATGTTCTAGATATTTAAAAGTTCTTCTCAACAGAACAGGAATGCTGCACAACAGCGCCTTCTGCTGACCACCCACTGAACCTGAATATATTCCGAGCAGAGAACGCATGGAAATGAAACATGGAAGTGCAACAAAGGTTTCTCCAAAATTATTTTTTCTTTACTCATGGATCTCAATCGGTGCAGCTTCTCTTTTTTCATAGTTCCTTTTCTGTTTTCTATTTGGTGTGTGTGTGTGTGTGTGTGGTTTGGGGGAAAGGCCATTGCCCTCAGCCTCCTTTTGTATTAGTCACCAAATGATGACATAAAAATCATTTTTACTTGATGGCACTTTAATTCTTTATAAACAATAATACATACACTGCTGAATCCTGAACTTCTGGTATTCTTTAGAAAATAAATAGTTATATTTAGGTTAATTTGTGAGGAGGAATAAATACAACCCTATTATAATGACACAAAGTCATAACTCAGTAAACGTATAACAATAAACATATATTACTGTATTTTATGGTTGAAGTAATGCCACATTGTATGAAGCATGGCAATTCTTAGCTGATATGACTAAGATATGAACTGCAGATGGCACGTGTACACAAAGCTGCTCACCACAGAAAACTACTCCTCGGTAAAGATGGTGTGTTAATGTTTCATCATGTTGGTGACGGTGCATGTTTAACCCTGCAGTTTATCAGAAATCAGAGCTAATGTTTGCCTCAGGTGCTTTTTCTTCTCTTTCAGGAAAGACTCCAGGTTTCGAGCTTCTGTCAAAACACTCTCCAGTTCTTTCATCTGTGCTGCATCAGCTGCAGCTCTCTCACTGGAACAAACCATCAATATTAAAGGTGTTGGCCCACTTGCAACAATACTTTCGCAGCCCACCAGTGAGCCCCATAATTAAGAGTAGATCAAGCTAATATGCAACTAAGGTAATTGATATCTAGTTGTTTAAATACAACCTACCTTAAAACTACAGCAAGTTTGGAAAGCAGCATGCTGACCTCTCTGCTAGCACCTGCAACAGGAAGCATATCACATAGAGAAATGCTGCAAATTTCACTCAATGGTAAAATCAACTTGGTTTGAGTGAATTACCATTTCATTTGACTTTATTATACTTTTTTTTCAATATTCTAGAAAAAAGTAGGTGTGGCCACTGAGCAATTCAAAGATCCAGAACCTGGACAAATCTGGACTTCTGAATATTTCAGTCGGAGCCGCAGAGAACAAACAAATATCAGCAACAATTTGTTCATATACAGAATGTTTTTACAACACGATTGAATTTAAGATGCTTCCCACATATCCTGTTTGTTTCACACCTCACACGTGCAACTTAGTTTATGGGTCACTTCTAACTTCCTGTGATCTGTTGCTGATGTTGCTCGTTTGTTGCTTCTTTCATTTGTTTAGTTGTAAAAAACAACAACAAAAAAAAAAAAAAAACAGAGTGACAGTTATGAAAAGATTTGCATGAACACAGCCTAATAGTTCTATATTTCTCTGTAGGCTGAAATTGTAATTCTCTAATAAAACAATAATTTGTGTAACTGGCAGTATGACAGTGCACATACCTGCAGCCGTAGCCTCAAATAAATCTGCTGACTCCAAAGTGGCTGGTTTAGAGGGAGGTTTTTTCTTTTTAGGAGGAGATTTGTCTTGATTTGCAGATGTGCGTTCAATCTATTGCAATAGGGAAGTCCAAATTACAATAACACAAAAGCAGTAAAACACTGTGGTATTTCCAGCACAAACATCACTTTAAGCATTTGTTTTTTTTGTTTTACTTTGGTTTTCTTTTTACTTAAAAAAACAGTGATCATGCAGTGATTATCGTCAACATTTGGATGTATGTGGACATGTGGATCATAAAACCTTCAAATATTTTTTCTCATAAATGCTTCAGCAGACATTTCCACAGGCAGCTACTCTTACCTCTTGGGACGTTGTCCGAACAGGGCTTTTGTTGCTGATCACTGCCCGCTTGTTTACTGCTGGTGGAATCAGTTTTCCTGCCACTGTTGCTTCTTTCATTGTGATGTAATCTTACTGCAAAAATAATAAATCAAGACTTTACTGAATATCTGTAAAAACTGGCATCTGCCAAAAGTGATAAAGCAGCATCATCCTGTTACTGATTGTGTACTGATGCAGCACAGGCCTAAAGCTGACTGTGACCTCCCTGCATTTCCTAATAATGTCTGTGTTAGAAATTATCTGTGTAATAAAAAGATGAAATTTGCACAATGACTAATATTATGCTGCTCGTTGCTGGCTAATATATGTTTCATAATAATATTTCTGTCTTGTTAGAGAAGTTAAACCATCGTGACTAGCTTGATTAAAACTAGTTAATAATTAAGCTTCAGATGTTTTATTATAAAATATATTAACATAATGTTATCAAACCAACTTAATACCACTCAGCTAATCCATTCAAAATCACATAGTATTTATCCAACGAGCCACCGGGCTAACTAGCAAAGCTAAAGTTTAAGTTAGCAGGTAAGCTAACGTTTTTAAACGTTAGCTAACATCGACTTACAAGACAAACGCGGTCCCTGTCAAGAAGTTAAATATGTCATGTATTCGATTAGCAGAAGTGTGTTAATTCATAGCTGCTGTGTGAACAATCGCTGAGCTGATTATCGATTAAGTGAAAGTTTAAGTAAAAGTCAAAATAACGTTCGTGCAGTTGCGCTTGTCTGTTACATGCTACATTCAGGGACCCTCGTAAACTCAGGGATTCAAAACACTCATTCAACGTTTAGTAGCAATGATCATCATACACATCATCATCAGACCAAACTGTGCTTTTAGCTGTTAGTGGAAGTAAAGTCTCTCTCTCTCTCTCTCTATATATATATATATATATATATATATATATATATATATATACACACACACATTAATCAGTTAGACACAGTTGTAACTGCTGTGGTGGTGCTGTCGGTCAGCATGTTGTCAATAAGACTTAATTAATAGATTAAAATTTAAGATAGAAAATAAAAACCTTTGCCCACCAACTAGCTCTAAGAGTGACAGATGAGCAGATTAAGAGTTGTTTAGTTTTGTACAAATGAAAAATGTCTCTTTTAATGAGACTAAAACAAGCTGGCTGTCATGGACATGCAGCGTCTCCCAACCCATCGTACAGCCTCTGTGGATAGAATCAATTGGATTATACAAAGGAAGATTAGGAGCACACTGTAAGTGAAGCGGAAGCAGCTTAAAGGTGGGTTTAAACCGCGGATCAATGCTGCTTCCCGGTGGCAGCAAAGTGGATTATTTCACTGTGTCAAATCAAACCATAAACCAAGGAGGAAATTCACAGCATCAGGATATATGTTCACTCTGATGAGAGGAGAAACGGCTTCAAAAACCTCCAGCAAGTCCAGTTGCTTTTAGAGAAACCATGACTTGGATGACTGTGAGTCCTGGAGCTGGCTCATGTGAATGGTCATATATTGTGTTATTAATTACACCTGTGCTTTCCCTGCTCCGACAGGCCAGCATGTCCACTGTGATGAGGAACTATACTTAGGATTTGGAAGTTGAACAGATCCCAGACTTGTCCTCGTGACAGCCTGAAAAAATACAGACCTACAGTATGATTTAAGTTTCTGCATGGCAGTCTTTTCTGTTTGGCGGATGGGTAGCTTGAATGAATCCGTCTCCCAGCATCTTTAAAAGACAGACTTATTAACACATGTTTGTTTGTTAATATGTGGCTTTATACAGAAATGTAATATATGACATACAGTATATGTCTCTATACCAAGAGTATGTCATCTATAAGGGGATATATTACTATCACATATATCCATCATCTGAATATACATGAATGAAGACATACGTTTATAACATATATGAAATACCCATAGTAAAATGTATATACGTGCATATGGTATATTAAGAATATCTATACATATAAACATTCTATATGTTTATTTATGTGTTAACATATACATGTTTTTCTCTTAGATCTTTTATTTATTTTAAACATGTATATCTTCCCATTCTGGGAAAGCGGTCTCGGACCTTTGGGAATTTGGTATGGATATATATTTAGATAACATATGTCTACAATATAAGTATACATGCATAAAATAAGATAAGATCGCCTTTATTAGTCCCACAGTGGGGAAATTCACAGTGTTACAGCATCAAAGTGGCAGTGCAGAGAAAGGAAAGCTGCAAAGACACTGATAAATAATAAGACTATAATAATATATAAGTTATATGTAAAGAAATTAATCCAATTTCTTATAGGTTTCATATATAATTTTCCATGTATGTTTTTATTTTATATGTATGTATATTTTATATATGGAAACTCAATATATGTACATATATTACATTTGTGTGTGGGATAGGTTTAATATTGGGACTCCTAGGATCCTAGGACCTAGGATCACATTTTGGGTTGTCGAGACCACAACACTAAACAAGGGCCTGGTGTCCACTTCATGCAATGTTCATGCAGTGTTCAGAAATGTAAATGAACAGTAACAATACAAAATGTTTATGTTTTTTACTTTGTTATGTCTTCGTGCAACTGTGGAAGCAGCACTTCAAATGAGCCACATTGTTCAAAGGGCCACGATTGTTGTTTCTACTTTTGTTTTGCACTCAGGAAAAATGCTGCTGTGTTCAGGCACACAATAAAAGTTTTGCACATCATTACTTAATTGTGACTTCATTGTGTTCTGTCGAAATCTAAAACTAAAGTCCTCATATGTGGACATCATTTTCCCAGAAACTACATCATGTAAAAAGATAATTCTTTGTTTTTACACTCATCAGGTGCCAATTAAAAATTAAAAACGCATGCCATGCAAGAGCTCGGATCTTAGGAGGTTAATATTGTTGTGCGACGTTTGATGTCCCTGTTTTTTTAATTATTTATTTTTATTCGTGTTTTTTTATGGTTGTCGCCGTGTGTTTCTCTTGTGTTTTTGCCTGTTGATAAAAAAAAAAAAAAAAACTGCGGCTTGCTAACCGCCTTTGTGTGTACTACTAAGCCCACAGATGCATGGTTTTGGAGCGGGCAGCCCCAGCTTCCCGACACTCCCACGGCCGTGAACGCAGCGCGGGGACCTCGCCGGAGCTCTTACCTAATCTCCGCCGAACGTACACAAACATGGCGACAGCACAGGCGGGCGGGATGCGGCCGTCTCTTCGGTGTGCGCTGTATTTATTAGTCCTCGGAGTCGCTGCAGTCAATTCGTCGACTCTTCGTCTTCACCCGCAGCCCCAGCACAGAGGGTTTTTCACCGTAGGAGCCAGTGAGGGTTTCCCGGGCGGAGATGGAGGAGGCGCCGCGGCTCCAGCGCTGCATTTGGCCGACCGCGGTGCCTCTGCAGGCGGGTCGGACTCCGGCACCGTCTCGCAGCATCGAAGGCGCCGGAGCAGCGGTGACTCGGCCATGCCGAAGGTGTACGGGCAGGTAATGTAGAGCATCCCGGCGGTACCGTTCAGATACAGCCGGAGCACCGTGCGTCTCCTGGCCTTAGCTGGCGAGGATGTCTTGGAGGAAAATTACGCAAACCCCGGTGTTGTTTGCAAGTCGCATCCTTTCTTGCGCCTCATGCTGAAGCGGCTCCGGTCGCGTTCACGGTTGTGTTGGAGCGAAACGGGCGCAAAGTGCAGCGTTGAACCTGAAAGCAACACGAGCGGGTCACCCGGTGTGTCCGGTGCACACCTGACCGCACATGTGCACAGGCTCACAGGCTCGATTCCCCTTCTGAGGCTGAGAAAGTGAGAGTTCACCAGCTACTGCACACATGAGACGTTTGCTGAAGTTGGCAGGACACCTTTCTGTGTGCTTCCAGGTGTGTTTCCAGGTGTGCTTCCAGGGAATAAACAGTGGAACAATATGGCTGTTGTGCTCAGTGGAAGGTAACAGGGAGGAAACTGGTTTGAAGCTGCTCTGTCTGCTGTGGCAAGAGGAAGTGCTGAAATGAAGCTGAGAAGTTTGTGTTTGTTTGATCAGCTGTGGATAAAAACACACTGAAGTTTCTTTTTTCTTCTTAGATATAAAAGTAGATATTTTGGAGGTGCTTGGTTTTTGTTAAACAGTGACGAAATGACAAAAAGTTAAAAGTGACTGAACTGATCCAGTTGTTTCTGATCGATTCATCTTTGGATCATTTCTTCAGTTCATAAATTCTTAGTCAATAAAGTGATGAAATAACACCAAGGGCCCGAGGGGACATCTTCAGAATTGCTTGTGTTGCAACCAAATGAGCAAATCCTCACATTTGAACTGCGAACCAGGAAAAATGTGATGTTTTTGCTCGATGAATTACTTAAATTAAAATTAAAAACTTAATCAGAGGCAGATCTGAAAATGAATGGACAAAAATGATAGAATTAGTGGAATACCTCTTTAAAACAGGCCTTTTATTCACAGGGGTTATCAATAACATGATCAATGGCTGTTGTATTCAAACGTCTCAGTAAACCAGTGACTTCATTATTGTTTACGCTCAGACTCAACATGTCTTTTGTCTCATGTGATTATTACAGTTACTTAAAAATGATAGAAACCAAAGTGCTTAATGTTGGATAAAAAAGTCATTTTGAAAAAAATCATGTCTGATATATAAATGAAGTTAATATTTATTTATCAAACCTTAATCCGTGATTAGAGGGACTTCAGAAAGTGTTCAGACTCCTTTACTCTCTGTGTAGGTTTGATTTTAAATTTTTGCATTAGTCTACACTCAGTAATCCATGATGACAGAGTGAAAACACGATTTTAGAAATGTTTGAAAATTGATTAAAAATTAAAAACTGAAATCTCTCATTTCCAAAAGTATTCAGACCCTCCAGTACTTTGTCGACCCCCCTTTGGCAGCAGTTCCAGCCGTGAGTCTTCTTGGTTAAGTCTCGACCTTGACCCCCAGGGTTTGGTCACTTCATCCCGCTCTTCCTGGTAGATCCTCTCAAACTCCATCAGTTTGTTCATCACGATGCTGCCGCCGCCATGCTTCACTGCAGAGATGGCACCGGCCAGGTGATGAGCAGTACCTGGTTTTTGTGAGACGTAGTGTTCACCTCACCTCACAGAGGTCCTTGTGGTGTGGATTTTGTCCTGACATGTAGTGTGACTTGTGAGACCTGATATACACAGGTGTGCTGCTTTCTAAACTAAACACACATCTCA
Source organism: Trachinotus anak (assembly GCF_046630095.1). Taxonomy (NCBI): domain Eukaryota; kingdom Metazoa; phylum Chordata; class Actinopteri; order Carangiformes; family Carangidae; genus Trachinotus; species Trachinotus anak. Next base: position 2,539,948 of record NW_027273885.1, on the reverse strand, counting down.
AGGATAAATAGAGCAAACAGGATCCACCTGACCACAAGTACAGACAAACACAATGTGCGTAAGCTAATAACACAAAAACAAATATAGTGTTTCACGTCCTTATTAAACAGACCATTAAACATTTACAGTTCTGGTGGGAAAAGTAAGTGAACCCTTGGATTTAATAACTGGTTGAACCTCTTTTGGCAACAATAACCTGAAACCAGCTTTACCAGTAGCTGCTGATCGGAGCTGCTCAGTGTTCAGGGGGAAGTTTGAACTGCTCACAGAGCTGCTTCAGCTCAGGACGTCTGCTGTGAGCGTCCCTCCGCTGGGTTAAGGTCTGGGCTCTGACTGGACCGCTTCTCCTGAGCTTCAGCAGGTGGACACAGACCCTGACGTCATCCTGAAGAGAACTTGGGAATTCATTTTCCTCTTGAGGAAACCCCCAGACCGCGATGCTCCCTCCACCCTGCTCCACCTGTGGGATGAGGTCTTCATGTTGCTGTTCACAGCTCTTTTGACACCACACATAGAGCTGCATGTTCTCCCCAAACAATTCAACCCTAGTTCCATCAGTCCATGAAACGTTTTCCCAGTTTCACTGTGGAGAGTCAAACTGCTCTTTGAAAAACTTAATGGGTGCAGTGATGTTTTTATTTGGAGCAGCTGCTTCCTCTGTGGACACGCTGCCTGTTCAGTGATCTGTGTGTGTTAGACTCGTGCACTCTGAGAGAGACTTTAACCAGCTCCAGTGATTCCTTTAAGCCTTTAGCTGTAACTCTGAGCTTCTCTGTCACGTTACTGATCATTCTGTGCTGAGGATGCAGGACGTCGCTCTTTAAGGAGAGTCGCCACAGAACTGAATCATCTCCATCTATGGACAGTTTGTCTCACTGTGACTCTGTGACCACTTCAGCTTTAAGCAAATGAACAATTCTTGATCCTAAGTCTTCTGAAATCTCTTTTTTTATGAGGCACGCTTCACGTCATCAGAGGTTTCTTGTGCATATCAAACTCAAAATGACTCCAGTGTTTTTCCAAGTGTCTCTAACCCACACCTGCAATATATAATATTTTAATTATGTTTTCAATATGGACAAGAACATCACAATGATTTGTGTGTTATTAGTTAAAATGGATTGTGTTTGTTCATAACTGTGACTGAGATTTAAGACAAATTAATACATAAATGCAGATTATTCCAAAGGGGTTCACTTAGTTTTTCTTGGCACTGTAATATAGAACATTTTGGGCTCCATATAAAATGACCATAGAGTTGAATCAGCACCTGTTTGAACTGAGAACTGAGACCGTAGAAGCTGGTGCACGATCATTGTATCATTGGGAACATTGTGTAGATGGTTGAAAACCTTTGCTGCTGCTTGGTTGCATTGAATTAATTTGCTGAATGTTCACTGGTTTCGAGGCTGAGCTTGTTGCAGGAGAGGAGAGTCCTACTGAAAAAGTCAAAGAGTTTTAAATCCTCATGTCTGCTGTTCTTTCAACAGCTGCTGCTGCTGTTGTTGTTGTTGTTGTTCAGAGACAGTGTCGCTGCTATTTCTGGTCCCCTGATGTTACAATTACCCCTCCTAATCATCATGTGCCTGCACTGGTGTGGAGTGTAAATAAACAGTGAGAAGCCACATGCAGACCGTGCACACGTTTGCACTGCAGGTTGCGGTGTGTTAACACATTTTTAGCACCGTCTTTAGTTTCATTTTCATTCCAAAAACACAATTTCACCAGCAACATACAAATATTATCTGTCTTCTTCAAATCCATTACATACTATATATAACTTTATTCAGTGTCACATGGAAGGATTTGACCTGTTTCAAATACGTAGTGTCTGGTCGGTCTTTGTGGAAAGTCTTAAGAGGAAGTGATGTTTTTTTTTTTTTTGTTTCAGTATTAGTATAAACGAACAGGATCAGTTCAGTTTACCAAGGAATTCTGTTCAGATGAAACTGCAGCAAACTGAGTCCCACATTTCACTGCTTTGCTTATTTGACACTGTACCCTGGCATGTGACAAATTAACCTCTGGACTGCAGTTTAGTGGCAGCATAGCTTATACCTAAAACATAGAATACAATAATATAATTCAATATTATGAAAATACGCCTGAAACATATTGTATATTGTTATATATTATAATTTTTATATTGATTAAAATAATAAACAAGACGTCAATAACATAATTGGGCTGGACTGTATCAAGATATTCAATTTTTTTATATCACCCAAGTATCAACCCATAGTACATGGTGCATATAAAAATAATGTATTGTAAAAATAAATTCTGTAAATGTTAAAAATACTGTAATTGAACTGAATTAATACAGAGATTTGCATTATCCCACATCATCATTCTTATTGTTCAGTGGATTGATTGAGTTGTCGAAATATCCTTTCCCACAGGTGCACTCCATTCATGTTCTAGATACAGCAAAGGGTCTGAACACTTCTGTAAATGAGAGATTTCAGTTTTTGGTTATTAAAACCTGTGAAGTCCCTTTAGAACTGGAGTCGCATCCAGACAGCTTATGATGTTATTCCACCTGGTTTTGTTACTATAGGAGACTTCTGCTTGTGGCTGCCACAAGGCTTGAAGTGAAGATGGCTTTTCTAGGTGTGTGTCCCCCTTCAATTTCTCTAGTGTCTCCACTCTCAAAGATCTCGGCTTGCATCAGAAACTTGTAGAGGAAGCAGCTCTTCTTGACCAGTGACAGTTCCTCTTGTCAGTCATGTGTTGTCTCTGCAGCTGCAGTTCAGTTTCCTTGGTAGTTGCTAACTTTGTCTGTTTGGTTGTTTGAACCTGGGCACTGAGCTGATCACTGGTTTTGGAGCCTTCCTCCTGAAGCGGCTGCTCCCTGCTGCGCCTGGAAACGTTACTGATGAGAGACTGAACCAAAACAGTAAAGCTGCAGGGTGTGAAACCAGAACAATGAACTGAAAGATGCTGAAAAGCTCCATGGAACTGAGGGCACCTGCAGAGTCAGCTCACGGTCCTTTGTGGGTACCATACAACTAGCAGCTCCCTTCACAATAAAAGCGGTGATGTGATATGATCATTGTTGATATAAAAATATGGCGGTATGGTGATAAAATGATAAAATGGTGAAAGCTGCTTTATGGAGAGAAAGTACAGACGAAGAGGTGTCACCATGGTGGATAGAGATGACCTTTGGAAAGCTCAGTGTCAACTTTGACACCAAAGATGGAAACAAAATACGAAAACTGAACACAGATCCTCACAAACCACCACTCTGTGATTTACATGTGTGTTTTTCACTGAATGTAAACTCCAGCTGAATGACACCAAATCACCCAGAGATGGAGCATCAGCCTCCCAGAAGCTGCACTCCTAGCAACAACAGCTGACTGTGTGTGTGTGTGTGTGTGTGTGTGTGTGTGTGTGTGTGTGTGTGTGTGTGCGCGTGTGCGCGTGTGCGTGTGTGCACTCCACTATGGAAACATCTCATTCAACCTTAAAGAAGAACTTGAATTTAATATTTATCAGTTCCACACAAAAACTGATTTCCTCCACACAAACCCATCGGCCGGTTTCTCTCCAGCTTCACATCCCTTCAAGTCTTATTCTGTCAACACCTTCCTTTCCATCAGTGAAGGCTAATCTGGAGCGAACCTGACTCTGCTGTGGCACAGTGCAGAGAACAGTGGCTCAGTCATGCATCCTGCCTGTAGCTGGTAACACGATGCTCGCTAACAGCACAGGCTAACTCACACATGCAAACTGTGCTCAGCAGCGTCTGGTGAGAGTGCAGCCAGCCCTCATTGCCTGCCAGTCCTGCAGAGATGATGTCATTGTTTGAGACTGGCTATGCCGCCACTGCTCTCCTGGCCATGATGCCCCAATCCCCCCCCACCCCCACAGCACCACCATCCCCCACGCCCCCTTGCTATTGAATAATGGAGAGCTGAGGAGAGGGGAGGGTGGAAGGTAAATACCCAAGCTGATTGTTGCTCGGTTCCACTGAAGGAAATTAGCTCAAGTATGAATTTGGGGAATGTTTATCAGAATTCCCATCATGCATTGGGATGGCTTTACAGAGTCAAAACTGATGATTTGTCCTCAAGTTGGGTCAAAGTCTTTTTAGTTCAGAGAAAGGTGCAAGTGGATGTGTGTGTTTCTGCATCTCACACACACACACACACAGATCCTGACTACTGGTACCAGTATTATTAGATATCTGTCAGATTTTATATGTATATTTTATAATATTTTATATATTTTATGCCTTCTAGAGTTGGGCTGGGCCTTCGGGGTCAGGTGCTGGTCAACCACTGAGATGGGCGACCTGGTGAAAAGATCAGAGAGTAGAGATCACAATCCATGACTGAACCACGATCTGAATCCTATTTCCACTCTGGTTTTAATGTGAAAGTCCTGACCAGAAGTTGTGATTCATATCTTTCAGCCACTTTGAAGCTTCTATCGAATGTTTGTCTGCTCGCCGCTGCTCTTCACCCACAGTGCTGTTTAAAAATCGTGTCACAATCTCACTTTTTGCTCAGTTCATATGCAGAATTCATTTGGACAGTGCTGTTATTTATTTATTAGGTGATACATGTAAGTGTTTTCAGCTAGCTGCAGCTTGTCCTGCTTCCTGTTTCCCTGCCTGCAGGCAAGTCTCTCGTCCCACCAACGGACTGTAACTCCACCGTCTTGGGCTGTAGCTGGTGATGGTGGTTCTTGTTCTGTACATGTGCCGCTACGCCAAATTCACAGAGGCTGCAGAGCCGAGCAAGGCCTGCTGTCTCCAGCTGCAGTTAGTGGGCTAGCTGTTTACCAGGTAACAGTGGGCTGGTTGGCAGTGACTGAACTTTTATCGATTCCTCTGAAAAATAAATCATAAGCCAAAGTATCATCGTCCATGATATAATCTTGTCAGTCTTTGGTCCTGAGCTCCATTGGGTTTAAATTCTGTCCTACGACTGTGTTGTGATGCCTTTTGGTTACACCTTCCTGTCTCCAAATGGCTGCTGGGTCCTGTATGTTATAACACAGTCCCAATTAGAGATGTCCTGGAATGTGTGTTGTGTATTTGAATCCTGATGGATTTGGAGGAAGCTGTCTTTTGCTAGTCAAAAGGAGGTTTAGCTCTGTGCTGTCTGTCCCACGCTACCAGTAGAAGGGTGGGAAGGAAGGAGAGGAATGCAGCTGATAGTGATAAAGTGGTTTCCTTATCTGCTGTAAAGCCTGAGCTACAAAAAAAAATTCCTCAAGTCAAATCAAGTGTCATTTTCCTGATGTGAACTCATCCTTGCATACGTTCAGTTTCTGTCTCGTTATAAGATCTCTGCTTCCAGACACTTCTGAAACAACACGAGCTGTCTGAGAACAGGCTGAGTGGTTTTATCCTGCTGGTTGAAATTATCAAACTACTCCTGCAACAACCTGAAGGACTCCTCCAGGGAGATGATGGGAAATGTGCCCACACGTACCGCGGCTCATGCTAAGAGGTTGGGTTAACAGCATTGTCTAGAGTTTATTTAACTGCACTGGTGGTTTCCCAGTTTCACATTCATCACTGATACTGACGGGATGTGTCTGGCTCGGACTTGTCTGGTGTTGATGACTAATCCTATAGGACTAATGCTGTGTACAACTCAGTCTGTGCCGTGCTTTTTACTTCCACATGCCAATTCATAGGCTTTCTGAATACTAAACACTGCAGAAAACAGTTTATTGGGCTCTACATGGCACTGGTCCCACCCTAAATAAACAATATACATTAGTGAGGCTTGCAAAACTGGTGAAGATGCTTTTTAACTGTTGTCAAACAGCCAGATCAAACCACCGCATCTACACAACTCCAGCGGCTTTTTATTTGGATCCAAGCACAAAAGAGGAATGCAGCCAGATTCTCTGCTGCATGTAACGGCTTGTTGGAGAAAAGAAAAGCCTGACACAAATAAACATGTAAAGGCAAAACACATGCTGTTTTAAAGTGATGGAAAAGAGTGATGTGTTGTGTTGAGTAGGAGAGTAAGAGCATGAAAGGCACTGATGGCAGGATAGTGACAGACCTCAGGCTCGGGTCATTTCAGGCCAAAAGACTCTGCTTTTCCCCCGTGTGTTGTTCAGGTACCAGTGAGTCAGTGAAATACCAGAGAAGTACAGGTGGACTAACAGATTCATTTCATTTCAGCAGATTCATTTCACAATACACATTGGTTTCAGCACTAACTGACAACAGTGGAAACAGTGGAAAGAAGTGTTAAGGCTCAGTGAGTGATTTTTAAATGAATGCTGCTCATTTAATCTGTTCACATAGAAAAAGCTGTTTGTGTCACAAGAGACAAATGAAAAATGTTGTGTGTAGTTTGTGGTGACGTTGAATTGTGTTCCTTACGGTGGCCCTGAGAGCTCAACTCACTGCAACTTCAGAAAACACCTGCAAATAGACACATGTCTGCTGTCATTTAAATCAGTGAGTTAATGCCTGGTAGCAGTCGTGTGCATCTGAGCCTTACGCCGTCATCTAGTGAGGGTGGACTGAGGTCCAGCCCGGGACTCGGTGCAGATTGCTGCCCTTTTTCAGCAGCTGGATACTGAGCTCTGGAGGCCTCTATTGCACCAGAACATCTGTGTCTGTATAAGGAAGAAATCTGCTCTCACAAAGAAGTGATCTCACCAGACCCTTGTAGCCTGCTCCTCATCTCTGCTTGAAGCTCGTGGCTCCAGGCTACATTAGCTGCTGCTAATGCAACACATTTGAATATCTGACAAGACTGTCAGCAGGTGAGTTGCGTTAGCAAGTTTGCAGCAGTTTGTTAAACATCCATTTGGAGTCTGACATTTTTAGAGCAGTGCAGTGCTAAACTGGTGGAGGTTTGGTTAACTAACCTATGTGTGTTGTCCAATCAAACTCGGGGATACAATCTTAGCAGCACAACCACAGTCTTATTTGGACAGTAGTGACATCATCAAAAAAGCTCAGCAGAGGATGTATTTCCTGAGGCAGTTGAAGAAGTTCAACCTGCCAAGGACTATGATGGTGAACTTCTACACCTCCATCATTGAGTCCATCCTCACCTCCTCCATCACCATCTGGTACGCTGCTGCCACGGAGAGGGACAATAACAGACTGCAGCGTATCATCCACTCTGCTGAGAAGGTGATTGGCTGCAATCTTCCGTCCCTCCAGGACCTGTACACCTCAAGGACTCTGAGGCGTGCAGGGAAGATTGTAGCTGACTCCTCCCACCCTGGACACAAACTCTTTGAGACACTCCCCTCTGGCAGGAGGCTGCGGTCCTTCAGGACCAAAACCTCTCGCCACAAAAATAGCTTCTTCCCATCTGTTATTAGCCTCATCAACAAGGCTGGGGAGCCCCACTGTTGCTGATCCCCCTGATCCTCAATTGCACCAATCACCAGAAAAAATTCCTCGTATGTGAAAACATACTTGGCAATAAAACTGATTCTGATTCTGATTCTGATTCTGATTCTAGTGTTGAATGTGATTGTGTCAGAGATCAATGATGTAAACAGTTAACTTAAATTTGTCAGTGCAATCAAGGTAATCAAATCAAATTTAGTCATAATTATCTTACAACCAGATCAATAACACTAATGATAAAATAACAGTTTGCATGGAATATGTTGTTCTGGCAATAAGATGGCAGTGGAGTTAGTTATTAACACCTTGTGTTAAAGGGAGAGGCAGCCTGGCGGGACAGACCAGACGCCGATGCTGTTGTGTTACAGGTCACGCCTCTGATTCTGGACCAGCAGCATGCTGTCTGAAATCACACACTGGGGCAGCATCATGCTGGCTTTGTTTGGTGGCCTCTTCTTAATGGTAATATAGCGGGATCTCGGCATAAATGAGGCGGGGGAAGTGTATCTGCGTGAGGGAGAACGAGTGGGTGTGTGTGAGTGAGCAAGACAAAGGATTTTGAGCATGAAACAGGATTTTCCCACTTGGTCTCTGAGCAAATCTTTCTATTCTGACTGGCTGTTAACACTGAGGTCCTGATGTTAAAGAGAGAAATCATCTGAGATCTGTGTTGTTCTCTTGTCAGTTGAAACAAACTTTACAACGAGCAAAGAGGCGACCAGACACAAAACAAAATAAATTTACAATAAAAATCAACCAGCGTTAACATGCAGCCATTTAGCATCTTTTAAAGGTCCCATATTCTAAACTTTTCCAGTGTTTTATCTGAAGTGTTGATCTACATCAGAAGATATATTTACATCTCTTCTCTCAGGCTTCTCTCTGGAGCTCTAGTAACATCAGGTCAGTCAGCCAATCAGAAGAGAGGATCTGAGTCTCTCTTCTGATTGGCTGACTGTTTTCTGGGTGAGCAAATAAAAATATAGCAGATTTTAGATAAACACTAAGAGAAATTAAATCCTGCAAGGCCGGACGGTGGATCCAGGTGGGTGGGACTTGGGCCGTGGCTGAGAGCAGTGCCTGCTTCATTGTGACATCACAAAGTTCCAGGAGTCCTGACGGCTGGTTTTAAGGCTCAGTTTCTGAATACAGGCTGTGTGCATTTCTCTGTGGACTGAGGCTTTGATACTTTCACAGTATTAATATAGAACCTAGACCTGCTTTATAATCACAAACACATGGACATCTACCTTTATACAATATGGGACCTTTAATACACAGTCTTGTATCTAACTTTACCTGGATTTCAGCCTTACTCAGTGATCAGTCATGAACGTGTATTTGTCCATCTCTTTGACCAAATAGCATCAAGCTGATCCAGTGGCTGGCAAAGGTGTGAAGGCCCATTTTTCCCAGCCTGTCAGCTGAGTCAGGCCTTGTGTCTCTGGCTGTTTCCAGTGTTTGTGACTCAATGGAGGGATTCCAGATTCGTCGATGTACAGAAATAAAAGGGAATCGATCGCTTTCTATTTTCTTTTTTGAACTGTGAGGTTTTATTAGCCAATTAGCAGCTGAACCAGACTAGGTTATCTTCCAATAAAACCGGGGCCAGTGATAATGTAAGAAGACGTGATCCTTTGTTCTGCAGAGGGTTGTCTCCTCACCGCCGCGGGTGGCACAGCAGAGAGAGTGATACAGTTTAGTGTGATTGTGGGTTTTATTGATAAAATTACATCATGGATCACTGATCTACAGAACCAAACACTGACGACAGAGAAATCCTTAATCCCAGCACTGGATTGTTGGGTTTAGAGAAGCCGGTCTGGTTTGCACTGGATGGCTTCAGGTGAGATGAATACATTTTGCATGAGGCTGTGAGAGAGACAGACAGAAACCGTCACAGTATAGTAACCACCCCCTACCCCCACCCGCCCTCCATCCAACTCCCCACTCCCCAGTTGACCAGAAAGCTGTCACAGTGATTGATGGATGGGAACACCTCTCTGCCACTTACAGAGCCACATCTGGAAAACCCCCATGCTGCAGTGCAGTGTGTGAAGGGAAACAAAACGGCACAGGCAATATACTAAATGTAATGGAGAATACTGTTTTCTTATTGGTCTGAAGGTGTGTCGCTAACCTCATCACGATAAAGGGCCTTCATCTGTGTCATCGTGAGTCTCTTTCCTGCTGTTACTGGGCTGCAGCTTCCCCTTCTTGAAAAAGTAAAGCAGCATTGACAGTGTTTCTGCGTATAAACCGAGTTGCTCAATGTACTTTTAAGCAGAACTTTGTGAAAGTGAGATAATTAGTTCAGATTAATGTTGTAATGTAGTTTGTCATTTATAGAATTTGATTGGTTGAATGTGCAAAATCTATAAAAAATTATGTTTTTACGGATAACATAACATATTGATATTAAAATATTGTAATATTCATTATCATATTAAACTTACAGTATTTGTGATTCTTTGATTAAAAAAAAATCCTACAATAGAAAAATTGGAGTTGCATTTGTTAACATTTCATTGCTGTCTGATTTGGTGTCCATGGTTACCATGGTAACAGCAAGTGCAGTTAAAAGGTCCAGTGTTTTATTTGAAGTGTTGATGTCAGCAGATGTCAGATGTCAAAAAGACATATTTGTGGTTTTAAGAACCAAAAACAATCTCAACGTAGTTTTACAGCTCTGAGCCTGTCTTCTGATACGCTGACTGTTTTCTGTGTGGGAGGGGCTTTGGGCGCGGCTGAGAGCAGTGACTGCTTTGTTGTGACATCACAAAGTTGCAGAAGTCCTGACGGCTGGTTTTAAGGCTCAGTTTCTGAATACAGGCTGTGTGCATTTCTCTGTGGACTGAGGCTTTGATACCTTCACAGTATTAATATAGATCACTACACCAGCAGGACAACACAGTGTACAATGACAGCAATGGAACAGTAATTGAGTTCTGCATTCAATCAGTGAAGTGCTGCATGGAAGTCAAAGAGAGTAAAACACCTGTAAAACGTTACCTGTACTTTTGTTAATTTTGATAATGTTGTAGGTTTGGGCGACATCAAAAATGTAATATCTTGATACAGCCCAAATATTGTGATTTATGATTTATGATGGCAGGGAGGGGGTTCAGTCAGCAAAGCAGTAAAAAGAAGAGTAGTCACAGACTGTGCAAACTGCAAAAAAAAACCCAAAACAAAACACAAATATATATATATATATATATATATATATAATATATGTGTGTGTATATGTATATGTGTATATATATATATTTTTTTTTTATTTTTTTTTATTTTTTATTTTGATAAACACATGAAAAATAGGGGGAACTGGTAGAGACAGATTTAGGATAGCACTTGTCCTGGGGTGTCGGCCAGAACAGGAGACAGAGAAGAAACAGGATGGAGCTTGATTTGTTTATCATTTAACCCAGAGAAACCTCCACAGTTGGAAACAAGTACGTTCTCCATCTCAGTATGAAGATAAGAACATGTGACTTACAGGTTGGAAACTCACACACACGGGAAAAGCAAAGAAACACGGCAGATAACCCAACGGAAGTCCGTCCTATCTTGTAACGGGTGAGCGCTCGCTCCCGTCAGACGCTTGCTCTGGTGTGCACATGAACGTGTCACCAGTGAAGCCTCGCCCTTCTCCGACTACATTACATCACATATGGTGGGAAATATCGTGATATTTGATATTACAGAATATTGGCCAAATCCTACGATGTAGTGATAATAAAATAATGGTTTTTATCTGCAGCTCATCATGTTGATAATAATGAGTGCTGGTGAACATAGTGGCCTGTTTATGAGCCGTGATCGTATTTCACACTAGTTCCAACGTTTGAAGCCAGAAACAGAAGAATATGCAAATGAGAACATCTATATATTATGAATTCTGCTGCATCCAACACAGTGTAGGTGATCACAGACATCAGGACAAGTCAGAACTGTATCGTCTCTCTGCTTCCTCTTCTCAAAATTTTTTCTTCTCATTATTCTCATTCAGCATTAAAAATTAATTTCACGCTTTAAAGACGTGAGGCGCTTCGGCAAAAATAGAACCAGTGCGTAAAGATAGTGGAGCAGGCAAAAGAGTTGGGACAAGCAGCTCACAGGCCTGGTAGACACACACACACACACTCTTAGGGATTGTCTGTGCCAGCCACAGCAGGACTGCGACGCGTCGTTTGCTGTGCACATTGCCTGTAAAGAAAATGAAATGAAAACGCTTGCTGGTCAAGCCGACAGTGATTTAAAGCTTGTGTGCAGGGGGTCATGAAAGGGTCAGTTGAGCTTGTGAGAGCAGCACTGAGCCAAACCACACAGCCAGTCCTCTGCAGGCGTAGAGTGGTGGTTTATGGAGCTTATAATAAAGATGCTGTATTGCATAGGGAAATAACTGCAAGCTTTTATGGTACACAACTGCTCCTCATTATGGTCGAGATAACCGATGCTTAGTGGAGTGCCTCCATTTTGAGCCACTACCTGTGAACAGAGCTGTGGATGGACAGCGTTGATTCTCGTGCTTTTGTTCTGCTGCAGCCTGGAGTATAGTTCTTATCTCCACAGTCATCATCACTGTCTAGATTCAGCTGTGTTAGTCTGCAGAGCTGCTGGCACCCTTTTTTGGCCTGTTCGCGTCGCGGCCAATGAAGCCTAAAATGCAGAGATTTACTGCTGCAACACCTTGGCCTGACAGGCAGGCCTGGCTCTCAGCGAGGCGGCCCTGAGGGAGGCAGGCAGAGGAAAATGGAGAGGAGGCTGATTTACTAAAGCAAGAGATTGAAAAGCAAGTTGTGTATCAGTGAAACTGGCCCCCTGACAGCAGCTCATAGTCAATCCTTTGTTGGAAGTTAACATGGGGAAATGGTTAAATTTGTGTCTTGCTGGCGACACACAGTCTAGTCCTGCAAGCATGTTGGCTTTGTCGTCCTTTGGCAGTGACTTCATCATCATGCTAAAGGAAAAAACCTCGTGTCATCAGTCTCTGATATTTGAAGCATTCCTGGAGCTGTTTTGTGATATAGTAGCATAATATTCTCTGCAGTCTACCCTTGAGTGATTTCCTACATTTCCCAGAATCACTCACCCCGGCATTAACCAAAACACAGTATGTGTTGTTGCTGTATTGGTTTATAGATTTTTAAAGCCTCTGTGGTTGGAGATATTAGTGTGTCTGCCTTTTGTTGCTGTATTTCCACTTTTAAAGGTCCCATATTGTATAAGTGTAGATGTCCATGTGTTTGTGATTATAAAGCAGGTCTAGGTTCTATATTAATACTGTGGAAGTATCAAAGCCTCAGTCCACAGAGAAATGCGCACAGCCTGTATTCAGAAACTGAGCCTTAAAACCAGCCGTCAGGACTTCTGGAACTTTGTGATGTCACAATGAAGCAGGCACTGCTCTCAGCCACAGCCCGCCCACCTGGACCCACCATCCACCCTTGCAGGATTTAATTTCTCTGAGTGTTTATCTGAAATCTGCTATATTTTTATTTGATCGCCCAGAAAACAGTCAGCCAATCAGAAGAGAGACTCAGATCCTCTCTTCTGATTGGCTGACTGACCTGTTGTTACTAGAGCTCCAGAGAGAAGCCTGAGAGAGGAGATGTAAAACTACACTGAGATGGTTTTTGGTTCTCAAAACCACAAATATATCTTCAGGAAAAGATTAAATATGGGACCTTTAAAATTAATGTTGAATGTTGGTGCAGAGAAGTAAATTCAGATCCAAATGTTAACAGCATAACAGGCCTAGCAATCCCCTCCACAGTGCCAGCAGCTGTTCTTAACTGCCCCATGTTTCAGGATGAATAGTTTACTTAGCTCAGTTCCCTTATGCCCTCACAACGCCAACATTTTTGGCACTGTCGTCCACGTCGTTGTCGTGATAGTAGAAGTTACACAGCAGAACTGGGTCGAGGGTTGTGTCTGATCACAGCTGACAGGGGCTGCAAAGATACTTGTTGTTTACTCCACAATCTGAGCCACTAGGAAAGTGCAGAAAAAGAAGCAAAGAAGAAGAGCCCTTCAGAGGCCTGGCCCTCACAGGATCATAAATAAAAGATAAGGGAAGGAAAGCAATGTGGAGATGAGATGACAAAGCAGTGACAATGAAAAAGATGAAATAGCCCATTTCTTTTCATTGATCTATTTGCCCGATGGGAGGTGCACTGAAGGGGAGGCAGTGTGAGTTAGAGCAAGTTATTGCTTTACTCATGCTATACATGGACTAACATGCATGGAGAGTGTCCATATGCACACACACACACACACAGCTAGAGCTTGATCAGCCAGGTGTTTGTGTGGCTAAATCAAAAGTCTGGTTGTGTTCTGCATATTTTTTCATTGTCGCTGAATCGTATTAAAGCCAACAATGAATTGATCCTTCCAGCGTCTGCCTGTGTAACTTCTTCAACTAATACTAATACTTCAACTAATTTCCCTTCGGGGATGAATAAAGTCATCTATCTTCTCTCTGCTGTAGACTGTAGATTACATCATGGAGCCACACTGTCGCACTTGGTAACATTTATTACCATGTACTAGGCTTTGGGTGATATTTGATAATATTGAATATCACGATATTTCCTGCCATGTGCAATATTTTTCATAAATAACTTTTTTTTTTTTTTTGCAGTTTCTACTGCTAGCATTAAATTGAAATGTAAAATATAATAATATGACTGTATAACCTAAATTACAGTAATGTATTTATGTGTTATTAAAAACAACTACTCAAACATAAAATACAACAATAAAATAATATTATAAAAATATTTTTATATTAATGCAAAAAATAAAAAATAAGATATAAAGAAAGATATTTGGGCTGGACTGTATCGTGATATGAAAGTTTCACCCAAGCCTGAAGAACTGGCACATAGAAAAATAATGTGTTTAAAAACATTTTCTGTAAATGTTGTTGTTGAAATGTTATAACTGAATGTATACAATAATATAATTATTATATTATAAACCCCCCCCCCCCCAAAAAAAAAAAACCTAATTGTTATTATAGACAATTCAAATATATTATAACCCCACTCCACTGCAGTATATCATAATATATGGCCTGGACTGTATTGAGATATTAAATTTTGGATCTCACCCAAGTCTATCATTTACACACACAGTTTATTCTGATTCAATTTCACATATACAGCCACCAATATTCACTAGAGCACCGAATGGGTATTAATCCACAGCAATTTAATCCACGGTAATTAAGTAATATTTGCTAGAAAACTACAATTATGTAGCCTTTAAAAAAAAAATGAATGAATGTAAAAGATTTGAACCTTTACCAGGGACCAGTGGATTTGGGAATGCCATAACTTGGACATCTCAGTAACACCTTGAAGGCATTGTCTGAACTGATAAGATTTTGATGGTCAGAAGTCAAACAGATGTTGTGAACGCGATATCTCAGTAACGAATTGAGGGAATTCCTTGAAATTTGGTGCAAATGTTCACTTGGACTCAAGGATGAATGTATTAGATTTTGGTGGTTAAAGGTCAAAATTGTGGTGACCTCATAAAAGACTTTTTAGCCATTACTCAAAACTTCACACGACAATTCTGACAAAACTTTAATATTTTATATGACTCTGGATAAACAGGGATGTAATTCCATTAGTCTGAGGAGACATTCTGTGCAGCGTTTCCTCTGTTTTCTTGCTTTTTCATTGATACACACATTTTGTGTCCTGCAGGCCAACCTGAATGACTCCCATAACCAGATGGTGGTCCACTGGGCTGGAGAGAAGAGCAACGTCATTGTAGCCTTGGCCCGAGACAGCGCTGGAGCCACCGGGCCTCGGACCAGCTCGGTAATCACACCTGAACAAATCCATGCATAAGAGACAGAGGACAATTCAAACTTAGCAGTTTATCAGCAGCGGTATGGTCACACTTGTTTAACACGTTTCTCAAGTTTCAGGTGGTTTGTTGAGCCACACATTGAGCACAGTCACTGAACAGTCATGTCTCTCTTTCTCTTTTTATTTCCACTTCCCCATCTGGGCTGATGCAGACTTCACCACCTTTAAGAGCTCGTCTTATGATGAGTTTTTAGGTTCAATACTAATATTGAAGCTGTTGTTTTGTCTGATCTTTTTAATTTTTAATGTCCTGCTGCGGAGTCCCAGAAATGTTTTATTACCATGGATCAATAAAATAAAATTAGTAATCAAACTCTGACTGGAGCTTATCTGATTTTAATATCTACAGTAACTCATGGACTTGTTAATGTGTGACACTTTTTACAGCCTGTTCGAATTCTAATTAGACCATAAAGTCATAAAAGAAAATTCATTTTTTAATTACACCTTATCTCACACATACACCCTCAACTTTGGAGGCAGTTGTTTTGACAGAGTAGAAATTTTTAAATGTCAAATTGTCTCCTCATGGATGGGACTGAGGGGATACTTCAGCCTTTTTTTGATCATTTCATGTTGGTATAGAGCTGCAGTGTCTCATGTCTCTGTGTATTTTCTTGTCCAGGAGAATCAATAGAATAACTTCTTTATCAGAGCTAATCTAATTGTGGTTTTATGACCAATATTGACATTTTAATTATGATTATTTTCTATTAATCAATGATCTTTTTAGTCTGTAAAAAAATATGTGATTGTACCAAACTTATCTTATGTCTACATCAAAACAAAAACAGTGTTTTTGAAGCATATCTGTAATGACACCAGCAGAAAAAGAGGATTTTAAGTAAACAAGTGAGATTTCTTTTTTGCTGATGTCACATGATCCATGTTAGTTAGCCACAGCTGAGTAAATGTGCCTGTGACTGTTGTCATTAGAGCAGCTGAAATCAATGGTCACCGGCTTAAACTTTCACTGGTTTAGCTCATTAAAACACTGTTAAGCAGCACTTTTGAATTAAAAATTGCACTTTCAAACCACAATTTTGATATAAAAGTAATATCAATCATTCAGCTGTGATCCATCTGCTGTTGTCATGTGGCACGATTGCACAGGCGCTGATCGCTTCCTCTCCTCTCTGTCTCCAGGTCTACGTGTCCTATGATTACGGGACCACTTTCATGCTCGTCTCAGAGAAGTTCCAGCTTTTAGGGACCAAGTTCAAGGACGGCAGCAAACAGGTCATCTCCCAGTTCTACCACAGCCCTGCAGACAATAGGAGGGTGAGTCACCGTCTGGGACTAGAGGCTGCTTGCAGACAAAGGTGTTGCAATATGGTCACATGCACCTGGATTCAAATTCAATTTACTGTTCTTAGGCAAATGCAGCACTGAAGGTGGGGTTATGAAAATGAGTTGGAACAAAGAGGAAAAGACTGGAATTATCAGGTCACCTGTGCACGTGTAACACCAGGTACAACAGGTGTGACTGAGGTAGAAAATCAAATGTATAGAAATGAGCTCTATGAATCATGTGACATCTCTCTGTTCCATTCTCAGTTTGGTTCCTGAGGAAGCATTTCAGGGCTTTCAGACCTTTTCCTTTTTACAGTGACAGAAGCCACTGTGCTCTTTGGTGTGTTTCAGGATTGTGATTATTTTAGTGCACATGTGCGATCTGTTGCTCAACACCAACCTCTTCCAAGAAAGAGTCATCTACAGAGTTCTTTTGACTTTGTGGCTTTGGGTTCTTAAAGATACACTATGTAATTTTTCTTCTTCTGCTTTTTGTTGAAATACGCACTAAAATATATCTTAATGAGGAGAGGTGCTGTCAAAGGCTTCTGTGAGCCTGACTCATGGAACAGCGAGGCAGCAGTGCAGAGATGTTCCCTTTTTAACTCTCGACCTTCTAACCAATCAGAGAAGGCCAAAGTCAGGGGTGGGAGCTCACAGCTGTCAATCAATACATGAACATGCTCCTTGCCGACTACTCCTCTTGCACGAGGCTTCAAGTTATTATTACCTCCTGGAAGACGTTGCTGATTCACAGGCTGGCAAGCTCCCAATTCCTGCATTACGTGAGGCAGTGAACACAGCGAGGATGTAGGATGAAGGGCTGGGCGGAGAGTAACGGAGCAGGGACAGGGAGGGTGGCAGGAGCAGTTTGCTCTTGAGTGTCATGCTGGTGCTAGCTTGATTATGAGAATTTGTATATTACAGTTTGACTCCAGTAGAGTTCAAACGACGTTCAAGATGATCACATGATAAAACTTGATGAATCTGTTTTATGGTATTTTTCATGAGCTGTTAGGGCACAGAACAGGATCTGACAGAGGATGTTCCTGAGGGGCTCAGTAGCTTTATCCAGTATCCTACACTGGTGATTTTGAATTGGCCTTTTATCTAGAATTTTTAAAGTCTGTTTGCAGAAGGACTCATGTGGTTTAACCAGTTTCTCCAGCCTGCCCCCAGCATGTAACGCACCACGTCAAAGGATCATTGTATGCATAAATATCTTCTAAATTGTCTATAAGTTGTATTTGATGGTTTCCTTATAAATTAATGTTAAGCTCCATTATTGCATCCTTTCTCTCTCTCTCTCTATAAATATAAATATAAATATAAATATAAATATAAATATGGCATACATTACATTTGAAAGTGTATCCTTGGACATTCTTGTAAAGGATCATTAATATATAGATGAAAATAACAGGGGGCCTAACACAGGTCCTTGAGGTGCTCTCATTCATTTTGCTGGATTAACTCACTGCGTCCTGTTAGACACATATGAGGATAAACATGCCAGTACTCAAGATGGAAAATAGAAAAAAATTAATTAATAAAATAACCCTGATGTCAGCAAAGTGATGCCACCAGAGCTTCGAATTTAACAAAAGCTTAAGCTGTGAAGTTTAGAGGACATGGGTGTTAACCAGACAGGGAGGGTCTAACAAAAACATGCTTGAGTGGCACTATGGGAAATGTAGTATCCAGTGTTTTTGCAGGTTAACCCACACCAGGGACTAATAGTCAGGATATCTCAGCCTCTGCTGCTTTGACCTTGACCGTTCTTTTAAAAATGAGTTGTGTTGAGTCCCCCAGCTTCATGGAAACCTAACACCGAACTGCTGGAGGATCTTTTCAAAGATTATTAAGTGCAGAGTTTTACTTTAATGTCAGCGATGTTTACTTGATATCAGGCTACACACATTATTCTTCCATATCCTGTTCTTCTTTATTTCTCCTGGAAGTCTATGCTGATTGTGCCTAGTGAAGCTATACTGTACCTGCTCACACAGGATTGAGAGGTTACTGAAAAAACAGTGACATAGCACATTAAAGCTAGCAGAGAAACGTGGGATTATTACAATAACATAATCAAACTGTGTAATGAGGCTGGGGAATACATCTAACGGAGCATCTCAATGAACTTCCTCTCCAAGAATGTTTTTCCGAGGACTTGTCACATTAGTTTAGAAATTACATCATATTTCTGTCTCTCGTGTTGCTTTAAGTTGCCTCCAGGAGAAGCCTTATGTCGTTTTTGTGATTAACTGTGTTTTCTTTTCTTTTCTTCTCCAGTACCTTTTCGTAGACTCCACCAACAACTACCTGTGGAACACCTTCGACTTCTGTAAGAGCGTCCAGGGCTTCTCTCTGCCCTTCAAACCAACGGACCTGCTGCTGCACAGCAGGAGGTCCAACCTGGTGCTGGGCTACGACAGCTCCCACCCAAACAAGCAGGTAAAGCTGCAGCTGCAACTGTAGCTCCATGGGGCGTAGTCTCATCTTTGTTTCATGATCGAATATAATGTGTCAAACCACGAGAACCACATGGGCCTGTTGTTATTCAGTATCATCGCACTTTCATTTTCACATACGAGTACTACATTACGTATGTCACAATGACTTCAATCATTTTCATTTTCTTATTTGCATCAATTTAAGACGTGCTCTGCTCCACTCCAGCTGCTGTTAAAATTTCTCAGCATGTGTTTATATGATAACAAAGACAAGACACTGTTGGTTTTCACACGTGAGCTTTTTGAGTTTCATTGTCTTCAGTTCAGTGCTGGATGGCTCTCCAGTGTTCTTGTCACATGTGTGAGAGCCAAAGCAAAGGAATGAGCTTGACCTACATTTTTACATTGCGCCACCCCTCCTCCTCCTCCTCCTCCTCCTCCCTCTCCTTACACCCTCTCTCCCCTCCTTCCTCTGTAGCTGTGGAAATCAGACGACTTTGGGGAGACATGGGTGTTGATCCAAGAGCATGTGAAGACCTACTTTTGGTAAGAGAACCACTGTTCACACGAGATTTAGGAGGTGATACTGTGAGGAATTATTATTGCACAGAAACTGGTTTAGAGGAGGCAACGAGCTGGTAACAATATGTTTGGAGGGTCACTGTCACAGCTGATCATCCAAAAGTCTCAAATATTTCGCCATTTTTGCACTGAATCATTATTCATTTAAAAACTGCATAACATCAAATTCCAACCATCTCTAAGCTGCAGTTCATAGGACAAACAAAACAGTCAGAGATGGATGATTGATATTAACCAATACTGAAAATAACCTTGCTATTGTTTAATAGTCAATCTAATTCATTTGCAAAAAAGAGACAAAATTTGATGGATATAGATATTGGATTAATATCGTTAGCATGAATCGGAGGGGGGGGGGGGGGGGGGGGGGCACTGTGGCATATGATCTATTTTTCAGATTAGATATTTTTAGATATTTAATTTAAAAATTTAAATCACTGCAGTCCAAGATGGTGGAGTTGTTGACCTGGAGGGCAACCCTGGGGGGGCAAGCTGGGGTAAGCTAATTAGCACCTAGTCCCGGTTACCTGGTGATGCAGATCGTGGACTGTGATTCTGCTCATCTTTTTGCCAGATTGTGAAGCCCTTTGGCCACGATGATCATGTGGTGAAAATCTGACGGCCCCGGTTGATATTAAAGGTCAGAGAAGCAAAAATACTCAGGGAGGGTTCTGAGATACATTAGGGACAAATCATTAGTGATAACACCTAGAAAATCCTGTTCAGGGCAAAATGAACAGGATTTTCTAGGTTGCAGGCCACGAGCTGGTAATTCTGGTTTTTCCTTTTAGTTGTTCAGGTGACTTTTCCCTTGAAGACAGCACTGGTTAGATCCCGTTCACACTGGGGACACACTGTGTTTGTCTTTTAGGAAGGACAAGTGAAAGTGTTCATTATTTGCTGCAAAGGAAACTAAATTTGACGCCCTGATAGATGCAGGTTTTGTGAACTTTCATAATCATCTTTACTGAAGTGTCCATAGTATTTTGAGTGATGTGATTTTCGGCGTTGTCGTTATCTCTTCCTCTTTTATGACCCATGGAGGACCAGGCAAAAAACTGCCAGGGGCCTTCTCCAATCAGCGTTATGTAATAAATAATTTGACACGAGCAGGAAATGTTCATGTTAGTAGAATTTTCAAAAAATAAAGAACATGAAAAACTTTGTAATTTTCTAAATATATATTATAAAGAACAATAAAAACAGAAATGAATAACTAAATAAATGCAATGTTGTCACATTGTAAATAACCCACATTATAAGGCCAGTGCTCATCAACACATGAAGCCCTTTTAAGGAGGTTTCCCACTGAGCGCTGTGGGCAATTTAGTGATTTTCTCTCTAGATTTGGTGAACTCTAAAACCCTTTGGCGACATATCTAGAGACTCAACATCATTTGTGTCTGATTTACATCCTTTATTCAGTTTGTGCACAGCAACTTGTAAATACCTCCTCAAACGGGCTCCATGAGAGGCTGCTCCCAGAGTTCAGGCAGGATCAGTGGTACTTTTGGAAACATGACACAATGCAGTTTGAAACAGGGTGTTGATGTGTAAACAGTGACCTAACAGCTTAAAATTGTAGCTTCACTTGTGTTTGAGTGATTTACTTTATTATAAAACACAATGTGACCTCAGCTCTCTGTGAGACCGACCACACAAACAGACCACGAGCATCTGGTCCGAGGAAAAATGAACCCTGCTGTTTAAAAAAATACTTGATCCAATAGTGATTTACAGTCTGCTACAGCTTAGTTTGATACAAGCTCGCTGTGGAGTAGAAGCAGCCATTTGAGCTGTAAAAGTGCAAGCAGTCAGACAATGAAATCAGTGATTGCATGTCCCCTTTTCCTGCCAAAAGCTTCAGCAATCTGAGTCTGTTACTTTAAATTTAAATGAAAGCAGTCGGGTACAAGGCGGTGATTCAGACTCTGGGAGAACAAGGGCTGAGGGAAAATGAGGACGCAGCACTGAACAGCACCGTCAGACCGCTCTGATGGCTGCTCGGTGATGAATGAGTACTCGGATGAACAAACGTCTCCCGCCTCCTTGTCTCTGTCTGAGCAGGTGCTCAGTGGAGGCGCCTTTAGGCGGATGAGGAGCTGCAGGTCGCCCTCACTGCTGCTCCTCTTCGACCCACCTCCTGTCACTGAAGACGAGATAACACACTCGCACAGCTGCACACCTCACGTTCTCTATATTGTGGAATTGAAGGGGACCTGATTAGAGTCCAGATGCGAAACTACAGGAACGTAGTTGAAATATCATTTGATTGGCAGCAATGGTGGCGATGTGCGTTGGCACAGCTGATGTGCCTCCACAAAGATGAAACTAGATTTTTGAGATGCAACATGTGGAGTCGTGATAGGCTGCCTGTGTTTTCCAGAGTACTGGTGGTAGTTTTCTCATTTGTAGTAACAAACCTCGTACTTTGTCACATAACTACCATAGCTTGTTATGGTAGTTTGTCACATTAGCTTGTTATGGTAGTTTGTCACATTAGCTTGTTATGTTAGCTTGTCACATTAGTTTGTTATATTAGCTTGTCACATTAGCTTGTTATGTTAGGTTGTTATGTTAGCTTGTCACATTAGCTTGTTATGTTAGCTTGTTATGTTAGCTTGTCACATTAGTTTGTTATATTAGCTTGTCACATTAGCTTGTTATGTTAGGTTGTTATGTTAGCTTGTCACATTAGCTTGTTATAGTACTTTGTCACATTAGCTTGTTATGGTAGGTTGTTATGTTAGCTTGTTATATTAGGTTGTTATGTTAGCTTGTCACATTAGCTTGTCACAGTAGCTAGTTATGTTAGCTTGTCACATTAGCTTGTTCTTTTAGCTTGTCACAGTAGCTAGTTATGTTAGCTTGTCACATTAGCTTGTTATGTTAGGTTGTTATGTTAGCTTGTCACATTAGCTTGTTATAGTACTTTGTCACATTAGCTTGTTATGGTAGTTTGTCACAGTAGCTAGTTATGTTAGCTTGTCACATTAGCTTTTTATTTTAGCTTGTCACAGTAGCTAGTTATGTTAGCTTGTCACATTAGCTTTTTATTTTAGCTTGTCACAGTAGCTCGTTACGTAAGCGCGTCGCTCTAGTGAGGCAGCAGAGGTTGGTGCGTTGTTTCAGTTTAAGCCGAACGTTTTACAGATGAAATCAAATTTGTTTAGCAGGTATTTTTTGACAGGCTTGCTATTCATTGTTAAGCATAAATATTTAAAATATTGTCAACCTCAGGTATGATGAGATATTTTCATGTCATAGTATGAGAAGTTGCAAATGTTTGGCCTGGAAATTCACAGATTTATTAAAACTTGGCTGATGGCAGTGCAGTGTAAAAATGGTGGTATTTTCCTGCCTTTTCGGGAAAGCCCTGACTGAATGACAAACAGGACTGGCAGAAAATGAGAAAGTGCCAAAACAGTGGAGGAGGGGTGTTTAGGAAGCGTTTAAAAGGGGGCAGAGATTAATTCAAAGGAAGGGACAGAGACGGACTGCGAATAGCCCTCCGTGCACTCTCAGCCCAGACAGCGTCCATCAGCTGAACAGGGGCCTTTGAAAGAACGCCACAGAGGCCGAGCCGAGCCAAGACACTGCTCTCTCTGTTCGGCTCTCGAGACTCCAGAGGAAAACACTCTGATTTGGAAGGCGGACGATAAGAAGCAGTGAACCCCCTTCATTCATTCTGTGCCACAGTTTCTGAACAAGCTTGCTCATAAACAGTTTGAAAACACTTTTCTTCAGGGTTATATTTTTGGTGTGATCATGCTGATGGTCTGTATTTTGCGCTGACATTTATTATGTTCAAAAATGGTCATTTCTATAGCAAAAAAAAAAGACAAGGATTCTTTGTCAGTGTGAAAAGCTTCTGAAACAGCATAAATATTCAGTTATTTTCGGTGGCGTAGTTCATGTTTTTCAGACTGACACCTCTGAAGATGTTGAGTAAAGTTCTCCAAGCCCGAACCAGGAAAACACACTGGGTAGCAACACAGATTGGAGACTATTCCAAAGATATTTTCATCTGTGCGCAGCTTGGAGTCTGCAGCTGACATTACCTTCATGTGTGGGAACTGTGGGAAGAAAACACAGCACCCTGAGGAAAATCACAAGACTCCAAGGTGTCAAAGTGTCAGTCGGTTTGTCACTCCATCAGGAGGTGGGAAAACAGCGCTGCATTAAAAATGCATAGGAGACTGTGTTGGTGGGAGCAGCACTGGTAGTAATCAGTAGCTGTGATCAGTACATTTGTCCGAGGGGCAAAGAAAATACGTGAACTTTGCAAAAATTTACATCTTTACCAAATAGCAGGAGCCAGAAATTCTAAAAGGGAGCATTTGTAGATTTTTAGCTGCGTCACCAGCCAGTTTTATTTCTCAAGTTTGCAGTAGAAATGTCCCATGATGATCCCGACGAGTCGTATCAGGGTTGATTTGGGCGTATTTAATAAATCAGTATCTGCTAATAGTCTAAAAATCCAAATCTGATCCTCTCTCCAGCTGCTCTCCGTAATGACAGCCTGCAGAGTGAGATTCTGCTGCATGTGTGAGAGAAAATTAGAGCATCTGAATGTAAAAAAATGCACCAGAGATTTTCACACCCTGGGTTGGCTAAATTCTCTGAGCTCCAACAGGAACAAATCTGTTATCTCTCCTTTGTCATTAGCAAAGGACGGTGTGCAAAACACTCGACTAAAAGCTTCTC
This sequence comes from Trachinotus anak, assembly GCF_046630095.1. Lineage (NCBI taxonomy): Eukaryota > Metazoa > Chordata > Actinopteri > Carangiformes > Carangidae > Trachinotus > Trachinotus anak. Next base: position 2,515,673 of record NW_027273885.1, on the reverse strand, counting down.
ATTTTTCACCCTGGCTTTCACTGGTGTGAAGGACAGAGCCACGTCTCCTGTGGCAGGTCATGTTAGCTGATGTCAGTTCAGTGAGATGTTTCACTGTCATATTTAATCATCGTTTAAGTAAATCTAAGCATCAGACAGGGAACAGTGTAAAAAACTTGATCAGGACATCTGTAGTTTGCAGCTGTGAGGTAGGAGCCACCAAGCTAACTCAGAGAGCTAGCTACACTAGCATCTTCCCAGCTCGTAGACGTATGAACTGTTAGCCCAGCAGCGATGGCAGTCCGTCACCGAGCCTCCTGTTTACTGAAGATGGTTGGATGAATATATTTTACACTTCATGAGTCTTGGGAATATCAAGATGAAGACATATTTGAAATAACATATAAAATGATAACATGCTTTACATCAGTGGAAACTACAACTTCAGTCAGTTTTTAATTCCAGTTTGCTCAGAATCCCTTTAGACAACAGGCTTTTGGTGATGGGACATACAGAGTACAGGCCCACAAAGACATTTGATGTTGAGGAGGGTTTAGTGCATGGCATGGGTGGAGGAGGGGGTGTTGAAATTTTTATGTGGGCCTACAGGCACTCCATTAAGTAACCACTAAAAATACTGTGTTTAGAAGGAAGTAAATGGGTTTCGGTATAAATATGCAGGAAAACAAAAACGGTCATGTTTTGGCCTCCATAAAAACTGTGTGTTTGTCATCTCAAGAAGCACTGGCTAACAAATTGGATGTCTTGTTCTCCATCCCTCACCTGCCCTCGCTTTTTCAACCACCCCTCCTGCTCTACTTTCATCGCATCTTAGGGGCGTGGAACCCTACGACCCCCCCACCACAGTGCTGGTCCAGAGGCACGAGCCCCAGGGAGTCTCCACTATTCTCAGCAGCACCGACTTCTTCCAGAGTGAACAGAACCGCAGAGTGATCCTGGAGCAGGTGGACAGCTTCCAGCTCCGAGACAAGTACATGTTCGCCACCACCACACGGGTAAGAGAGAGAAACGCTAGGAGAACCACTGAAGGGAAAAGTGATACATAAGTTTATATATGTCTGACACTACATTTTATTTTAATTAGAGACAGTGGCGTGTGTGCCAACTTTTTGGCACTGTTTTCTGGCTTTTTGAATAATTATTTGACCTAATCATGATGATGACCTTTATGACAGGTTAAAATTGTGCTGAGAGCATCAGTTGATTAATTGTTTAGTCAATCGACTAAATAAATAAATAAATAAATAAAAATAAATGAGGTATTTTGTCATAATGTGGACTGTTGTGTGCACTACCTGTTTTCTAGATTAAGATTAAGCAAATAAATTCATAATGAAAAACAGAAAGTCACAGCAGACTGTAAACATTAAAGTACAGTAGCTTAACATTTTGGGAAAGATGCTTATTCTCTTTCTGATTGTCTGTGCCTTCAATACAGAGCTACAGTCTGGATGTGGTTAGCCTAGCTTAGCATAAAGACTGCAAACGGGGGAAACAGGTTTCTTAAAGAGATAATGCTAATAAAGGGAGTAATGTGCTGGAGCTATTTCCTGGTGAACAACAGTGAACAGGCTTGGGCCGATATTTGATAACCTCAAATATCATGATCTTTCCCAACATATACAATGTTTTTCATAATGTCAAAAAACTATTTTTGCTGCCTGACCCTGATTTGACTGCTTTGCTTACTGTACCTTTGCATGTGACAAATAAAACTTAAATAGAATAAATAAATAAAACAGCATTTCTTACACTTGAAACATAAAATAGAATTATATTATTATATTATTAAACTACCAACTGTTTCCCCCTACTTCTAGTCCTTGTGCTAAGCAAGGCTAATCACAACACAGCTCTAGCTCTATAATAAATGAACAGACATGAGAGTGGTTTTGGGTGTATTTTCCTAAATGTTTTTTTAATGCAATAAAATCTGCAGGTAAAATCCAACATACTGCTCAGGAACTCTGTAAATTTAAATTATTCTTAAATTAGCAACAGGAATAATGCACCTGCTGATAAAAATGGTCCAAAATGATTATTTAATTTCATCCTTATTAACTAAATACATGAAAAGAAAATGTGCCCATTTTTAATGTGTCCCTGAGCTGAACTCAACCTATTCAGACATATATTTAAATGTGGAATATGAACATGTACTGATGACATGACTTTTAAGATCCTGTTACTCCTGTTGGGTTTTGAAACTGAAAACCTCCCTGTTTGTTTGCCTTGAGAACAGCTGGCACGGCTGAATAACATTGACTGTTATTGTTGGAAGCAACTTGTTCAAGTGGAGCCTTGAATCCTTGTCAAAGCTTCTGAGTACAAGCAAAAAAAAACTGAACTGTGAAATAAAAGAGCTCGAAAGTAATGACTGTGGGAGTGGGAGTAAATTAAAAAGACAAAGCATGTGTGTTGTTTTTTTTGTTGTCTTTGTTTAGTCACCTCTGATTTCCCTGGTGTTGTTGGAGACTTCTCTGCAGTTTTAGTTAAATATCATTCTACACTGAAAAGGCTGCTGCTGTTTCTGCTGTGCATCTGTATACATTTTAAAAACCTGCATTGTATTACAGCAAAGTTGAGCAATGTGGTGAGCAGCCACTTCCTCTCTTCGGCATAATCTGCTGAGTATAAGAGTTGTTAGATCAATATTTGCCTGGCGGGAACATGAAGTGCTGTATGTTTGTCATTGTTAGTGGCCAATGTTTGTGTAGTAGGAGCCTCGTCGAGGCAGCACACACACAGACAGCCGAGCAGATGGTGGAGATGATTTGGATCTCACCTCCTCCCTTGTTTCACAGGCTGCCTTGGACAGACTTGCTTCCCTCTGCGTCGCGTGTCGGCCTTGCCGTGGGTTGACAGCAGCCTGTAGCTGTGGATCTTTTAGAAACAGCTGATTGTAAAGAGAGGTCGGCTGTGAAGGATTTGTCTGATCTCATAATGAGCATCAGATGGTTCATGATGTTAAGTTAATTCGTTCAGCTGCACCTCAAATCAGCAAGGAAATCAAAGAATTGCACAAGCTATCACTGCTATGATTAAGTGGCTGTTTGCATGCTGCTAACATGCTTCCCGTCATGGATTTCCGTTCTAGTAACACATTCTTCAGCTGAAGATTGATTTCTCTGGGTTATAATTCTCAGTGGAGTACTACAGTAAATGTGCAGTGATCTGAATGAATAAACTTACTATAGCTTTGTTGTTATCTTCTCTGCTGCTTTCAAGTGACTTTGATTGAGAAGAAATTGATCTATCTTCACATTATTCAAATATATTGTTGACTGTTAGTGCAGATGCATAATGCATATGGTGCAATTTACAGTGTGCACAACAAGCAGGCAGTGTACAGCACTATCTAACAATATAGAGCCACCTTAATAATTCCTAGTGGCTGAAGTGGTCAAAATCAATGAGTAATGCTCATTCCCATTCACTGATGTTGTCTAATAGGACACAGAGGTTAACCTCACACTGTTTACAACACCACCTACGACTACGACCTTCCTCCACCCAGTTATTCTTTATTTATGAATTATGAATCAGCATTTGCTTTGTGAGTTAACCAAACCCTCAAATTGAAACTCTTAGCAAGAGAAGTGTTAGTCTGTACCATTCTGCTATAAACGTTTTCTATGATTTTTATTTTTTGCAGTTCAGAAAGAGCAGCAGGTGGATGAGTGTGTTGGTTAATAAACGATCTAGAGTTTGTTTCCCAGCCTCGTATGTTGTAGCTAATTAACAGTCAAGTGCTGACCGACAGTGGCTAGTAAAGACTTGTCAGTATCTCAGTTCTCCTTTAAACACATCGCATCAACATCTTAGTCACTTTGAGACTTCTGGGAGATTCAGTGCTGAGCAGCTACTTGTCCCGTCAGTGAGTGAGAAACTAAACATAACAGAAGCCAAACAGGAGACTGAAAGACAATGAGTGAGAGAGATCAGTGATTATCTCCAGCTTTAGTTGTTAGACATGACTTTCTAGCAGCTTGTTGTAAGTACACAACTACAAAGCAATGACCACAAATGCAGTTTTTGCTATCAGATGTAGCTGCTACACAGTAAAGGGGAAGAGTGTTATCTCTGGTCGGTTTTTATCTGACTGGCAGGTGCAGGACGTTGTAAAGTTGTGCTTTGTCTTAAGCAACGTCTATTTCACAACAGGGTGACAGTTTCATACTGTTTTGGAGGCAGTTTTGAGCAGGTTGCAGCTTTGTGTTTTTAAAGATGCAACGTTTTCTTCCAGGACCTTTGTCCAGCATCAAACGTGAAACATCTTTGTTCTTCCGCCACAGGCTGTAGCATCCAGTCAGCTTTATTAGCTTGCAGTTTAATTTGTCCCGTATGGTGGCCCAAAAGTGACACGAGAAATGAGGAAATAAATAAATAAAAATAAATATTGTGATTAATGAAAAATAAGTTAGGCAAATAGGAATAAAAGTACAAATGTACAATTACCTAATTTATTTATTTCTGGATTTCTTCCTCCTTCATGATATAAAGGGATGGTGTCACGTACATATGCCACAGTCCCTTTTAGTTCTCATTGGCCGACAGATATAGTGTGTGTTAGACTGATAAACAATAATAACAGAACACTCAGGCCACATACCCTGAAATTCGGCAAGTACATAATGTGGAAATACAATTATACAAAGATGAATAAATGTGGAAATACTACGATATTAAAATAAATAAATGAATAATTTGAAAATGCATTTATTTATTCTTGTTTGGAATATTTTAAATTTTTTTTTGTTTGTTTGTTTTTTTTTTAGTCATTTATTTATTTCCTGTGTCCCTTTTGGGCCTCCGTATTCCTGCACAAAATATAGATTAATCTGCAGCTGAAATAGTCCTCAACAAAAACAGTGTTTTTTTGGTTTTGTGCTCAGCTGTTAAAGGAAATTAAACCTGTTTATTATATCTTCAGTAGGAATGTATGGGTTTAAGGGTCAGTGGCTTAGATGGAGTAGGGAGGTCACAACACATTGAGAGACGGTTTAACAGAGCCTGGTCCCAGACTGTGAATCGCTGCGGTGTTGTATCCATTAACAACTATTTCAGCAAGTTGGAGAAACCAACCAATTGCAGCTTTGTTGGTGGGATTAAAAGGAGCTGCGTCTTTTGGCAACGTAGCTAGCCAGCTATCTAGCCACATCCATGAGCGATAGTGACAGAAAAATGATGTCAAGCGTAATCCCTCTCTAATAGGATTAGAATAATGGAATATCACAAGGGCTTTTGGCAGCGCCAAGCTGCTCAAGATAATTAAAAAGCCATAAAATGGAGAGTTTTACCTAACAATAGGGATCCTGAGGAATGGAGTGCTAATCAGACTGTAGCCTTTGGGCCCAACGATGAGACCAGGGGAAGATAACTGGCTTAGTAGATGTAATAGGGGTGTTGATAAGAGCCATCCCTTCTCTTCCCAGTTATCTGTTAGTCATGCATTCCCTCTCATGTAGATCACAGATTCTCTGTAAAGAACGTCTGGGACAGCCACAGAGAAAAACAGGAAGTGCAGACTGAAGGAGTGATCAAAGTACATCATACTCTCTATTGGCTTCTGGAGCTTTTGATGATTTGCAGTTCCTTAGAACAATTTAGTAAAATGCCTCAGACCTCTGAACGTTCCTGACAGTACTGCTGCCCGATAGAGAAGTTGTATCATTTATTTCCCATTCTAAGCCCCCCCCCCCCCCCCCCCTCCCACTTAAAACAATAATCTTTACAAGCTTACACGGTGTCATCTTATTGGCTGGACTTGTATGTGAGAGGAAGATCTGCAGATGCTGCTTGGAATATTCTCATAAAAAGACACTAAACTTGATCAGTGATCAATCAGTGAAGGACAGTTATTTTTCCCAAGGTGCAAATACATTATCATGATGATTACTAATATTTGGGCAGCACAACAAGGTGTGAACACAGCACAGACTTATGAACTTTTAAAGTGTATTATTACCTATTTATTCATCATGCAGACACAGAGCAGCATTCATTTGGAGTTGTGCAAGGCAGCTGGATTTCTAGCAAGCAAGGACCCACTTTGCCAGGCTCCAAGCTATTCACTTGTGGCTGAACCACAGTGGTTCGGACCAATTAGTGTCGTATGAAGGAGGAACTACTGGCAGCTACAGAGAAGTGATTGTTTGGGATTTTTTAATGGTGCATTTTTTGCCCAAATTTTTGGTACAGAATCAATATGTTAACTATCTTTCAAAGCTCCTCATACTGCTGTATACTGTTTGTTGTTGTGTTTCCTCTTTGGTGTTTTCCTATTGTGTCATATAACAGACGATTGGTTCATCCAATCACCTGCCAAGCATGCTTCTTGAAAACGCCTGCTATAACACAGAAAAGCCGTCCCAGGTAGTTCAGTGAAACAAACCATCTGACACATCAGGTTAGTTTTTCTAGCCACCTGACAAATACTACTCCCTCTCCTTTCAGCTCTGTTTTGGTCTCCACGAACTCCTGAGGGAAATATCTGGAACTTTAGATTCTAAATGTTCCATTATGTGCTCGAGCTAACTGCACACTCAGTCAGTCTGCTGTTTAAGGCTGGGTCGACAATGCACAGAGCTTTTTAACTTCACACTGCTGCTTGCTGCTGCTTGAAATAATGCTGCTAACAATGTATTTAAACAATATCCAACTGTGAAACACAACTATGAGCTGTACAATGGTTTAAAAAGCTCTGTAGCGCTTAAGTGAAGTGTTAGTGATACTTCTCAGTGGATTGATCTTAATGAGCGACACCTTTCTCATTATACACAGTAATTTAATTTATTGTTAATGTAAAAACTTTAATTAGAGCAGCTTGAGTGCATTAATAACAGCTCTACCATTATCATGGTGAACACTTGATATAACTGTATATAAAAACTGGAAATAGCATCCACACAGTTCAGTCTCTTATTTCTACTTGTTTGAAGAAGCCCTGACTTCATGCGTCTTCCCACTTCTGATCTCAAATCTTCACCCTTGGGAGGTACAGAAATATCAGAGACTGGAGATGAAGTGTGCCAGTTGCTGCACATACATTTCTGACTTCTGAGCATTAGGCTGCTCCTTAAAACTTATCATATCCCTGTATGAACAGTATCTGTCTGAGATAACCCAGTTAGTGGTGTAGTGAAAGACACATTATCCCCTAACCATTTAGGCCTTTAAAGGTCCCATATTGTAATAAAGTGATATGTCCATGTGTTTGTGATTATAAAGCAGGTCTAGGTTCTATATTAATACTGTGAAAGTATCAAAGCCTCAGTCCACAGAGAAATGCACACAGCCTGTATTCAGAAACTGAGCCTTAAAACCAGCCGTCAGGACTTCTGGAACTTTGTGATGTCACAACAAAACAGTCACCACTCTCAGCCACGCCCCAAGCACCGCCCACCTGGATCCAGCATCCAGCCTTGCAGGATTTGGTTTTTCTGAGAGTTTACCTGAAATCTGCTATATTTTTAATCAACCACTCAGAAAACAGTCAGCCAATCGAAGGAGAGACTCAGATCCTCTCTTCTGATTGGCTGACTGACCTGTTGTTACTAGAGCTCCAGAGAGAAGCCTGAGAGAGGAGATGTAAAACTACACCGAGATGGTTTTTGGTTCTTAAAACCACAAATATATCTTCTGATGGAGATCAACACTTCAGATAAAACATTGGAAAGTGTAACATATGGGACCTTTAAATTTATCACCATTTACCACCAGTTTTTTCGCTGTAATACGAACCCATCTGAATACCAGTGTCGTCTGAGGTGCATTTGGCAAGTGGATCATGATTATGTACCAGATGATCCGTGAGATAAAGGCTGGTACTTAAAGGTCCGATTGGATTCAGCCTACATTAGTTGGGTGAAACTTTTCTCTTTTCTTTTGTTATGATAAAATGATAAAATGTCAGCCTTAAATAAAGAGAGAGGCAGCATTGAACACAAACTCTTCCTCTGTCGGTCAAACACTGTTTGCTGTGTGGGAAGGTGGAGCTTTCTCTCCGTGGCTTTTAGGGTTACAGGGAAATATCAAGGATGTACTTGAGTGTTAGTGGAGGCAGGTTTATGTAAACCCTGGAAAACGTGTGATTCAAAAGCATGGACAGGAAATTGGCTTTACTGATGTTTGACCATCTGGCGCTTTGCAATGTTTATAACGGCATGTAGGATGTGACCATGAGAGGGAGACTATTGGAGGACGGTGACAACATGCAAGGTGAGGGTCATGAGATGGATGGAGACAGCCGAGGGCATCAGCTGGTCAGTTTTTGGTAACCTTAGTTTGCTTTTGCCTCATTATATGAATGAAGCCAATGCACAGATTTTCCAATGTAAAAACAATGATCATGAAAGAACACTGGCTATGTTGAGATATATTAGATAATTAGATAATATATTAGATAATTGTTATATTAGATAAGAACAACAGGGAGCAAATGATCTGATCTCAAGTGATCTGAAAAGTGGAGTGGTGTGGAAAAACTTAATTGTAAAAGCTACACCTTTCAGTTTCCTGCTCCACTTACTCTCCGCACTGAGAGAGTAACATCCTATTAATGTCTTTTGTTCAAATATAACCCCTTCATTCTCCTCTTCCATCCTTTCAAACTCAGAATAAAATTTGTGAAGGACACTGCTGAGAACAGTACAATTGAAACAGGAAATGACTCAGAACTGTTGCCAGGGACCTGGATTCTGTCCAGAAACGTCATCCCACCTTTTCTGTAACCTGTGATTGTGTTTTATGAAATGTTATTGTTTTCTGAAATATTGCTTCGTTTTGACCCTCAGGGCCACCGTAGATGAGCTCAAACCTTCCTTTTGGATGAATGAAATGATCAGAAACCGTTAATGAAAGTCTGATAAACAATAAAGACATTAACGTTAGGAAGCTGTATCACTGTCACTTCCAGACGCTGGAGTGGAATCTGTTGCTGTTCTCATCTCTCAGTTCTCCCTTGTTCTTCTGCCTCTGGCACGATTTATGGCAGTAATCTATTTATGTACGTCTTTCAAGAAACACCCCGGGGTGTTCCAGCGTCCTGACACACAGCAGGTATCCATGATGTTCACTCTGTATGACTGCAGCGGGCAGAAAGACAACACTCTCGCTACTCCTGCCGATATGGCTTCATTTTGACTTTGACTGATGAATGCCAGCATCGTGTGAAGTCAGCTAACAGAGATATATTTCTACATTTCATTCAAAATGACTGTGATTGCGTCTGTTTGCCGTCTGTGCTGCCGAGTTGATCTCGGGCCCAAGAACCACGTCTCAGTTCAGGGATTTGAGAGTTGAGAGAGGATCAGTTTGAGAGATCAGGAGCACAGTGTAGCTCACTGGAGAGCAATCTGTGGTTTCAGTGGAAAAATATATCACCACCATCACTTACATGTGAAAATACATAGTAGACATTCTCCTGTCCAACTTTCCCTCTTGACTCACAAAGTCAACTGAAAACCTGACAGAATAACTGTACATTCACTGAAGGATGAAAACAACTTCCTCTACATCTCAAATGGAAAAACACATACCTGCTTATACTTAATAATATCTGATTCAGTCTGAACCTTTCTAATCAGAGTCTTTCTGTCCTTTTATCATTCTGTGTACACATTTCTGTCTGTGCTTCACCTCCGTGTGTCCCTCTTTCCACTCCTTCCATTTGTCTCAGTTTAGTTGCTGCTTTGCTTTCACATCACACCACACAGTCGATGTGGGCGCTACAGCAGATAAATCAATAGACTGAATGGAAAAGGCTGACATGCTCTGCTGGAGACTGGGGATGCTCAGGCTCTCAAGGATGGTCACAAATCCTTCCAAGAGTCTCACACACACACACACACACACACACACACACACACACACACACACACAGCCTCACTGTGTTAGAGTGGAAGTTGCTGATATTGGGACTTTCAGTAACTTGTAAATTTTTAAAGTGAAAACTTAGGGAATTGAGATAATTAAATTTCAGCGCTTCCCCCTGAAACACAATTCACACTGAGATCATTCAGCAGCACAACTGGCCAACATATTAATACAGCTTTACACATTTTATAATCATAATGATAATGATATAAAATCACTTCTTTAGATTCCAGCTCTGCTTCATATCCATCATCTGTAGCGCCCACATTCGTAGGTTTGGGTACTGATAGTTGGTTCTGACGTGGTCACTCTTTTTGTGAGTGGTTTAGATCTTGGCAAGAAAACCAATAAGCATGTTTCTGAAAATGTCATACAATCGCTTAAAGCTTATTTAAATCGTTCATTTCATTTCATATCTTGTGCAGTTCATGTCATTTTTGGGTGCTATCTACAGGTTGTACACGTTAATGAGGACGCCACTGAGAACCACAGTGTTTCTGTCTTTTCTGTCTTCAGAATAATAACAGATTAAATGTGTAATGTAAAACTACTCGCAAATATTAAAATCTAAATGAAATTCGATTCAATAAAAGACTGAGAAGGATCTGGATTTGATAAAATGCTATAAAATCCCAACCCTATCTCCCACAGGCACCGACTCTGAATGGCTGATATGTGATTATGAAAGATGTGAAGAATTGACCATTTATATTCCTCTAACCAGTACATTTATCTCATTCTAACATCCCAGACAATGAATAGTGGATGTGCAGCTCTGCTCTCTGAATTCCAGTCTGACTTCTTTGTTCAAAACCAATTTAGAGCTTTCTAAAGCTGGCCTCCTGCTCTCTCCTCTCTCCTGATCTGTCTCTCGTTAGCTCCATGATGGCTGTTTTTCTGCCTCCCTCTCCGTCTCCGTCTCTTTTTTTTTTATCTCACTCTCTCTCTCTCTCTCTCTCTCTCTCTCTCTCTCTCTCTCTCTCTCTGGAGGCTGTTGGCTCAAACAGGGTGGTCCAAACTAATTCAAAGTAAAATAACGAAGCTGCTCGGCTCTGTGTTGGTTTGAACTGAGCCAAGTCACAAAGTAAATTTACAGCTGGGAGCTTGAGGAATGAGATGGAAATAGAAAGAGTGGACAAAACGGAAGACAATGTAAATAGGAGTGGAGTCTCATAGGAGAGCAGACACCTTTCTCCTCTTGCTGTAAATATAGATTAGAAGAAAAAAAGTGGAGATAATATCAGATTTCATGTGGATAGACGCTGTTTAATTTAAAAGATTTGGCACTTAGGAGAAACTGTCAGAGGGTCCAGAAGCAGGTTTCGGAAGTAACATGATGTCAGTGAACTGCACACTCCTCTGAACTAAATATGTTCTTTGTGGATGATAAAGACTCAGGAGGAAAAACAGTCCTAGACATCACCATTCATCGTCTGTCTTATCAGTGTTTTTGAGGAAACAGTTTTAAATCATGGCCTTGAGGTCTTGATCCCCCCCCCCCCACCGTGTAGAATGAAGCTTTCCAGAACAGAGATGGATCAGACACACTTTCTGATTGTAGTTAGAGATCACTCAAATATTTAAGACTGTTGCTTTTGGCCTGATGACGAAACCAAGAATAAGAATCCAAATTTTTTTTTTTCAAACTAGATCTTAAGAAATTGTAAACTTAAAGGTGCTATATCTAAGTTTTTGCTATCGCTACATAGCCAAAAAGTATAAATCTGTAAACAGGAGTAAATAAAAGAATAAATAAGTACATTTTAAAAATATGGAAATATAAAGTGAAATACATACAAAAATTGGTTGTTGAATGGCTGCTTAGACCTATTGCCTTTGCTTTTACCTGTTGCTTTTGAAAACTATTTTTTACTCCTTTATTTCTCTTTACATCTCCACATTTTTTTATTTCCTTATTCTTCAATTTATTCCTATTTATATTTTTTATAAGTTTTGGGGCATTTTATGCCTTCATTAGACAGTGGACAGTGTAGAGAGAAGGGGAATGATGTAGCAGAGGGGACTCGCCTGCTCTGACCTCTAGAGTGAGGTCATCCTATTGTTTTATTCTTTTATGGATGAACTCTTTTTTATGGCACTTCTATGACTCCATAAATATAAACATAACGTAAACACAAAAGCTGTTTACTAACCAGTCCAGAGGAAATTTAGCGAGTTCAGCCTCAAATCAAAAACAAACGCCAGTGTTAAATCTTGTTTTGCTTTTATTTCTGTCACTTGTTGTTTTCTGCTGAAGTTAGCATGCTAACCAGCTAGCAGAGCCCATCCCATAATACCACGTAATGAGAGTGAGTCACTGTAGCGTCCAGCCTGTCCTCAGAGGATGAAGAGGTAGCACTGAGGACATATTCGAACGATGGCTGACGCTCTCACCTCAACCACCACCTACTGCTGCCAAAATACCAGGTTCAGCAGCAGTAAAGCACCTTTACGTCCCGTTAGAGCCACATATTATTCAGAAATGACGACATAACATTACATTAATGTAGTGTGTGTATCACTCCACTGCAGTATATGTATCATGTCATCATCACTGTGCATTTTTATGGTGGCGAGTTCACTTTGAATTGAAAGTCTGAGTCAAATATCATTTCCCCAGGACTCTGTTCAGAGGCTCTGGTTTTCCCTCTCTGTCAGGCATAAACACACACACACACACACACACACACCACAGAAATGAGATACGCTTAAGTCCTCCACTCAGTCTGCTCTGCATGCTTGTAATTCATGAAAGATCGGAGAGCTCTGCTCCTTCCAGCTGCCAATTTCCTACTGTATTTGTAATGACAATGAATCGTGCTGGAGTTTCTCTCTCTCTCTCTCCCTCTCTCTCCCTCTCTCACACACATACACACACACATTTGTTTACCCCACCAGGAGTCTTTTTCGAGTCTAGGCATTGAATGTTTTTCATCTGTTGAACACTGAATGAATACTGCTGGGACATTAAGAGAGAAGAGCATCATCAGGATAATTCCTCACAGCTCTGTGGACAGTGATGTCGAGCTTTAATATAAATGCAACAGCATCATCTATAAAAGAGTCACAGGAGCTGTTCTGGTTCATCAACATCTTGGTGTCTTCCAAAAAAAAGTATTATTAGATATTTGAATAAAATAACTTCACATTTGTTTTGTAGGATTTGTGCTAACTCATATTTTTTTCCTCTTGCTGACAGATGACACTTGTATGTCAGCTGATGACAAATGAATACTCACAGCATGTTGCTGCACTGGCTGCCTCTGACAGGTTTAAAATGCTTGTGCTGTCTCTGTGTCCTGTGCCTCTCCAGAAACTGTTCGGCAGCCACGAACCTTCATCTGTTCAGCTCTGGGTTTCCTACAACCGCCAGCCGATGAAAGCTGCCCAGTTTATGACGCGCCATCCAATCACAGTGAGTCTCCTTTTTACATGTTGAATAATGATCCACACATTAAGAATTTATGAAAGCAGCAGATGTTGAAGTTGGGCTGGGTATCAAACTTCAGCACCTGACTGCAATGTGGAGGCAGGTGGAGGGTCTCCCTCAGTCCAACCGTAGCTCAGCCAAGTCGACCCTGGACGCTGCTGCACATTAGGACTTAAAGGTCCCGTGTTTTAAACTTCTCCAGTGTTTTATCTGAAGTTTTGATCTCCATCAGAAGATATATTTGTGGTTTTAAGAACCAAAAACCATCTCAGTGTAGTTTTACATCTCCTCTCTCAGGCTTCTCTCTGGGGCTCTACGGGTCAGGTCAGTCAGCCAATCAGAGGAGAGGATCTGAGCCTCTCCTCTGATTGGCTGACTGTTTTCTGAGTGGTTGATTAAAAATATAGCAGATTTCAGGTAAACACTCAGAGAAACCAAATCCTGCAACATTGGATGGTGGATCCAGGTGGGCAGGGCTGAGAGCAGGGAGTGCTTTGTTGTGACATCACAAAGTTCCAGAAGTCCTGACGGCTGGTTTTAAGGCTCAGTGTCTGAATACAGGCTGTGTGCATTTCTCTGTGGACTGAGGCTTTGATACTTTCACAGTATTAATATAGAACCTAGACCTGCTTTATAATCACAAACACATGGAAATCCTTATATACATATAAATAATGTATATAATCATAATAATCCTTATATAATATTAAAATAAAAAAACAAAATCAGGTGCGAAACTTTCGAGTAGAAATACTTTTATTTTGAGTCTCAACACATAGAAGTATTGATATTCGATACCCAGCTGTATTCTCAAGTCGGTGTGGTTACGTCTCCAGCTCTGCTCCTCTGTGGTTTACTTTAAATAAGCAAACAGCGTGTGTTTCTGTTTCTGTCTCTAAAAATATAAGAAGAACAACCACCTACACTCCTGTTCACACTGATATCCATCTTTTCACATTGTGTCCACTTTGCATAGCGTGTGCTCAGTCTAATCAAATGACCTAAATATGTCACACCCTGTCCCCCCCCCACCCCTCCCCCTCTCTTCCCGACAGGAGTACTACATTGCAGACGCCTCTGAGGACCAAGTGTTTGTGTGTGTGAACCACCTAAACAACATCACACACCTGTACATCTCAGACACACAGGGCCTGTCCTTCTCCCTGTCGCTGGAGAATGTGCTGTATTACAGTCCTGAGGGCTCCGGGAGCAACACACTCATCAGGTGCTGCACACACACACACACACACACACACACACACACACACACACACACACACACATTATCTTACATATATCAAAAACCTGTTAGGCTTGTTGGAGACAGAGGTTTATTGTCAGCCTCTCACAAGTAAAATATCACTGAAAACACACTTTGAATTGTTTTCATTGTTTTCATTGTTTTCATGGCTTCATCTGAGCTGGAAGAAGTATCCAGATTTCATACTTCAATAAAAATATTAACACCACAGTGTGAACCTGGTAGCTCCAGCCCTCCATCCATTTTCTGCCATTTATCTGGGCTCTCCTGGATCAGCTTATAGCAGCATGTGGCTGGAATATCCTCGCAGGGAGGGATCCAGCAGGTATCCACATCTGATCCCTGATAACCGCCTCCACCGGCTCTTATCAGAGCAAAGGAGCGACGCTGAGCTCCCACTCCTGTTTCAGTGCACGTTGTTCCCAACCCCCTCTGGCTCAAGTGTTCGGCCTAATGATTTTCACAACAGCAGCTGTTTTAAAACAAGTGTTTCTTTTCTATTTGGATCATGTTCATTTATAGACAGATATATTTAAGTTCTTCTCTTACACTCATGTATTGGTCCTGTCTGTGGTGTTCAGGCGTTATCGGTATATCTGTCCTTGAACACAGAGTCTCCTTTGAGATAAGACGAGATACAGGGCCTCCAACAATAATATCTGGCCCACCACATTATTTAGATAATGTGATATATGTTTTTTTTTTGTTTGTTTGTTTTTTACAGTGTCTTACAATATCAGACTGACAGTTCCATATTTAACTCTAATGTCCAAATAAAGAATCTAACCCTTATTATACTTTTAACCATGTTGATGAGGCTGCACCTGGTGCCACTCACTTCCCCTTTGCGATTTTGCCTACAACATAAAAGCGCAAGAAACTACAACGTGTGATGTGTGGTATGAAAAAAGTTAACACCAGTTCAGTGAATCAGTTGAACATATTATATGTTGCATTTTTATCAATCAGTGTCCTAAATTAGCCTTTGGTTATGTTCTGGTCGTCATCTGATGGATTAGAAAAAAATTGTCCCTATGGCTTCCGTCCGTCATACAGCAGAACAGTGGCCGACAACAGAGGAGGAGGTTTAAAAGGTGAACTTTCCTTGATCAAGAATCAAGACCATGTGCTTGTGCAGGCCAAAGATCCCACTCCCAGAATAATGGGTACAAGATACTACTCTGTCTGCAGTGCAGGTAGGAAATAACCTCACAATGTTAGAAGGATGAAAACCCTGAAAACACCGACCACAACATCTAAACAAGTTACATAATGTGAATCAGTTCATTGGATTGGGAGCCTGTCCAACGCTGAGGAGCAGGAAGTGCGAGGCGAGCGTGTTGGTGAACACTGAACTGAACAGAGGGACAAACAAACATCATTATAACACTCATCCACAGCTTCACCACCAGGCTCCTCGTCATCACAGCTGCTTGATAACAGCGATGACCCAAAGGCTTTGGAAACATGTGAGGCTTCCTTATCTAATAAAAGAGAATTTATTGATCTGGAGCCACGGCGCTGTCCGACCTCTGAGCTCCGTGTTCGTTGTGTTTTGCTCCATAATCGCATCAGGAAGATCCTGTGCTGTGCTGGTGTAAACGGTGTTGGCTCAGGTGTGTGTGTCTGCCACCGACGGCTCTCTGTGTTTATGTGACACTGCACCTTCTGCTAATGGATCTTTGTTCCTTCTGTTTGTTGGGTTGTTTTTGGTAAACATCACTTACATCACGTCAGTTCTGGGTAATGAAGTTCAGGTTTCCTGTTTACCTCTCTGCTGTGTAACAGAGAAGCCAGAAATAAAAAAATACTGAGTGTTGCTCCCTGATTCATGTGTCTCCTCTTGTGTTTCAGGTACTTTGCCAATGAGCCTTTTGCAGACCTGCACCGTGTGGAGGGGCTGCGAGGCGTCTTCATCGCCACGCTCATCAACGGCTCGGTCAGCGAGGACAACATGCGATCCGTCATCACCTTCGACAAGGGAGGGACGTGGGAGCTGCTTCAGCCGCCTGCTGCCGACAGCCTGGGAGGAACCGTGGACTGTCAGGTACAGCGATAAATCTGCAGACATTAGACATTTATTTATTAGCTTTATTAGCTATTTGTAACATCCGAGGCTGAAAAAAAAAACACTGGAGTGACAAAAGCTGCAGTTCTGGCTCCAGCAGTGAGTCAGTCCCCATAGACTCCCATGTTCAAATGTCCAACTTTACAGCAGAAAGAAACAGTTTACAGCCTGGTACAATGTATGGGGGTTAATTTTATATAACTCACCTGTTTACCTTTTATTGAGGCTTAAATTTATGTATAATTGAGGGTGTGGCCACTTTGAGTGACAGGTGGCTGACAAGCCGGCATTCCTCAGTGTCTCACCTCCAGACATGCCCCACCTCTTTGTCCATTTTTGGATAAGTCTGGTGTTAGGGGCGGAGTCAGGCACTGCCAAGATGGCGACAGAGGAGCAGCTCACTCTAAGCTTCATCAGAAACCTATGATGGGTGATGTCACGGAGGCTACGTCTGTCTTTATTTACAGTCAATGATCTATATTAGAAGTGATTAGATAATTAGTTGATTGGACTTTTGAAAGATTGATTCATTTTTTAAATCATTTGTACTTTATGTTTCATTTATGTAGTAAGAATAACAAACAATTGCTGATTCCAGCCTTTAAAATGTTAGATGATGATGATAATAATAATAATAATAATCATCATCATCATCAATATTTGTGGATTTCAGTTTCAGCACTCATAATAAATCACTAAGAGAATTGATATTTCAAAATAAAAGTCAGACACCAATATGTTGTTGAAGCAGGTTTTATTGCAAGTTTTTCCAGGGTGAAACCTGCATCATATCACCGTGACTTTTTAATTTTGATCTTTATTGAAATCCAAAATCAGACAAATAGTTTAAACCTTACAGAGCAACTGTCTCGTAGTCGATCTAAACACCTCTTTGCTTTAGATCTACATTCGGTCCTGTAAGTGGAAGTAGAAGCAGAATAGGAAGATTGGGTGGAAGAGAAAGAGGAAACAAACAACTGGACAACAACATCTGACTCTTGTGTCCTCCAGCTCAGTAAAGGTTGCTCTCTTCACCTGGCCCAGCGCTGGAGCCAGCTGTTCAACATCCAGCTGAGGAGGATGCCCATCTTATCCAAAGACTCTGCACCGGGAGTCATCATGGCCACAGGTGGGACAACAGGAGGTTTTCCAGTATTCAAGATGACGTTCAGATCAGAAACATTCTTATACATCTAATTATAATAATGATAATAACTTTATCTATAGGCATCGTTCAAGACCCTTTAAAACACACGGCAGAATACATATAACTGCATAAAATAAATATGATTCAGTTCAAGAAAATGTATTTGTCCTCAAGGGGCAATTTAAAGGGCAAATAGAGTAGACATTAAAAATACACAAAAACACAAAACCAGTGCAAGACAAACGGCACACATGTAGAAAAACAAGGACAATGACATAAAGAAATGACATCAGTGCAACAAGAAAAAAAAACAATCACCAGTGGTGCAGAACAAAACCTGTGATATTATATCTGACTGACAACAAGGAAGAATGACGTCACTTGTCCAAATGAATAACTAGACACATAAACAGCCGATTAACTGACTGTATGAGTGATAAACATTATGTTACATACATACAGCGTTGGTGCATATTTGGCATATGAAGTATTTTTATTGTATAGAACAGCAGCACTGGAGTCAAACACAATAGTTTGAGGTGTGTTTTGAGGTGAAATCTCTGGAATCTGTGAAAACGAGAAAAAAAAATTTCAGTAAATTTTGCAGGAGAGATTGTGATTATATGAAGCGACTGTGGGTATGATCAGCTGGAGGACGGTGTCACTGACACAGGCAGCCTGATAGTTATGTTACTCAACAACTTCCTCTTGTTTTGATAACACAGATACATTTGTTCTACTCGGGGAACAAGAGATAAAAACATCCACGACTTCCTCTCTAGTGCTTTGAGCAGCTGCTCTGTCTCAGTAAATGTCCACTTCCGTAAACACAGGAAATGTTGCAACCTGTGAAGACGCTACTAGAAGCTTCTCATTGAGTGTGTCAGCGACGATGAGAGAGCGGATCAGCATGTCGCAGAGTTTCTGCCTCGTCACAGCTGCTGGAAAGCATTGATTTGTTGATGCTCTCCAGTGTCTGGGAGACTGTTTTCCCTGCACTCAGCCTGTCCCTCTAATTAAATTCTTACTAGATAATGTGCAGAGAGAGAGAGAGAGAGAGAGAGAGAGAGAGAGAGAGAGAGAGAGAGAGAGAGAGAGAGAGAGAGAGAGAGAGAAGAGAGAGAGAGAGAGAGAGAGAGAGAGAGAGAGAGAGAGAGAGAGAGAGAGAGAGAGAGAGAGAGAGAGAGAGAGAGAGAGAGAGAGAGAGAGAGAGAGAGAGGGGAGAGAGAACTGGCAATCGCTGGTGCCATTCACTTTATTATCACTCTCAAACAGATGGGCTAATTACTGCTGCATCGCCCAGCGGGCACTCGACGGGTCAAACACACTCATGAATAGAGGCAGACACGCATCTACACAAACTACACAATCATGTTTACGTACACAACAACCTGAACTGGTCAGTACTGTTTGACTTATACGTCAGTTTGAGTTAATAATTTTTACAAAAAATATTTGTATGATTGAAAAAAAGAATTCAAGGTTATTTTTAATTCCAACCGTAGTGAAATTCAGCTGACGTGAAGTTTTGTTTCGCTCAGGACGAGGATGTAAAAAAAAAAAAAAAAAAAAAAGGTGAAACTTGGTGAAATCACCAGACAAAATCCAAGATCGTCTGACAACACACACAGAGGTTAATCACGTATTGTAGATTTTCTAAGTGAAAAGAAATCAGTACAACCCCTGCAGCAAACTGACATTTAAAATGATCTGGTTAATGTTAATGCTCCGTTACTTTTAATTTCATAAACTTACTGCAGTGAAAAGTAGGTAAAAAACAAAAAACAAAAAAAAACAGGAAGATCACTTTTCACTTCTGTGCATTTAATTTCCTTGTGTTTCTTCTGTGAATGGCCTGTGCAGATCATTCCTGGTGATCTGCCTTATAAAATAACACACTAACAGAGGAAAGTATTTGCTAGTGCATGCAAAGGCCACATGTATGAAAAGATAGAGAATGTTATGGTTTGACTTCTTGGGTTACACATTTTCCGTATGTGAAAGCAACAACAGCAGCCACATCGAGCCTGTAATATTCAGGGGGAGCCCCTGTAATGTGTGTGTGTGTGTAAAATGCCTATTTGTCCTCTGATTGCAGGATCTGTGGGCAGGAACTTAGCCAGCAAACCTAATGTGTATGTATCTAGCAGCGCTGGAGCCCGGTGGAGAGAGGTCAGTATAAAATCTGACACAGATGACAAGAAAAACACAGTCTGCTCGTGTGTTAAAGGGTTTTAAACGTCGCAGTTAGTTTCATGTCAGGGTCTGGAAATGTGAACAGGCATGATGGAGTGTGGTTTGCCCGTGATGCTTAAATAATTAACTGATTAATGTATTGTAATTATTATTTGATAGAAACAATCGTTACATTTCGCCCTTTCATGAACGATAACCTGCGTTTCAACATTTCTATTTGACCTTGAAGACGTCAGTTTTTAACGACTTTAAAGCTGCATTAATTGGATCATTTTGCCACCTCGTGGAACAAGCTGTAAAACCAACATCTGGCATATTATCACCTTATAAAGTTCTTATGGTGCATATGTTAGCTTTCAGTTTCCACATCCAGCAGAGGCAGAGTAACTTTAGCAAACATTTGGTAGAAGAAATATTGATTAATGCAGCCTTAAGTTGGTTAAACCTTAAAGTTCACAGAATCAAAACCTTTTTTGTTTTGACTGAATATAATGAATTTAAGAGCTCGTGTACAAACAACCAGCACTTTAGTTTTCCTGGAAGATGATCTGTCCAAGTTAAACGTGAAATCGTCCAGAAGTTTGTATTTTGCAAGACTTTAAATTCCTGCAGCGCTCAGTCAGACACGCTTCTCTTCCTCAGCTGATTTTGCATTAGTCTGCATCTGTGTTCTGTCCCACCCCAACTTCCTGTTTCAGCAGCAGCTGGACCACCTTAAAGAAATTAGACGATTTGCTCTTCCAGATAAATTAAGTCTTGAGTTTACCCTAAATGTCAGAATATTTCAGGTCACAGATGAACAGTTTTCGTGCACCTGTCATGCACAGTATGATGTGACTGTCCGTGCTCCCTGTCATCCAGGCGCTGGCAGGCCCTCATTTCTACACGTGGGGCGACCACGGTGGTATCCTGATGGCTATCGCACAAGGAGGCCCCACCACACATCTCAAGTGAGTCCACCAGGCCTCTCCTGAGCTCAGAGGCAAAATCTGTCATTCAGCTGTTTATAGCCAAAAAAAACTCTTTCCAACATAAAACCTGGAGAGTTCTCGCTGTCACCGGGAGATTCCCTTTTAAAACCCTCAAACGACTTGAAAAATGTGGGAAGTGAAGCACATAAACAGCCCCGGCCCCCGTGCACGAGCTCATTAATCAGCAGGAGCAGGTTGTGAGAACGTGAAGCAGCTTGTTGTCGAGGAAAAGCAAATGAAGCTTCACTCAGTAAACAGAGGTGTAATAAAACATCTCCACGCCAGCAGCAACACTGCAGGCGATGGATTCATGTGCAGGTGAAACAGTTTATGTTAATGTGGAAGCAGCAGCTGACCTCGCTCACACGCAGAGAGAATTGAGTTTTCTTGCCCTGGTTAGTCAGTAATCTGGTTTTGCTTTGATGGATACAATTATCATTATGACTGGGTTGAAACAGCCGCTGTTTAAAACTGGTATTTTTATTGTGGCTCAATCACAGAACAGATATAAAAGTCAGGCTGTCGACACCACATGAAAACAGCTGAAATGTTGAATACAAATGAAGTGAAATGTCACCGTTAGGTTCAGCACCAACGAGGGCGAGACGTGGACCGACTTCCAGTTCTCAGACAGGGAGGTGTACGTCTACCAGCTGCTGACGGAGCCGGGGGAGAAGAGCACCATCTTCACCATCTTCGGCTCCTACGCGAACCAGAGACACAGCTGGCTCATCCTGCAGGTCAACACCTCTGATGTTCTGGGTAGGTCTGAGAGCGAGAGGGAGGTGGAGGAGTGAGGGGGGTGGTGGAGGAGGAGGGGGGGGGGGGGGGGGGGGGGGGGGGGGGGGGGCTCTCAGCTCTTGGCAACAACAACAGCACAGAAGCTATTTGTAGGTTTATACTTCAGCTGAAGGACTCGACATAAGTAGAGGATCAGATCTTGTACTCATTATTATTATTATATAATAACTGTGTGGCTAGTTTACATTACATGGTTCCACATTAACACACAGTATGAGTTTTTATGGAAGCCTATAGGGGACAAAAAAACAGGCGACATGTTAATCATAATCAGAAAAGAAATGTAACAGCAAAGCATAGAGAATAAGAAATAAGGTAATACAGATAAAAAGATACAAATGAAATATACATTATAAATATAAACGGAACAATATATGGTTAAAATACAATAGATGTTTTGCATATTGCATTTAAATACTGTCCACTGTAGAGCAGGTGAAGCAGAATTGTTATTCATTTTAATTATTTTTTATTTTTATTTTGTGACCCAATTATTTGCACATGTGGAAAAAATAGATTAAATTGTTTATATTATATTTTCATTTTCAAATTTGAACTTTCCACTGTGCAGCAGTGACTTCAAACAGCTTTTCATTTTAATATGCTGATAGAACGCCCACACAAGTATGTGAAAATGCAGATTTGATTATTGTGTTGAATATGGTCCCTTACAGGCTTCCATAACTTTTAGCCTGTTAGCTAGATGAAGACACGTTAGCTTCTTTTGCTGCCTGACCTGTGGCTGTTTGTTTGAGGTAACTGAGATAGATAGACAGTTTACAGTTAGTTACTACAACTAAAGCAACAACAGTTCATAGAGTTGGAGTGTCATAAAATCGAGAAATGATCTTCAGCATCGTCATCATCTTGTCGCAGCCAACAGTGAAAATGACAGAAACTTCACAGAAATTTCTTCTGCAAAAATTAGGAAAATGTAGCTTAAATAAAGTAAATAATAAAAGAAGTTGCAACTTTCAGTGAATCAAGTTTTGATGGGGTACTCAGGTAGTAGAGCTGCGCAAATCGAAATATAATCAAAATCATCCAAATCGCAGGAGCTGCAATTTTTTTGATAAAGGTAAAAT
Organism: Trachinotus anak; assembly: GCF_046630095.1. NCBI lineage: Eukaryota > Metazoa > Chordata > Actinopteri > Carangiformes > Carangidae > Trachinotus > Trachinotus anak. Next base: position 2,492,838 of record NW_027273885.1, on the reverse strand, counting down.
GTGTTGTTGAAGTGCTACAGAGATGCCCCGGTCCACGAATCCTGTTCTCCAGACATGAGGGAACATGTTTGATAAAAGACCCAAAAGAAAATCACATCATCGTTTTATAACTTTTTTTTTTCATTAAAAATGCAAAAATCAATCATTCCACCTGAAATCGTGACTCACATCGCAATTTGATTTTTTTGCATATCGTTCAGCCCCATTAGGCAGGTGTAAGGTTTGTACAAATTATAGAAACACACTTAAAAGTAAAGGAATCACTGTGTAATGTGGAAGCACAACACGGTAACTGTGATGGAAGTGCATCACAGGAATCACTCCCTCACAACATCAAATGTCTTTAGTTTTTCTTTCCTTTTTTTCCCAGGTGTGCCGTGTTCAGACGCCGACTACAAGCGCTGGTCCCCGTCCGACGAGCACGGTAACGAGTGTCTGTTGGGCAGAGAGATAACGTTTAAGAGACGAGCTCCTCACGCTACGTGTTTCAACGGAGAAGACTTCGACCGGCCCGTCACCGTCTCCAACTGCTCCTGCACACGCCAGGACTACGAGTGGTGAGGGCCCCACCCACGCAGCCCCCGTTTCATCTGAGTTTGTTTATGTTGAGAAGTGTCGTCGCCTGAGAAGGAAACAGTTGTGTGTTTGTACCTCAGTCAGTAACTCATGTTAAAACCTCCAGGACAGCAGCGTGTCATAGACCTAGAGAACAGAATGAGCCACCAAAGGGTTTTAAATATCCAGATGAAAAAAGAAACCATCTGCTGCACTAATATCCCCACAGACAACCCTTTAAATAACGCCCAGAGCCTTGGTCAAAGGCACCCTCACACCACGATGCAATGGGGCACCTTTGCTGTTATCAGCCAGAGAGATGCTCTCCACAATCCAGTGCAACAGAGGCTCAGGACACAGGGTGTGCAACCTCCCGGTTTCCTCTGATGCAAAAGCTCTGAAGCTCAGAAACCGTGGAGCTCTTCAGCAGAGGAAACCTTAGGTCCAGAGGCCGTGTTCGGCTGCAGTGCAACCCTCAGACCGTTAGCAGCAAACTGATCGCCCACCCACTGAGCAAATGTCAGAGAGAAAAGCAGAGAAAGAAACTGCACATCAGAACACAAAGGGCCTCAAGCACCAACAGCAAGTCCCACGAGGGGACGCTGGATTTAACCACAGTCCGCAGCCGGAGCACTGTCTTTAAGAAACGTTTGACAAGTATACTCTGTGGATTGTGGAAAAGAAGAGACCATCTTCGACTCTGGGATCATAAACAGTCAGTTTTTAACCCCTGCTGGTTCAAGGTGGAGGAGAAACCCTTAGCCCGTCCACGGTTTCTCCACATAATCCACATGGTGGGACTTTGGTCAGTTACTCCTTGTAGCTGGGGCACACAGCTCAGAGAGGAGGGGGTCCTGCGGTGCCAGAGTAGTCTGTCCCAGCACTGACTTCACAAACTTGACCCACTCCTCCAGGGTTGAAGGCTGGAGCCAACGCTCAGCCAACGCTCTCCCAGCTTGGAGAGTTCCCAGGCAGACTGACCGACCTCGTGCTGGTCCCTGTCAAGAGAAGCCACACTGCTGAGGACAGGGGCAGTGGAGGACTACTACTATGCAGGGTTAGCTTTAGCTTTCATTGCGAAGAATCAGAGATGCAGGAGCTTGCAGGAACACCAAACAGTGGAGTTGAAGTCAGTTGTCCGACGGCGGCCGACTCACCATTTCAGGCTGTTGTTGCAGACTTGGACTGAAACAGTTAAACTGACTTGGAGCCAAGTCCAGGCAAACTAAGAAGCTAATTAGCAGTAGCTCCCGCAAACTGTAAAGTGAAGTGTTCTTAGCAAGGTGAAGAGCATAAGAGCTATGTGCATGAATAGAGGTGTTTTCTTCAGCCGGGACAAGTGGGGGCGTCAAGTCCAGATGACAGATACATTTTATGACGTTATTTATTTATTTATTTATTGTGAACTCAAACAGTTTTTATTGTGACTCCACCACTGCACAGGACAAACTCTAACTCTAAACAACAACTAACAAGTGAAAAGATTTTTCTGGTCCACATTTTTATTTGTGTTTATGTATTTATACTTAGCTCCACAGACCTGTCCATACAGTTATTATTACATTTATTATTAATTGATAAACAGCTGTGACAGTGACTTAGCTAAAAGATTTAAATCTTAGAATCTATATTCATGAGCTTCAGTGTGGGCGGGACTTCTGTCATATCAGAGATAGATGGAGCTGATTGGCTGATTGGTTCAATTTCAATGTTGGAAAACTAAAACAATTGTCTAACCCTGCTCTACAGATCATTAATCCACCTCCTCCCATTACAACTCACAATGAGTCTGTTTTAAAATGCGCTTCAGTTAACTTGCTGTTTATCTTCTTCTTCCTTCCTCCTCTTCCTCCTTCCAGCGACTACGGCTTCAAGCTGAGTGAAGACCTGTCTCTGCAGGTGTGTGTGCCCGACCCCGAGTTCATAGGTGACCTTTATGCTCCTCCAGTTCCATGTCCTGTCGGCACCACCTACCGCCGCAGCAAAGGGTAAGCTGCAGTTATCTGCCTACAGAGGAAGAATGTGGTTTGTTAGCACAACGTCTGCTAAACTAAACCATCAACCACTGCGAGGTAACGCAGGTGATCGTTAAAGGGTTGAGCCTAATGCCATAAATCTCATTTTCAAACTGAGCTCAAATGCAAATCTGAGCCTCTTCACCTGCTGCTTACAGCATAATAATCAGGAGCTGCAGTCTTCAGTTTTTATTATGTTAATGAGTTTTTATTCCTCTGAATGCAAACGAGCCCTTGTTCTCACTGGTTTATTACTGCTGCGCTGCTGTCAGAGGATATGTTTGGTGAGAGCACCACCCAGTGTCCAGCTGAGGTCGATGCTTCTGTCTGTGCTGCAGCTACAGGAAGGTTCCAGGGGACAGCTGCAGCGGAGGAGACGTGGAGTCCAGGCTGGATGGAGAGATGCTGCCCTGTCCTGTCGGAGGTAAATCTGCAAAAAGCAGTTCACATGGGGTTACGCTCTTAAGAGTCAAGGTTTCTTATAAATATATTGTGTGTATCATTGAGGTAGTTCCTTTCTTATAAAACATTTACAAATACAATTTTTTTTAAAAGTGTAATCTTATATAGTTTACTCCCATGTTTGTCAGCTCGCTGTCTTTTTCTACCTTGTCTTTCTTGACACATGGCTGTGTTTTTTACAGCTTTAACGCTGAACATTATGTCATTGTTTTTAATATGCTGTTGTCTCGTAAAGTGTAAAAGCAGCTTTTGTTACCTGCTGCTGCTTCTTTGTTGTCTGCTTGTAGAATGAGTGGATGTAGGCTGGATTAGGTTCAGCATTATCACAGGATTTGCTGCATCTGTCCTTAATTTGCCAAATAGCTGATGTACAATGACTGTAGCTGAGTGCGTCTCAGTGGGATGTTGGTTGTGGAACGGCTGATGAGAGTCTGGAATTAAACAAGCTCCCTGAATCAATGAAACAATTATACTACAGAAACAAACTTGTCACGTGAGGTGAGTGGACAGTGAAGAGAAACGGTCTAAGAACTTTCTCATGTTTACAGTAACAAAGATGTGCAGGACCTGATGGTGGTTCTGGCTTTAAGAGAAATACAAAAATTAATCTTATTTAAATTCACATTGAGGGAGAAGATGTAACTTTAATTTAAAGTTCTAGTAGGACGAATGAGAAGATCAAGATTGGATAAATGTCAGGTTCAATCTGTCAATTAATTTTCAAATTTAGGATTTGAACAGCGTCTATAGCAAAAAAAAAAAAAAATCACATAACTTGACAATGTTGTAAGAGAATTGAATGTAACTCCCAGGTGAGCTGTTCAGACACACACAGTGTCTTGTGGTTGGTGTCCTGACGTGTCTCCTCTCATCCTGTGATCTTGCAGAGAGTAACGAGTTCATCCTGTACGCTGTGAGGAACTCCATCCACCGCTACGACCTGGCCACGGGCACAGACCAGGCCCTGCCTCTGGCCGGCCTCAGGGAGGCCGTGGCTCTGGACTTCGACTATGACAAGAACTGCCTGTACTGGGCTGACATCTCTCTGGACACCATACAGGTGAACCACTAACTCCTGACTGTCTGCGGCTCAGACCAGAGGGTTTGTAGTCCACTCACAGGGTCTCACAGGTTGTCTCTGTGTCTGCAGCGTCTGTGTCTGAACGGCAGCACGGGGCAGGAGGTCGTGGTGAGGAAGGACCTGCAGAACGTGGAGGCCCTGACCTTTGACCCCATCAGCAGACTGCTCTACTGGGTTGATGCTGGAGCGCAGAAGATTGAGGTATAGAAGTGTTGTGTGTGTGTTTGATCGTATGTGAGATTAGACAACAGGAAGTCTACAGGACCCACCCACTGTTATCAGGCTCAAATCATCCTGGTCATTCAAATCCAGCTGAGTGTGATTGTGCTGAATATAATAAATTCTGATATAAAACGCTTTCACTGTGGTTGTGTTTGAAGGTTTCCAACCCTGATGGAGACCTGCGGCACACTCTGCTCAACTCTTCCATCCTGGAACATCCCCGCGCTCTGGTCCTGCTTCCTGGAGAGAGGTAAACACACACACACACACACACACACACACACACACACACACACACACACATTTTTATGCCTCTGCACCACAACAGCTGACCGTCCCATTCTCATGAACGAAATATCTCAGTAACACCATAAAAGAGTTTCTTTACATTTGGCACAAACATTCATTTAGACTTGAGGATGAACTGATAAGATTTTTGTGGTCAAAGGTCAAAGGCCAAGATCACTGTGACCTCACAAAACATGGTTTTGGCCCCCAAAAAACACTTCTGGCCATTATTCGATGCTGTAACTCAGGGATGGGGATTGTGACGGTATTTCCTGCAGCCTGGCTCTTTGGTGGAGACAAAAAACCACACGGTAGTTATTCTAGTTAATTCTATATCTACAGTTGTCATAAGACATTCCCGAACCCACAGTAGTTCTGACGTATCACTGCACTTCCCAAAACCAAAACACTGGGTTAAAACCAGTTCTCTCTCTGGTCTTTTTCTTAAGAAACCCACATTAAAAACAAGTACATTTAAGTGAATTATTTCTGAGGCTCTGAAATCTTTAATTATTCCTGAGTGTCATTTACACTGTTGTGATCAGAAAATTACAGGTTGTGGCTTTAACCTTCACAACTACAACCCTTACTCTGGTAACCCTCGCTCTCAGTATCTAAAATTCATTCAATATGTAGTTTCACTTCCGCAAACACACTTCTGCTTTCATTTAAGATGAGCTCAGCTGGCATGTTTTCCTTTTTGTTTTGGTCAGCAAATAAATTTATTGCTGCCTCACTGCCCTCGCTTCCCTTTTCTCTCCTGTCTGGTCTCTGTCATCAGGGGCAAACAGGGCCGCTCACCCTGGGCTGCCACTGTACGCACTTAAATCTCAATTACAATAAAGCAAATTTCCTGTTCTCGTATTTAGACTTTTCCTGCAGTAGGAAAACAGGTTGTGTCCCTGCTCATAGCTCATGTTGACAATACAACGATAAAGTCTGAATTTAGTGAAGGTTCCAGCTGAACTCGTCCTGTAAACCTCCCACAGTCTGATGTTCTGGACGGACTGGGGGGACCGAGCAGCCGGTGTTTACCGGAGCTACATGGATGGAACCAGCGTGTCCTGCATCGTGTCGGAGGGCGTCCGCTGGCCCAACGGGATCACGGCCGACGAACACTGGCTGTACTGGACCGAAGCCTACAGCGACCGCATTGAGAGGGCCAACTTCACTGGGGGCCAGCGGAGCGTCCTCATGGAGGGGCTGCCCCACCCGTACGCCATCGCCGTCTTCAAGGTGATATGATTGTATAAGAAAACAGTTGTGTTATATGTTAGAAATATAATAAAACAAACAGTTTCCAGAAGCTTCTCCCTGTTCAATGTTCAGAATGACCTCTACTGGGACGACTGGTCCAGAATGGGAATCTTCAAAGCTCCAAAAGCCGGTTCCCAGAACAACGAGCTGATTGTCGGGAGGCTGACCGGAGTCATGGACCTGAAGATCTTCTATAAGGGCAAGAATCGAGGTAAAAGAGCAGAGAGTGGAATCAAACAGCTTGAAAAGCTGAGCAGGAGAAACAGGAATCAAACTAGTGAAACTGATCTGTTTCAGATTTTCAGTTTCAGCCACAAATTTCAAACACATTTGTCCTGTGATTTTCTGCAAAATTACAACTTTCCCCTCGAACCTGCATCCCAGCCTTTGCAGTGATCACACTGTGCAGTGTCAGTGTGAAGCTGTGTTTTCTCTGCTCCCTCCTCCTCCTCCTCCTCCTCTTCCTCCTCCTCCTCCTCCTCCTCTTCCTCCTCTTCCTCCTCCTTCTCCTCCTCTTCCTCCTCCTCCTCCTCCTCCTCCTACAGAGCTTTTATATTTTAATTATTTACATTAGCCAGCTGTTAAGCTCGTAGCTATGCTGGCTAAATGTGACATCACCTGAGCTAGCACCTAGCTACCTGCCCCTGGGTAGCATTTCACCTGCTGAGCCTTTACTGGATGCTCGGACACATCTGCTCCTTTGACTTTTAGCTGCTTCCAAACCAACGTGTGATACCAACACGTCTGAGAACTGTACGGCCGCTGTTACCACGCCGCCACTGCTTCTGTCTTAGTTCAGATTACAGGTGGGACTTACCTGTCAGGGTTAGAGAGTAATCAGCACTGTTCCGCTCCACCAGGTTACAATGCCTGTGCCGACCAGCCCTGCAGCCTGCTGTGTCTGCCTCAGCCCGGCCACCGACACACCTGCGTCTGCCCTGACGGCGCTCCGACTGTCACCATGCCCAGCGGCGAGCTGCAGTGTCAGTGTCCTGCCGGCTACCAGCTCCAGAACAGCACCTGCGTCAAGACCGGTGAGGCAGCAGCACACACCGCAGGGTCATAACTGTCATGTGATGTGAGATAATGATCTTGTCTCTGTTGGAAATGAGGTTTTCATCTCAGGGGGCGCTGCCTGATTAATTAGCTGTTAATTGTGATTCTTTGTTTCCTCCAATCAGAGCACAGCTGTTTGCCAAACCAGTACCGCTGCTCCAACGGCCGCTGCATCAGCAGCATCTGGAAGTGTGACAGCGACAACGACTGCGGAGACATGAGTGATGAGCAGGAGTGTCGTAAGTGTTCGCGGACATCACATTTCTCACGGTGCAGATAAAAAGGAAAAAAAGAACGACTCGTATTTATTTGTCTCTTTGTGTCCTGTTCACTTTCAGCCACAACAACCTGTGACCCGTCCAACCAGTTCCGCTGCGTGGCCTCGGGCTCCTGCATCCCCCTGGCCTTCAAATGTGACCACGAGGATGACTGTGGAGACAACAGTGATGAAGAGCACTGTGGTAAGACACGGTGCTGGTTGTTGTTTACTCTCACAGACACATTAGCTTTAATGTCTTGTAGTTATAATAATGTAAATATGATCAGAGTGAAGCTTTTGGTGTTTTTTACAGTTAAAAAGCAAAACAAATCAACAGAATAAAAAAATGAAAACAAGTTTTTGTTGGTTTTTTAAGTTTATAAAAAAAGTCAAATCTGATAAATGGAGACTGAACCTTTCTTGGCAGCTTTCACAATGAGCTGTATCTGCTGCTGGATACTGGATTTCTACATGTCTCCAAAATCAAGGAATTACAGTTCACTCATGTCAGATACATTATTTCTCCAAAAACCCAGGACACATCTGATTTAGCAGCTATAACACTTGTCAGACTTTCAGAGAATATAAGACTGTGAGAGGTCAGTGTGGTTTAAAGGCAGAGCTGAGTGTTGAAATGATTCTTCTGCCTCATTAAATAAGTTTATACTAGAAAAAACAATGAAAAGGCTTATTACAGGTTAATTAATGCAAAGAGGTCATGTCTAGTTTACCAGATTTTTTATCTTGTGTGTAAAATACGTTAAAAACATGAATAAATAAATTTTGTATCACTTCTAATAATTTAAAAATATATTTAAGTATGAGCTTAAATATTTTATTGCAAACTTTTAAAAGTGTTCATTGTAGAAGATAATTGATTCTTAAAGATTTTTATCTAAACATTATCTGTGATTTTATTTTCTTTAACCTCTTACAATCAATTAAATTTTGTTTTGAACGCAGGACGACACTGGAATATTATATGTTCAGTCAGTAACTGTGTTGTTGGTGCATCTCTCAGAGTCTCACCAGTGCGGCCCTGGAGAGTTCACGTGTGCACGAGGAGTTTGTATCCGCGAGGCGTGGAGGTGTGACGGAGACAACGACTGCAGGGACTGGTCGGACGAGGCCAACTGCACAGGTGAACGACCACATGATGCATCTGTTCCAGCGGTACCGGCACATCTGCATCATCACCTCCAGTCTGTTAATCTCTCTGCGTTTGTCCCCAGTGGGCCACCATACGTGTGAGGCCAGTAGCTTCCAGTGTCACACGGGTCACTGTATTCCACAGCGCTGGATGTGTGACGGTGACGACGACTGTCAGGACGACTCGGACGAAGACCCTCGACACTGTGGTGAGTTCACACACGCTGGTCCTGTCAGATGTGAATGAGCTGTGGTTTACACTGTACATCTACAGAGCTGGAGATTTTATAAAGGTGCTGTCTGATCACAGAAGACGTTAAAGGTCCAGAGTGAGACGTCTCAGCTCATTGTTTTCAGGTTGTCTGTCCGTCCCTTTCTCGTGGACTCGATATCTCAGTAACACCTTAAAATTCAGCACAAACCTTCACTTTGACTCAAGGATGAACTAATGAGATTTGGTGGTCAAAGGTTAAAGATCAAGGTCGTGGTGACCTCACAAAACATAGTTGGGGCCTTGTAAACGCGATATCTCAGTAACACCTTAAAGGAACTTCTTCAAATTTGTTGGCAAACTGATTAGATTTTCATGATCAAAGGTTAAAGGTCAAGTTCAGTACTCAAGACATCACGCAGCAATTATGACAAGATTTCACACACAGTCAATATTTTTATGACTCTGGATTAACAGGGATGTAACCTGAAACTAGTGACAGAGACATACAACAACCAGGCGCTGACTCTAGTCTGTGCTTTGTGTTTCCAGAGGGAACTCGGTGTAAAGGCTTCCTCTGCTCCAATGACACCTGCCTGCCAGCCACCGTCCACTGCAACGGCATCCAGGAGTGTCCGGACGGCGCCGATGAGCACAACTGTGGTGAGTGATCCCATCCCATATCTTTAGACTGAAGGTGCATTGTCTTGTTAAAAATATAATTCAAGTAGTATTCCAGGTGCTGTCCGTTGATGATGCATCATTTCACATGTTGGTTTGTTTCGTTCACCCTCAGACCCCCTGTGCACTCGCTACATGGAGTTTGTCTGTAAGAACCGAGCCCAGTGTCTGTTCCAGTCTCTGGTTTGTGACGGGATCAAACACTGTGAGGACGGATCAGATGAGGACGCCGAGTACGCTGGATGTGGTGAGGCGCCCCTGCAGGCCTGTCCTGTACCTGAGAACCCCCCCCTCCCCACTAATTACAGCCATCTCCTCTCCTGTAACACTGGGTTCCTGAGAAAGTAAAACAGGTCTGGACACAGATGTGATTCAACTTTCCCGATAAAATAAAACCAGTTTCAGGTGAAACTATAACTCATCCAGTGGTGACGTTTGCCAGATAAGATCAGCACAGACACATCACAGTTCACCAGAAAAGGAGGTGTGTTTATACTGGACGTGTCACACCTGTGCACCTCAACAGCGACTCATTCAGTCCACCTGTAACACCTGTAACACCTGTAACAGCTGTAACAGCTGTAACAGCTGCTCGGTGTCTGACTTGTTTTCTTGGATGCTACTTCTGCTTCTGCAGTATCAGTTCATCTGATCATGTTTCTCTCATTTCATTGATTACTAAACCACATGCTACTCATCAGATCAGATCCTGTGGTTTACAACCTGTGTTTATGATCAGTGGAGGAAAAAAAAGATGATGTTGTAAATACATTTTTTTTGCTCTAAAATTTCCATTTACGCTCTGATTTTTGAGATTTTTTTCACCTAAAGATACTGAAAAGAAAAGTGTGATCTAACATCCCTGTGTGTGTTTTTTTGTCAGCTACACCGTCTGAGTTTGGCAAAGTGTGTGACTCCTACACCTTCCAGTGCGCCAACGGCGTGTGTGTGAGTCTGGAGTGGAAGTGTGACGGCATGGATGACTGTGGGGATTACTCTGACGAGGCCAACTGCGGTGAGGAGAAGGAGGAGGAGTTTATGCACAAATAAAAGAAAATAGATAAAGTAAATGATTTTTCTGAGGAGTGAGGAGGTGCAGGTGCATGATGCTCTCTGCTGCTCTGTGTGTTTCAGCTGCTCCCACTGAGGTTCCAGGCTGCTCTAGGTATTTCCAGTACGAGTGCAGAAACGGACGCTGTATCCCCACGTGGTGGAAGTGTGATGGGGAGAACGACTGTGGGGACTGGTCTGACGAGGCCCAGTGCACAGGTACCGTCAGTCTGTGGTAAAGCTGCTTCACTGTGAAGACAACAGGAGCAGAGAGCACCGGCTGATCGTTGCACGACAGCACACTTCACTCTAACTTCTACTTTCAAACAAGCTGGGAGGTGTGGAAAAGAAAACTGATAAGTCAGATAAGAAAACATAAAGAGTTGAATGCAGAGCATAGCCCGTCATTTAGCTCAGAGCTAAAACTGTCTCTATCAGCTGACTGTCCAAACAGACGTCCAGTAGGTTTGTCAGATCACAGACGACTCTCTCATTTAACGCCCTTTTGTTATTTATTCTGTGAATTTTTGATAATTAGCACATAAGATAAACTATACAATTTTACAAAACACAAACCAAATAACAAGCTAAGAAATGTTAAATTACACTTTATTATAATTTGAACTGTATTTACTATATACTGCATATTTATACTCTTCATATAGTCACAGTATTTGTCTCTTTTGCAGACCTCCAGGATACTTAGCTCTTTTTTTGATGTATCCTGTTTGAAAAAACTAATTTCACTTGTTCACCCTGCCTCTCCTCCACTGTAGGTGGCATTACTCCTCACACTGTGGCCCCTGGCCCCTCTACCTGTGCCCCTAACCGCTTCCACTGTGGCTCTGGAGCCTGTATCATCAACACCTGGGTGTGTGACGGCTACGCTGACTGTCCCGACGGCAGCGACGAGCTGGGATGTCCCACAGGTAAAGAAGCACTGGTTCATATCTTATGTGAATGTTGTAAATTGTATTTTTTTTTTTTTTGTTGTAGATATTTTAGGAACAGGAAATGATCTAATAACAGGTGTAATATAAAACCTTTTTATAGTGAGGGAAACATAACGACTCCCACCTGCACCACCAGGCTTAAAAACAAGAATATAAATATGATAATAACATTCAATATGTTTATGTTCTTACCATGACATTAAGAGAAGGATGGAAAATGCAGAACAAAAAAAACCCGTCATCATATTTTTGTGTTTTCATGAAGAATTGATTTTAGCAGCTTAGTTATAAATTATATTTAAACAAAACAGAAGAAACAAACATGAATGAATTAAAATGATGATTCCCTCTATACTCTGTGTTTCTCTGGCAGCAGTTAACGGCTCTGTAACGCCGGCTCCCGTACCCACCCAGGCCCCTCCTCCCCCACCCTCCCCTGGTCGATGCACTCGGGGCCAGTTCCTGTGTCGCCGACCCCCCCACTGCATCCCTGACTGGCAACGCTGCGACGGACAGCTGCACTGCCAGGACGGCTCCGATGAAGCTCACTGCCGTGAGTCTCACCTGTGACACCAACACGCACACGAGAGAGAAAATAAAAATCACGTGTCTGATTTAAGGAGGAGGGAGGATCAGATTTAGACAATACAGACATTCTGTAGAATGAGTGTGAGGTTCCTTAAACATCCTTGTGAACGTGTCCTGCATCCTGATTTCCCCTCAGATTAATTTAAGATTTTCTCTAAGTGCTGACTCTGTTTAGTCATTTTTGTGCTGTGCAGAAACTCTAAGTACACACTCTGTTCATTTATACTGTGTAGAATATAAACTGTGTCTTCCTCTCCATGCCTCCCCTGCCTGTGTGTGCCACCCTCCAGCCACCCGTGGGCCTCTGTTCTGTGTGAACGGGACTCGCTGTTCTGACGGTGAGGCCTGCGTGCTGGACAGCGAGAGGTGTGACGGCTTCCTGGACTGCTCCGACCACAGCGACGAGGACAACTGCACCTGTAGGTCCACACTGCTTTCATGTTTGTTTGAATTACACCTGAGCCTCTGGACGGTTTGATGATGCAGAAGCTTCATGATGGAGCCATGAACAACAATATGACGCCAACGCTCACTGCGGTTTAAAAGCAGTGCAATGGAGCCACCTGCTGGTTGTTATTGTGCACAAACATCTCTCTCTCTCTCTCTCTCTCTCTCTCTCTCCCTCTCCCTCTCCCTCTCCCTCTCCCCCAGTGGACACCCTGGCCTATAAAGTCCAGAACCTCCAGTGGACCCCTGACATTCTGGGAGCCATTACTCTGACCTGGTCTCGTCCCAAGAACCTTCCTGTGGACTCATGCTACTTCCTCATCTACTACAGGTGACTTCCTGTCTGCCACCACTCGCCTGCTGAAAGTCTGGTGTCACTGTTTTGAAATATTGAGCCTTTGTTAACATCAGGCAGCCACGTTACAGCTGCTCTGCACCTCTGGGTTAAACGGCGTGGCCCCGGCGCCATGATGCCTCTGACCCCGTGTGTTTGTCTTCAGGCTGGTGGGCATGCAGCAGTGGACCATCATGGACACGCACAGCAACAAGACCAGCTACAAGCTGACGGTGCTGAAACCTGACACCACCTACCAGGTGAAGGTGCTCACTCAGTGTCTCAGTAAGCTGCACAAGACCAACGAGGTGATCACGGTCAGGACGCCGGAGGGAGGTGGGTGTCACATGATCGACGTACAGGAAACTGGTGTGACAGAGTAACACAGTGTGTGACTCCTGCTCATGTTCACAGTATTAACAGGAAAATGTCCTTTTGATATATTCCCATTATGTTTTTAGAGATTTGTGAAATTATGATAATTTATATATTTATAGCAAAACCTGTCACAGGACTGTTTAACACCTGCTGTCAATCCAAGATTCAGATTCAGACATTTTATTGTCCCAAGTGGGGAAGTTGATTTGCAGTCAGGGGTACAGATAAAAAACAGATAAAAACAACACAAGTGCAGCAATACACACAGTACAATAAAACACACAACACTGTAAAACACCAAACACTGTAAAACACAAAACAAACTTTAAAACTACAAAATGCAGACACAAGCTGCGCCACTTTTTACCTGTGGGTTTAAATATGAAAAAAGAGAAGAAACATTCAGCTGGAAGCTCTAATTTATCTTCACAGAAGCCAAATAATATTCTCTCAGAATGAAAACCAAAGTCTAGCAGCTCAAAGTAATGATTAATTAATGATTTACACCAGAGGGGAGTTATACTCACAAATTACCAAATTGTTAAAAATCCTCAGTAGTTGTTTTTTTTTTGCAGAATCACTATTTTATTTAATTGTGGTGGAATCAGAAAAGGACATGTATCATAATATTTGTCTATAAAGAGGAAGCTGATGCAGAGTATTTTGTATTGTATAATTTTAAGTGGTAAACTGAGCAGACATTCAATAACTATTGATGATTGTGTTGATGTTACAGTTACAGGTTTAACACTGTCGAATAGACACATGATGCAATGAATGTGTGTGTGTGTGTGTGTGTGTGTGTGTGTGTGTGTGTGTGTGTGTGTGTGTGCGCCACAGTGCCGGACCCTCCCAGGAACCTGCAGCTGTCATGTGATAACGGTGAGGACGGGACGGTGGAGGTCTCCTGGAGTCCTCCTGACAAAGGACACGGCCTCATCAGGGAATACATCGTGAGTCCTCCTCTGATGAAAACCACGTCTCAAGTCAATTTGCAGTCAGAATATTTTATTTGTTCCTCGTTGTCTGTGGGAAATTTAATTGGTTCCTCTGGTACAGTCGTCTTCTGGTTTACAGAGAAAAATCACTTCCTGAATGTTAATCTGTCTCTAAGCAACAGAGTTGATGTCACTTGTTTAATAATTATTTCACCCATCTGTTCTGTTTTAGGGATTATTTGCTTTAATATGACTCTGTGTGTGTGTGTGTGTGTGTGTGTGTGTGTGTGTGTGTGTGTGTGTGTGTGTGTCAGGTTGAATACAGTGAGCGTGGAGGTCTTGATTGGACATCACAGAGATGCATCACAACCAGCACTGAGGTGAAGGAGCTGCAGCCGGACACTCTGTACAGGTTCAGGGTAAGACACACACACACACACACACACACACACACACACACACACACACACACACACACACACACACACACACACACACACACACTGCGTTTCCAGTCTTCGTGAACACGGATGTGGGTGTTTCCAGGTTGCAGCTGTGACCAGTCGAGGCGTTGGGAACTGGACGGCGGTTAAATCCATCACTCCTAAGAAAGGTGAGTGTGTCTCCCTCACCACGTCACCTGCTGGTGTCACACAGGTATTTCAGGCTGTGCAGGTGTTTAAATCTTCACCTGTGATAATGTGAACTGTGACATGGGAAAATAGGATTGTTTCCCGTTCCTCCTGTCTTTGTCTTCTGTCCTTCAGGGAGAACATATGTTTCTGTTTTGAGAATTAATTTGTCTCTGTCATCAGAAAAAACCAAACCACACAACTTGAAAACCACTTGCAGCTTTCTTGAGTAAACCGTCGACCACATGTTTCCACTCATCTCTGAGCCAAATTAAAATGTTCAGATGAAACAAAATGAATTACAGCAACAAACAGCTCAGTTATTTAAAGCACATTAAAATCGTATTAAATGAAGACTGAAGATTAGCAGGAGATTGCTCAGGATAAAGTCTCACAGTGAAGCTGGTGAGGAGGAAATGTGGAAGGAAAAAAAAAAAAAATGTGCGTTTTCACAAAACCACAGTAATGTCACTGACTCTGTTTTCAATAATTCACATTTTACTAATTAACCTCAATGTGTCCTCTGGAGGCTTTTAATGTGAAACACCTGGAGTCAGTGCTGAGTTTGCATTGAATTAACTTCTCCTGTGGTTTATCTGAAGTGTTGATCTCCATCAGAAGATATATCTGTGGTTTAAAGAACCAAAAACCATCTCAGTGTAGTTTTACATCTCCTCTCTCAGGCTTCTCTCTGGAGCTCTAGTAACAACAGGTCAGTCAGCCAATCAGAGGAGAGGATCTGAGCCTCTCTTCTGAGTGATCCAATAAAAATATAGCAGATTTCACATAAACACTTTGAGAAATAAGGGTTGGATGGTGGATCCAGGTGGGCGGGGCTTGGGGCGTGGCTGAGAGTGGTGACTGCTTTGTTGTGACATCACAAAGTTCCAGAAGTCCTGACAGCTGGTTTTAAGGCTCAGTTTCCTCTGTGGACTGAGGCTTTGATACTTTCACAGTATTAATATAGAACCTTGACCTGCTTTATACTCAAAAAACCTACCTTTATACTATATGGGACCTTTAAATGAATGAATGATAAAATGCATAGAGAAGTTAAAGTTGTCATCATTTAGACTCCTTCTCTTGAAGATAAAACCACTGAAATAAAATCTGCCATCTGAAATAAAAAAACAACATATTAGTAATTGAAAAATCTGCTGTTCTCTGCTGCAGCTCTGCCACCTCCCTCTGTGATCGCCGACAGCATCACCACCGACTCCATGAGTCTTTCATTCAGCTTAAACTCCCAGTACGACGTAAGAGCCTCTCCTTCCAGTTTGCTTCCTAATGAGGAGACTGTGTTCTGTGAGTATGAGTGCGATGCTGAGACTGATGTGTCTCCTGTGTTTTCTTCAAGGTGAAGCAGTACATCGTGATTCTGTCCTGGCAGTTTGACAAACACGTCAAGGAGAGCAGGAACTACACAGTGAGAGAGGGGATCCTCAAAGGTACTGTCCACTGATGTGTCCCTGAGTTCAGGCGACAGGCGTTTATGTATCTGAACCCACCACCATCATCAGTGTGTCCTGTGTGCTTCCAGCTACAAACCTGACAGCAGGAACGCTGTACGAGGTGGCCGTGTGGGCCCACACCAGTATAGGAGACAGTCCCACAGCCCTGTCCCATCATCAGACCATCGGCACCCAGCCAGAGAGACCCCTCCTCAAAGTCAGGGCTCTCAACCAGACAGCTGTGGACTGCAGCTGGACCATCAATGGAACCTCTCCACAGGTACGACCCACACCACGGATCTCATGAAGGAAGTGAAGGAAGACACAAACATCACACAGCACAGAAGACTAGTGCATCGTGTGTACTTGTTCTTTATGGTGTGTTTTGTACTGTGTATGTGTGACATCAACCAAATCACGACCATAAAAATGACATTTCATCGTTCATGTTGAGCATCCTCTCTGCAGCCTCTAAAAAAGATTCAGTGGAGCTGTAAATGATGTGAACATTTATGAACTTTGAGACAGAAATACTCTTTATCATTACATAAATATATATTTTTTTAAAAAAAGCTGCTCCTCCAAGTGCTTGGATCAAAAGGGTTGCACCTCATCTCAGTTAATCATGGGAGAGTCTTGAGCATAACATGTAACCAATGAACCAATCAGAGTGCCACCTCCAATTTCCTTTAAAGCCGGGCACACCTTGCACCTGACCACGCACGCAGCATCTCTGTGCACACTGAGGGTAAAGGAAGAGAAGAAGCTCACAGCTCACAGCTCCACAAAAAAGTAACAGCAGAATTAACAACATTGATTATCTAATCATAAGTGTGAATGAATCTTCAGCTCATTATAAAACTGTGGTGGGACAAATATAGGTGATGAATGAAGCACACTTCTCTGCAGAGCCTTGTGCTTGGACAGACTCCTCCGAGCTTCTGAGGCTGTAGTCTAACTGACTTCTAACTGACTTTGTTGGTCTATCACTTTCTGCTGCTTTAATGCTCCGAGTCGTCTGAGTCGACACGTTGACTTTGTTTTATCTGTGCTGTGTGTGTGTGTGTGTGTGTGTGTGTGTGTGTGTGTGTGTGTGTGTGTGTGTGTGTGTGTGTGTGTGTGTGCGCGCAGATGTATGGTGTGTATTATGCCACCTCCTTCCTGGATCTGTACCAGAGTCCTCACCTGGTCCGCACCTCGTCTCTCAGCCTCACAGTCACAGTGGACAGTGATGAGCAGTATCTCTTCCTGGTGAGTCTAAAGTCTCTGCAGACACCTGGACCCTCAAGGTTCGAACAAAGAAACACTACATTTGTGTTTAAGCAAAGTTTTTATTCTCAGTTTTGTGAAGCTCAAATGAATCCAGTGTTAACTCAGGAGAGGCGTCTGAGCAGATGTCTGAACTCCCAAAAGTCTCAAGTAAAAGCAGTCACAAAATCACATCTGAGTCAGTCCCAGGCTGTCACACAGAAACCTTCGCGCTGGAGTGAAGCCAAATCTGTCTGAACAAAGTCTGTTTAAAGTTGATGTTGGGGGTGTCGGGGGGGTGGGGGGGTGGGGGATTAAATTATCCACAATCTTTTTACCTAATGAAGAAAAATTCAGAGCAGAAGTGGTAAATTATTCTGTGTTAAGTTTCACGAATGCAGGTGTAAATGGGAACCAGCTCTGCCAAAACCTGAGTGGTGTGAGAGGAAAAGTGAACAGCCGAATTCATGCACTTCAGTTTAACTACAAGTTCAGTCTGAAGACTCGTTTTGAATAATAGCCAGCGTTAAAAACAGTGAGAATGTTCCACATATGTTAACAGTGAGGTGAGTGTTGCCCTAATCCTTTTTTTGTTTTTGGGAAGATGTGGTAAGAGGTTTTTTTATTTTCACAGTTGATACTTATTTATTTATTTACTTACTACCTTTCAACTGTGTTTTAATCATGTAAATTCAACCTAAATAAAAAAAAAAATACATATGTTCCACATATTCCTGGTCATAACACTGTAAAAATAATCATACTAAGGAAGAGCAGTGGGTTGAATCCACTAAATGAGCTCTCTGGATTCTGATTTGACAAACATGAACTAAACATCTGGCAACTATTATGTGACATAAGTCTCAGGCATGAAAAACTGGGTCTTGCTTAAATAAAATGTAATAGTTAAATTCCAAGACACAGAAGGTAAACTACAGAAGCCCTGAAAGTTTTTTTTATAATCTGTGAAAACAACTTCTGATAAATAAATTGACAAATTATCAAAAAAAAATGGATGGTTGATGTTAATGTGGAAATGTGTTTATCAGTGTTATTGTTGTTTACGGGTTAAATGAGAGGTGCATCATGGGATACTCATTAAAATCCAGCATGATAATAAAAACTACTTTTATTATAGAAACATTGATTCATTGTTGTCAGTTTTAATTGAAGGCATGTAGGCATCTACTGTAGTACTGACTTATTATATAACCTACAGGTAAAATTTTTTATATAACTACAGGTAATGTATAGATAACATTGATCAGTGATAGCACTGATCAGCAGCAGCTCAATTTTATCAACAAACAGACATTTTTTATTGATCATCACTGACTGTTGTCCGTCTTCAGGTGCGGGGGGTCTCTCCCTTCCTGGGGCCTCCCTCCGACTACAGTGTGGTGAAAATGATTCCCAACGAGAGGCTGCCGCCGAGGAACCTCCACCGCGTGCGAGTGGACAAAACGCAGGCGACGCTGAAGTGGCAGCCGCCGTACGACGCTCCGAACGCCCCTCTGGTACGACGCCGCCTCATGTTACTGTGACGAAAACGCATGATGATAATCATCAATAATACAATCAGGGAGAATGTGTCATAAATCAGTTATGGAAATGCTGACGTTCACAGCTGTGCTGACAGGTGCCTTCAATCCAGCTGCAGGATGTTTCATGTGGAACCAATCAGGTGTTGAATCCAACAGACCTGAACCTGTTTATTGGCAGATGTGTATTTTCAACGTGTGTGTGTGTGTGTGTCTTCCTGTATCTGTAGACATATGCAATCCACGTGCGGGACGTGATCCGTAAAGTGGAGTGGGATTACAAGCTGACCACACAGAACAACACGGTGGAGTACCTGCTGAAAGGCCTGGAGCCCGGAGGACGGTACAGCGTCTCCGTCCGCCTGCGCAACATGAGCAAAGAGGCCAGCTTCACTCTGAGCACAGGTCACACACACACACACACACACACACACACACACACACACACACTCAGATGTGCAGAAGTAACAGCTTCATACCAAGTATCCTACATTTGGAGCTGGTTTTAATAACAATTTTACTGACTGTTTAATTATTTTAAGTAATTAAATAATGATGTCAGTCATTTGTCAGTCAAATCTGCCGAGTCACTTGACCCGGGTGTGAATGCTGATTGAACAAAAACACGATGTTACTGGGTCTTCACTGTTTTTTTTTGAGCTGTGCTCATGTCTCAGTGTTTCCTCCTCTGCTGCAGTTCCTCTTCCGGCTCCTGAGGCCCTGAAGATTCTGACGGAGAAAGACCATGTGTTCCTCTTCTGGAAGAGTCTGGCTGTCAGAGAGAAGGGTTTCAACGAGAGCAGGGTGAGACGCCACTCACCAGTATCTTACAACTTCTTCCACCTGGTTTACACCCTCCTGTTGTTACATGTCCCTCTACTTCACTGTCTAGCTCTGCGTAGAGGGCTGGGTACAGATACTTGATGTATAATAATAATAACACTGTTGTATTTGATAATAAGATTTGAACAAAATTCTCAAAGCATCAGACTCGTAGGAGAGGAGAAAAATAAATCATCTTTTTTTAATTTAGTGTTCAGGTTTGATCAGCACAGTAGAGCAGTAGAAACACATGTAGTTCTGCTTTGATGTGTATTTCTGCTCTTATCCTGCTCTGACTTCCTTGTCCTGCTGTTCACAGGGGTACGAAGTGCACGTGCATGACAGCGTGACCAACCAGACGTCCTACCTGGGGAACACCACGGAGACCTACTTCCGTATCAGCAGCCTGCTGTTGGGGCACAACTACACCTTCTCTGTGCAGGCCCGCTGCCTGCTCAGCGGTCAGCTGTGTGGGGAACCTGCTCTGCTGCTCTACAACCAGCTGACAGCAGGTACTGCAGCACATACCTGCTTATGTCCACTTGAAAAAGTGTTTGCACTGTAAGATACTGTGAGTAATGAACGTGAACTTGATTCTCCACCTGTCCAGGGGCCAGCGATGCCTCCCACAGCGAGGGCCACTCAGGGGACACGGCAGCAGTGGTGGTCCCCGTCCTCTTCCTGCTGCTGCTCGGAGTGTGCGGCAGCTTGGTGGCGCTCTACCTCCGACACCGCCGGCTGCAGAACAACTTCACCGCCTTTGCCAACTCCCACTACAACTCTCGCTTGGGCTCTGCCATCTTCTCCTCCGGAGATGAGCTGGGTGAGAAAACTTTCCCTCCTCAGATGTGTTGGCTCTCCTGACTCTGCAGAGACCAGGAGGGTTCAGGACCCGTCTGTGGTTGTGTCACTTGGCTGAGAGCTTCAGGGAGTGTAATTTACACTACTGATTGACGGGAAGCCTGTTGGGGATCATGTCCTTGTCACTGCGCTGAAAACTCTGGAGTGGCTGCTCAGGTTGGCTGTAAAGTGTGGAAGGTGGGGTTTCTGAGGGGGACTAAATAAAAAAACTTGTCACTGACAGAAAAATCACCTCCACACCCAACTGGAGGAGGCTCATGTAGAGTTTCCCTTCACGCAGAGGAGACTACGAGGAGGCGAACCTCCATGTGCTCCTTTTCATCTGTGTGTTGTGTGGATTTATTCACTTTACTGGGAAAGTGGTCTCAGACTTTTGGATGCCAGTGCACATACCTAAGAATGTCTGTTCCCTGAAACTAGAGAAAAGAACAGGTTACGACTTCAGAGACTTTTTGGCAGAAATTCTCTTTTTATGGTTAATATTTATGGCACCAATTTCCAAGGAGTCACAGTGATTTTAAATCACTGTTAACGTGACAACTTTGAGTTATGATGACGCCTGTCTGTGTAACAAAAGCACTACAGACTCTTCCTGATGCTGTTTCACACATTTAGCTGTTAGGAAAGGCCTTAATATATATTGTCACTTTAGTTGCCCTCTCAAAACTGAAAATGATGAAATTTCAGGCGCAGAAATATATGATGAACCCATGTCATTATGCTAGAATAATATACTGACATTAGCTACAGTGTTAGCAAATAGTTGCCTGATGACACGTCCACTATTCACAGAGCAACATCAGCATTTATATGGAGTTGTGTGTTTGTCTATTTAATCAATATACACCAAACCTCACTCGTTTTTAGCTCTATTTTGGTCTCCACCAACTCTGCTAGCTGCTCGCTGCCCCACACGTAAACATGTTAGATGCTAATTAGGTTTGGGCCAATATTGAATAATATTGAATATCGCAATATTTCCAGGTGATCATCATGATCAATGTGGCTTCTAAAAATGTACATAGTTTTTGATATGGAAAAATATTGATTAGTGCATCTCATGCAGCAAAAGCGTTTTTGTAAACATTCCTCTTTCTTCTTCCTCTGCAGGTGATGATGATGAAGATGCTCCCATGATCAGCGGCTTCTCGGACGATGTTCCCATGGTCATTGCGTAGCAACATATCCCTTCATCACCTGTTTCTCTCTCTTCCCTTCTCCTCTTCTCTTCTCTTCTCCTCCCATCACTCCCCAACAATGCCGCAGTACGCCATCGCAAATCTGTTGATGGGGACCCCCCCCCACTCTCCCACCCTCCCCCTGCACTCCCCAATTCACAGGAAACATGAAGAAAAATGGAAAAGTGTAAAGAGAGAAAGAGATATTTTTCAAATATACAATGCACTTTTTTTTGGATGCGCAATAACTTATTTTTTATAATACTAAATATATATATACACATATATACATATATACATATATATATATATATATATATGTATATATGTATATATGTATGTATACATGTATATGGGGTCAAAAAAGGACTGTGAGGAAGAGGCGGACACTGAAACAAACTGTGAAGGATTTGAGTTTGTGGAGCGTGCCAGGGAAAGAGAGACCCTATTTGTAATGCAAACTCACCATCCATAGGAGCGGTTCATTGCTTAAAGCCAAAATAAGCATCCAGAGACTGGAATATAGAAAGCAGAAAATTATACACAGTGAGAAAAAACACACAAAAAATAAATATTAGGATATATGCTGTATACAAAATGTACAAATAGAAAATATCGGAGCGGTAACTGTTGCATATTTTGGTGATAGTACAGTGTGTACTACAGCGGTATGCGTAACGTGAGAGCGATGGATGAGTTAACCGTGGATCGTGTCGTCATCATTTACAGAATCTGAATTGTTGTGTCTCTGAATTGCGATCGCCGGTTTGGGAACTGTTGATTCTTGTAAACTTTATTTAAAAAGTCTGTGACACTCAGCTCAACCAAACAGATCAGTGATTGGATTGATTGACCATCGGCACCATGTAGTGTCCCCATAGATACACCTTTATTTTCCACCACCAGCACTCTGTTGTACGTCTGTTCGTAGAGACGACACACGTCCCATCATACGAGAACATCCCGGGCTCTGAGGGAGGAATTCATCCCTCACAGCGTTGCCAAGATCGTAACTATTTGTAAATATCGGCTTTTAATATGTCCTCTCCTTGTAATGCTGTACCATATCATTCTGTAAGATGTGTAATTTTTTTTTTTTTATCATTCAGGACCACAAATTATCATCCCCAGCATTTTGCCATAGCTGTAGTCGTAGAGGAAATGTATTTGGGGTTCTCAGGGAACTGTGTCAGAGCGGACACCAGCGCACCACCATCACCACCACCCTGGCTTAGGCAGCACTACTGTCCATCCACTGTTGAATAGGTACGGAAACCCTAGAAGAGGTCCTGGTCAGCTGGGGGGGGCGACTGGCAGACATTGTCAGTAGCAGTGATGACAGGTCAGGATCAGATTAACTGGTTTAGAGAATAATTGAAAGGGTTAATTCATGCAAATATATATATATATATATATATTCACATACCCCTGGTGGGATCTAGTGATACAGGTTGTTCTGGTTTTATTTGCCCTGGTTTTCAGATATCTGTCACTGAGATTTCGAGAGCTGCATCTCTTTCTAGAAACTGTTTCTTGGATAATCCTGATCTCACTGTGTTGGAGCTACTTTTTTACTAATTAATAAACATCAAAATTCATCTTCTTGTCCTCGCACAATAGGTGGCACTGGATCAGACAGTGACACAAAGGAGTATAGGCAGGATTGTAACATGCTAGCTAGCTTCAACAACCTAATAACCAGTTCCTGTCAGAACTAGCATGATTAGCCGGCTAAAAACAGAATTGTAAGTCATACAGCTTTTTATTAAACATTTTATTCATCCCCTTCTCTATTTGTACAGTTATATAAACCAAGATAGAAGCAGTAAGCATGAAATGAAGGAATGTGACAAACCTTAAGTTGAGCACCAGCTGTTACCAGCTAGTTAGCATGTTACCGGTCAGGTTAGCTAACCGGTAACATGCTAGCGAGCTGCAACAACCTGATAACATGCTAGTGACATTCTAGCTATTGTCAGAGCTAACATGATTAGCGGGCTAATATTAGAATTGTTAGTCATTCAGCTTTTTATGTAACATTTTATTTTTATTACCTGCCCTATTTGTTCAGTTACATAAACAATGATAGAAACAGTCCGTATGAAACAAATGAGTGTAACTGCACCTTAAGTTGCTTAGCTAAGCTAGATGTTTAGCTAGCTAACCGCTAACATGCTAGCTAGCTGATAACAGCAGGTGCTCATAGTAAATAGCCACAACAGCCCAGCTAGCTGCTAGCTCGTAGCTATTGGGCTTTGTCTATTTGGACTCTTTGAATTTTACTTTTTTTCTTAAACCAACTTTATCAACCACTGGTTAGGACAGTGATTGGTATGATAATGTCCACGTGTCAATGAAATGCAGTTACAGGCAGTTTGTCATTAATAAGAATAATCTTTTTATATACACAGATTTTAGGGCTACAAGAAGCTACTGCTTTCACTGATCAAATATCTGTGGAGTGTTGTTTTAGATTCATCAATTAATCGTTTGGTTTCTGTCACAAAATGGTGAGAAACTTCAATCTGAATTATGCTCCTGTGACTTGGGCCTTAACAGGATTGTTTTCTGGATTTTCCATTGACCTCCACTGTGCAGAGGTGGGGGCAGAAATCTCAGAGACTGATATCTCAAAACCTGAAAAAATAAAATAAGAATTCAAGATCCTTGATATGTGAGATGTGTATTTTTTTATTTTGTGTTAGCCCTTTAGATAACAGTGAGACCAGTCTGGACGGAGATGATAACCTGTGAGGACATGGTCTTTGTCCTGGTCCCACCCCCTCACCTGGCTCTGCACTATAGTCCATTAACTGATATTTTTTGCCTCTCAGCTTGAGCCATTTGAACTGATGGTGTTCTGCTCTTATTGACCTTGTTTTGTTTGTTGAGATGTCTTCATGAATGTATTTTATACGTGTTAAGGTATTGTCCCAGCTCATTATGCTACTGTCACCACCTGTGAAGTTAATGCATACTCTCTGGTTTTGCCCCTGGCTACAGTGGGTTTGTAAAGCACCCCCTCTACTGTGGACAGTGCAGGTTTTGTGCTGTTCCTCTTTAGACTGGCTTCTGCAGGCAAATTTCAGCTGTTTACAACCTTCAAAGCCCAAATTATTAACCCAGAGCAACATACCTTTTCTTTGTCCGGTAAATCCGGAAAATTCCTGCATCATGTTGCTTTCATCATCCCCACATCATTCAGCGGTGTCTGTGCTAACATTTAACGGTTTCCTCAAGACTTTAGCTTGATTTCACACGGCTGTGTTCATGACTTTATTCTGTTTCTTGGCCTTAAAAACAGATTTTTCTGGCATTGATGCTGTTTTTTGCTCTGTGGAGTTTCTGATTTTGTGTTGTGCCACATAATGCCTTATTAGAACACATTTGGTTTCTATGTAATGGTACTGTTTGTATGATAGAACACAAGTGCACATGCATGCATTAACACACACACGTACACACACACTTTACCCATACATAAGGCTGAGGAGGGTTTTCTTGTTAGGGCATTCGGTTAAGTTTGTCAGATCACTGCTCCTTTCTGCGTCGGCTGCTGTAAGCTGCCCACTTCGTCTGTGTTTTAGTCAGGTTTTACTCATGTACAAAGTATAATTATTGGTTTATTATGTGATCGTTTGCTCCCCACTTGTCTTAATGTCGACTCTTGTCAAATAGTGTGCTTCAAAATGTCGTTTGGCACAGAGTTTAATCATGTTGGACTTGGCCATGTTTGAAGATGTTAATGTCTTGCTTGCTTATCTCAGAGGTTGCAAGAAAAATGAGATGTTTGGAGAAACAGTGTGAGGTGTTTTAAAAACCACTTATACTGAAATAAACTTGCTGAAAATTAAACTCTGTCATACTCTTCCTTTAAGCAGCCAGCAAAAGATGTAGAAATAAAAAGAAAAATTCATTTTGGATATTGAGGAATGTAGAGAGAAGATAAAAGATCATGTGTGATCAAAGAAGCATGAACACTAACATGCAGTACACAGATGGCGTGTTCAGTCATGCACAGTGATTCAACGCCTTCATGAACCATGGGAAAGCATAATGGATGCCTAAGAGTGACCCTGACAGGACCTTTTGTATGGAGGCCAATGGGTGCTGTCAGAATAACTATATCATTATATATGATTAATAAATTGACCACTCAAAAAATAAATGAATAAATTCCTTAAAATTGGAATCACAAATCAGATTTAGGAAGATTTTTAAATATAACTTTTTAAAATCTTTATTTAACAAACTAACATACAAAATAAAGTGAAAATTCATATGATTTTTTTTTTTTCAAAGCATTAAATAAAAATACACTAAATAGATGCTACCGTAGAGCTTTAAAATTATGCTAATATCTTTTGGGATCATTGTAACCAACAATGTCTATATTACCTCTATTTTCTAAATATTTCTCCAAAACCTAAGGAAAAATAATTTTTAACAAAGTTTCTTTCTTTTCTTTTTTTTTTAAATCATCATCAACTCATATTTTACAGGGATATAAAGAATTTTGTGAAGGATTTTAAAATGAACTTCTCCAACTTTGTTGATGACTTTAGATGGTGTAAGCTTCTTACAGTAACATTGTTTTGTCAGAAATGTGTCGTCTCACCATTTAATTTTTCATTTCAAATTTGCTTATACAAGCTTTTGTTTTTAATTATAATATGACAATTATTAAGAGATACAATAATTACAACTAACTGGAAATTTTAGACCACTCACAAAAAAATGTGGGGTTTAACTTGCAAAACATCCAGGAGTCATGGAGCAACATTAACATGTTCATGTGAAGATGTTTGTGTTTCCATCTGATAACTGCTCGTCCAACATTTCCTCTCATTTTAGCTTCGTTTTTGTCTCCACCAGCTCCGAAGACAAATATCTGGATCTTTAGCTGCTAACTGCTCCTCCATGTTCACCCATCACTCTGGAGCTGTGCAGGTTTTTACAGCCTTTTCATTGCAAACAGCTGCGGATGGAAACAAGGCTGATGAGCGCACTGAGACAGAACCAAAACAAAAAAAAAAAAGTTGCTGGCTATAAAACCAAAACAACTTGACACAGTCAGCTGTGGAACGTGATGAACCCACCGAGAACGATTTCCTGACTCTGCAGGTCCACTCAGATCCACAGAGCTTTGTAGTATCTCTGGGCTGTGCAGTGTGCCTGGAAACATGACCACCATGGGGCTGAAGCCTATGACTCAGTGATGGCTGGGTCCGTTTCTGGCTGTCAAAACCAACTTTCCAGTCCATTCCCTGTTTGAGAACAAAGACCTGTCTGTATACATCCTGTCACTGAAAAGACTAGTCCGGTAATACAGTACATGACTGTCCAAAGTCTTCACATCTGACGGGTCTATCACATCTGAGTCATCCCACCAAGTTCAGGTGGGTTGAGTGTGCACAATTCAAGACCTTTGTAAATGAAGTTCTGGCTTCTCTTTATGGAGCATTAGCCTTTTTATTTTCACTGAATATATTTATGAAGAGAATCGCGTCAGAAAATGAGATCTATTCACACAGAGAAGAATATTTATGGAAGAGATAGATAGATACATAGATACATAGATAGACGTATCTGCAGTTTAGATTTTAAATAAGCAATAGACAGATAATAACATGGGTTAAAAATTGGACAAGTGAACAAATAATAAATGAGTACGGTCAATGCAGCAGAAGCAAAGAACCTTTAGTCCCTAGTAGTCAGACAGTGTACAGGCTGACTGAATGACTGGCTGTTGATTGACGATGATGAGTGAAAGGGGCCGAGTATGTGTGTGTGTGTGTGTTTGTTGAGGAATGAATCTGGGTTTGGAGGTGGAGGTCAGGGGCCATAGATAAACAGTCCTAACCCGTCCAGTGTGACTGAAGCACCCACACAGAGCACAGTATTGAACAAAATGAAGTAACTCATTAACAGCTCGCTGCTTTGTATCCCAGTTGAGTCAACACGGAAGTCATCTGTCAGCTGAAGCTGAAACTGGGCTGCGTTCAGCTGGTCGGGCCCCTCAGGTGGGCCTCAGGTTGCTGAGGAACAAGGGTCCACTTTGGACAATATGGACAGTTAATATTAACACAACTCAGAGTCAGAGTCAACACAGTCATGTCTAAATAAGAGACGGCCACAAGGGGGCAGGAGTGGCTCTACGGCGACTGTCTCATCAGAGGACGTTTAATTAAAGCTGCGTTTCATTCAGTCTGTGTCATTTTACTGCAACTGCAGCTTCAGCATTATCAGAGAAGTTCAGATCTGGCACTAAATTCTTAACAGCATTTGCACAGAAAGAAAGCTGTGAACCAGACTCTCACAATGATACAGCACAGACCTGTACCACACAGGAGGGTCGACCTGCAGAGGCTTGTGTTACATCAGCAGATGTTTGATGCAGAGGAGCTGGTGATGGGATGGCATCGCTCAGACACGAGTAAATAAGCCTGGAGTCACTCATGCATGAATACAACAATGAACATGTGCCTACATATAAAACTGAGGTGTTTTGAATTTATTGAGTCATATATAGAAGAGCCTTACTGTGTATTGTGTTAGTACAGTGAATATTCTGGCTCCATATGTGTCCATAGAAGTTTTGACAGTGAGGAAAACATGTGCCTGACTTAAGTACTCTGGCCTGGACTAAAATATCTCATCTCTGAAATGGCTTGTGTAGGAATTTGGCAAATAAATTGCAAAATCAAATTTTGCTCATGAAGCAGTTTAAAATATGTCCACATGATCCATCAAAAGAATGTATTGTACTGTGACGAATCTGTATCACTCAAATGGTATTATGAATCTAAAGGGGAAGTTTGAATTATTCCTACCAATGTATAATAATAGGTGAACAGTCCTCCTTGCTGACCAAACAAGAGCGGGCAACTGGAATTATGTTTGTTATTCATCTTAAAGGACCAGTCTGTTGCATTTAGCTAGTCGACTAGCATCAGGCCTGCTGGGTTCCAGCCCACCTTCCAGCCTGCGTCCAAGTTAGTTCTCAGTCAGACACCTGAAAGTTGAAAGTGGTTTCAAAATAAAGCTGGAAATAGAAATAAATCCAGGAAATCACAAAGAGAAAGATCATAACAATTTTAATCAGGTTTCTGTATTTTACGCTGAGAAAGACAAAGATAAATTTACAACTTTTGTCCATAAAATTGTATTGTGCAACACACACGCACATACACACATAAGCAACTTTGAGTTCATCTCATCAGGGAGCTGCTGGTTGCTTTCTAATGTAGCCACTACTCAAAGGTCAGGAGGGGTCCAACCACACACACACACATACACACACACATACATGCAAGCACAACAACAACAAACCACTCGTCTCACTCTCCACAGGTCAAGAGATGATCAAGAGCTTTCTGACTGTTTCTAATTGGCCCGGGGTCAAAGGTCAACAGACTGGAGGTGGACGGTGCAGAATCAAGAATAGGTGGAAGGCTGTGAGAGAGAGTCAGAGCAGAGAGGATCAAAGCAGAGAGTCCTCAGCCTGACAAAGCCCTCAGAGTCCTCAGAGCGTCAGATCACCATCGTGCTCCACTGAAGGACAATTACCATCAGAGACGGAGGATTACACCGGTTTGAACAGACGCTCAGCCGGACCACGTGCTCCTCTACGCTCAGCTGATCTGGACACTGTATGGAGGGGTAGGAGAGAGGACCAGAGCCAGAGAGGAGGAGATGAATTTATTCTGTTTCCAACATTCATAACAAAATGTTTCTTCTTCCCACTGATAAGAAAATACACAAGAACATCCAGGAATGTTAACGCAACAAATATAACATGAGTGATCAGTCAAGACGTTTAGGTTGAGTAGAGACTGTGCTGCTGTAACCAACCAGCCCGCAGGTCGTCTGTCAGCAGGTCACTATGACCCAGAGTCAGGTTCTGTTGCTAGGAGACATCTGGTGGTCGTAGTAATGATGACAGTTCATGTCAACGTAGTTCATGTCAACGTAACAGAGGCATGTGACACAGGAGAGTGGTGTTCGATTCCCGTGTGGAAGTATCAGTTTATGTAGTTTCTATTATCTGTGACTGTTGGACAAAGTTAACCACATTGTTATTATTGTGACCATGGCAACAAAGATCATTTATTGTTGAGGAAGTACTTATTTTAACCCAAATTACCAAACCCAGCCTCGACCGTTATTATAGTAACCATGGTGATGAAGCTGGGTAGCCTACGCCACTTTCGGTACAGTCCACATTATTATCGTCACAACCAACGTCCACTGTGGTTGTAGAGAGAAGTGAAACAATTATTTGTATGAATAAAATGTAAAATTAAAAAAGTAGAGCTTGCCTGCTCTGACACCTCCACACACCCGTCCAATCACTGCTCGTCACCTCGCCTGTTTCCAGTTCTGTTAGACAACCTGACAGCCACTGTGTTTCAAGCAGACTGAGGCCTTCGCCGACAGGACTGTTTCCCATGGGCACAGACTAAAATTACTTTGCAGGCGGGATCAGGTTTTATGTGATGGTGCTGCTTTCTGTCATTATCATCAGCTCTGCTGACACTGTCGGCTTCTCGCTGCCTCAGTCAAACAGATCCTCAGCGGACGTTTTCCAGACTAATGTCTCATTGTAAAACTGAGCTTGCAAGATTTAAGCTGGTTTAATTAAGGCTATCAAAAGGCTCCAATTAATTCAATCAATCTTTTATTGAATTATATTATTTAACCAAATCTCAGTGCATATAAATGTGTAGGTGCAAGACTGGGCTTTGTTAAACAGCTCTCCTGGTGTGTTCATGAAGGTCCAGTGGGGGATCGCTTCATAAGAAACTAACAACAATCAATAGAACAAAAAAAAAAAAAAAAAAAAAAAAAAAATTAAAACAATTTACAATAAATATCATCAGTTAAGAAAAAAACTACAAAAAATAGTTTTTTAAAAGAGTTTTAAAGAATTAGAGGACAGAGATTATGGTTCTGTGGGTTTATATCACTTACTACAACACAATTATCTATACTGTGGCTACAATGAAACTGAGAGACGAATACAAAAAATTGAGATTTCCCTACTTGTTTCAGGTCTGGACCACATTGGACCAGGTCCAGAGCAGAGAACTGGTCTCAGGTAAAGCTGCTGTAGAGTCGCTGCTCTGGTGAGCAAAACTTTTAATGAAATTTTGATTAGCTGGCTTAGCTGTTGGGTCAAGATAAATTCTAACAACAGAAGACTTTGAAGCTGAATCTTTACTGTCCTATGCATTGTACAATAAATGAAATACATCTAATAGCTGATTTTTACAAGCTTTCTTCCATATTTGCTCATAAATGTTGAAATGCTTCTAAACAAATAGAACCAGATAAACATTATGATGCCATCAGGGCTCTTCCTTCCCTCCTGTAATTCTATAATTATTGCTAATTTTGATAATTTAGAAACTGAGATCTAATCTGGTAAAACCTCCCTTTAAGTCCCCCTATTTAGCATTTATAAACAGTATATGAAGATTTAATCAATGGGTTAAAACACACCATACTGTAGTCATAAGGACATTTTGATCAGACGACCGATATCTGCTTCTTTTCCAGATCATCTCATGTGGCCACAGGGGGGAGATGCTGTGCCAGCCGCTGCCGAGAACCTCATCACCCTTCCCCTGGAAACGAACTGTGTGAGGGTGCAGGTAAGTGGCAGCGGGACTCATGGATGAATACAGTATGACAAAAAAAGTGGAGTGGAGTAATAGGCTGGTGAATTCCAGCTTGTTCCCACACATACAGTACAGAGCCCTGATTTAATGCCACCGCTCAGACTAAGTGCAGATGTGTTTGCCACATGACTGTCTGCCACTAAAACTACTGTAGGCCTGCAACAGATAAGGCTGGAGTACCAACTGGGCACAGCAGTAAACTGCCCCTGGGGTCCCAGATATCCAGTGGTCCTAGTGCTAAAAAACAAAAACCAAACAACAACCTCTTTATTTTTATTTCAAGCTTTATATGTTGCATATTCCTAAATGAATTTTTTTTAAAGGTCCCATATTGTATAAAGGTAGATGTCCATGTGTTTGTGATTATAAGGCAGGTCTAGGTTCTATATTAATACTGTGAAAGTATCAAAGCCTCAGTCCACAGAGAAATGCACACAGCCTGTATTCAGAAACTGAGCCTTAAAACCAGCCGTCAGGACTTCTGGAACTTTGTGATGTCATAACAAAAGGGTCAACGCCCTAGGCCACGCCCAAGCCCCGCCCACCTGGACCCACCATCCAACCTTTGGTTTCTCTTGAGTGTTTACCTGAAATTTGCTATATTTTCTATAACAGTCAGCCAATCAGAAGAGAGGTTTCTTATGGAGATCAATGCTTCATAAAACACAGGAAAAGTGTAAAATATGGGACCTTTAAACTATTTTGGGGAAAACCAAAGTGAACATATGTAGATATTAACAGCAGGAAGGTGACTTCTAATTGCTGTACTCTGTGAAGGAGCCAGGTGGTGAGTTTATTTCACTAAGGTATTTTGAAGCGGATGAGAGGGGCTGACGTGATTCATCATAATTGGCCAATGTTTTCATCCTTTCATACGGTGAAGTGTTGCACCAGGATTATCTTGTAAATCCAGTCATCAAAATTGCAGCAGTTAGTACGGCCACACATGTTTCCCTTCCATCAGTTTTCACTTGCATGCAGTTTCACAAAACCAGAGCTGTTGGTCAATGGCAGTAGCACTTAGACTCACTGAAACCCTTTGGTGCCACAGCCCTGGTATTGTTTCCACACTCACAGATATTACTGTATATCTGCATAGACATTATAATGGCTGCACCATAGATTGATTTGTGGTTTTTATGGTAGTGTACTCAAACTTACTCCTTCTTTTATTTTATTCTATCATTCATCTATAATTCTAGTGTATTGGAGGCCATTGGCATTGTTTGATATTGGTATTGTACGTCTCTGACAGCATCACAGCTGGGGTGGTGCATTGGGCTGACTTCAGACTCCCCCCGTCTGCTTGAGGAATCATTGCTCTGACCTTGTCAAACACACAGACAGAACCATGAGGCAGAGAGAGCCTAGGAGAAATTATTATTTCTTCCTCCCTCAAGCCCCTCAGGTAGCTGTGAGTTTGCCTGTTTGCCCTTTAGAAAGATTTAGAAGACTTAAAAGTTTCTAGAGTTTGATGGGTATTGCAGCATGGATATCCCCCTGGAGATGAACACAAAGCATGTGAACGTACTGTTATTTTTAGATGTGAAATTTTACTTAATCTTTTTTTTTTTTTACCTTAAGATCAGGTTCCATGAAAGATAAATATCACATTATACTGACATTATTTATCTCAGGTATAAAAGAAGGCAGTAGTCTCTTTGCAATGAAGTTCAAATGTTTTCAACTGTTGTCTACTGTGTTTTTGCTGAGAACTTAACCTTCCATGTCATGAGACCACCCTGGTACTACAACAACTTACTCATACCTTCCATTAGGACACTAACATTAGTGGCAGTGTTGTGCCAATACAAACGTTTCTGCTTAAACAACAAATTTACAAACACAGTGTTGCTAGAACTGTGTGACAAATCCATCCATCCGTCCATTTTCTGCTTTTCTTATTTGAGGTCGGGTCGTGGTGGCAGCAGGTCCAGCAAAGTTGCCCTGTTATCCCTCTCCCTAGCATCATTTTCCAGCTTCTCCCGGGGGATCCTGGGGTGTTCTGAGGCCAGATGATATATATAATCTATCCAGTGTGTTCAGGGTCTACCCTCAGGTCTCTTATCAGTCGGATGTTCCCAGAAGACCCCCAATGGAAAGCACCAGGAGGCATCCTGACCAGATTTCCAACCCACCTCAACTGGCTTCTTTCGACGCGAAGGAGTAGCATCTCTACTCAAACCTCCCTCCGCATATCAGAGCTCCTTATCCTACGACTAAGGACCAGCCCAGCCACCCTGCAGAGGAAACTCATTTCAGCCAATTGTATACACAATCTCAAAGCTCATGAGCAGAGTTGATGGTCAGAATGAATCTCATCTGGTAAATCAAGAGCTTTGCCCTCAGGCTCAGCTCCTTCTTCACCACAACAGTCTGGTACAACACCTGTTTTACTGCTGACGCTGCAGAGATTCACCTGTCAATCTCCCACTCCATCCCACCCTCACTCGTGAACAAGACTCCAAGAAGCTTTAACTCCTTTACTTGGGGAAGAAACTCCATCCAAACTTAAAGAGAGCAATCCAGGATTTTCTGGCAGAGAACCAGAGCCTCAGACTTGGTGCTGACCCTCCTCCCAGATGCTTCACACTTGGCTACAAACTGCCCCAGTGCATGCTGGAGGTCATGTTTTCACCCATGTCTGTTGGTTTGTTTGTCAGCAGGATTACACAAAAAGAACTGAACCGTTTTGCACCAAAGTTGGTGGAGGGATGGGTCATGGGCCTGTGATGAACTCATTAAATTTTGGGGCAGATCTAGATCACTTCTTATGAAACTGAATTTTTTTCTCTGAAGTCTGGTTTATGTTGTTTGACACTGACCCTGGGGCAGGTCTGCACTCTCTGAGAGCCCTTTCTTTATACTTTATGGGACATAGTAGTTGTCATTCACATTCCATTTATATACACTATTTGCATGCAAATAAACAAAGATGTACATACATATGTGTGTGCATACATACACTTTAACCCTCTCTTCTCCTCCAGCTGACATCTTGTCATCAATGTTAACTTTCCAACAGGTACTTTTCAGTCCACTTCAACTTCATTCAAAGGCAACATGATAACTTTGTCTAGAGGGCCATCGCTCTCCTGCTGCTGTGAGGCTTTTATTGGATTAACATCTTGGTCTTTCTGGCCAATAGAAGACATTGGAATTACAGCTCTCCTAGCAACAAGACTCACTTTCAGTGTGCTGCCACCAGCCAGCTGACATCGTGAAGAGAAATCATTAAAAAACTAATCATGTTGTCAGTGTGGCAACATTATACTAGATAGTGATAATGTTTTTCTCATCATCAACACTGGTATGAATGAAAGTCAGGCGTTTTGGGGTTTGTCCAAGTGGTGTTGCCGTACATAGCTGCCCAAAATGGCAGACCTGCTGCTGCTGTGCAATACAGATTGGGCACAGATGCAAAGCTGGCAATGACACTGGCATTTCCTGGCCTTACTGAGAGGAAGTTATGTGTTTGAACCAACTTTATCAAACGTATTATACAAACAATACAAAGAAGTTGCAAAAGCGGTAATTAACATTACAAAATCACAACTTGCAGACATCACAGCTTCAGCACTTTACCATCAAATCATTCTGACACACACTCACACCCACAGACACACACTCACAGTGCTCAGAGGTGGTGCTGGTAAGGTTTGAAGTGTGCATCGGTTTCACTGAATGGTCTATTACATCTGCTGTTTGTATGCTTCTGATTTAGAATCACAACCATTAAACAGTTGTCATGTAGTTTCCCTCAGCTCTCCAGCATGTGTATTCACTCTGACGACAACTCACTGTGTCCCTGCTGTGTTTAAAAATCCCACATGTAGCATCTTTTAATGATGGTTAATATTCAGAGAGAGCTCTTGGCAAGTGGATGCATCATTTTCACCTCTTTCTTTAACACTCAACATTCAAGGAGAAAATTGCTTGTGCAAATGATGCAGGTTTATTTCCCCTCAGCTGTTAGGTGAGGGCAAACCCAGTGTTACCATGATGTCATTCTACTACAAGCTCTTTAGGTTTTATAGGTGTGTGATACTAAATATTTGTATTGTAACATATTTTTAATTAATATTTTTCTTAAGGGCATGAAAATAGAACTTTGACAATATACATGCAGACAATGCCAACTGAACAGTCAAATACCAACACAGGTTCTTGTCACCACAGAAAGAAATGTGCAACCATATCTGCCCTTAAACTTTGTACAATGAAAATAAAAAAACATCTCCCTACTTTATACTCCTAAAAGAAGAGAATGTATAACTCGGCATTTACTAAAATAGATTCATATTCTGAAAGAATCTGCAGTAAATGAATAAAGCCTTAGATGTATGTGCTGCTTCAGTCAGTTCTTATCTGATTCTCCTGATTACAAACCTGGATTCACGAAGAGGGGAGTTTAAGTGGCTGAAGTAAGGTTTGTTAAAATAATTAAGCTTGACATTCATATGAAGAATATGTAATTTTTCCTTTCAAAATCCATTTTACACAAAATAAAAACACAATCTGCTGCATTTTCATTTTCACAGTTCATTACATATTACACACACAATTTTATTTTTTAACTCTCAGGTTTTCTAAAGGGACAGCGTTCCCTTCATAAAGAGTGAGAATGAGTAATTTTCATTCATAGATGGACAAATGTGCAAGGGTGAGAGTGCAAGATTGTGAATAATAGGGATGCATTATAGAGTCTGTTTGCACTGGGTAGTAGTAGTAGTAGAAAAAAAACCTATAGCTACTTAATTACTTATTACTTATTTCCCGTCTCCACAGGAGTAATCTTTATTATAATGAATCAACCAAAACCTAAATAATAATAAATTAAATTAACGTATTGATATTTTGGACATTTTGATGTAAAAAATGATGTAAGAAAAAAAACAAAAAAAGAAATGTTATGATATTGTTTTAGGGTGTTTACAGCATCTCACTTTAAACTCAATATGCAGAATTTTTATGTAATTATGACGTCTCAATTATGGCATTAGGGGGTAGCAGCATGCAATGCTTTCTGCTGCAGTGTATTTTATGATACTACCACTTGGAGTCACCAAATATAGATGTTTTCAAACTCCACAAATAGTGACTTTCATATTTTTATAACTTCAAAAAGAAATAAAACTCAAAGACATTAACTCCTTGTTGACAATGATATTGTATTTCCACAAGGAAATACAATAAGCTGGACTCAACTATCAGATTCATGATATAAAGCAAACAATCTATCTGCTAATAAACAGCAAAAACAATATTCTGTGGTAGTCGTCAAACCACAGAAACTTAGAGGAAATTATTCATAAGGTGTGAAGTCTACTGACTGGTGTCTGTGTCACCATACCCTTAAAAATCCAACCATATCAAGACAAAGATGCCAAAGCCTCCAAGAAAAACTTGAAGAGAAATTCTCCACGAGAGAGAAGTGTGTGGTTAACGACATACTGAAGAAAGACGTAAATACTTGTCAGCGCAACTTTTCTTTGACCCCCTCAGAGGTGTTGCATTACTGCAGGCTAGAGACCGAGTTGTGTGTCCGAGGAGACTCCCTGCAGCTTCAACCAATAACACTCCCCATGATGTTGTCAAAGGGATGGAAGGATGGAGCCATTAAGGGAGGAGGAAAACCTTCCTTATTGGCAGTGGTGGGGAGGGAACCGCCGTAGCTGAAGATATAGATGTAGAGTGCAGACTCCCCAGCTTGTTTGGAGGAGAGGAATATGTTTGATATGTGTGTGTGTGTGTGTGTGTGTGTGCATGATGCCCTCCTGTCAGAGCGCTAAGCCTGAGTCTAGTATGAGCTCATAAGTGGTGTCTGACTTAGATTTGTGTGTGTGTGTGTGTGTGTGTGTGTGAGAGAGAGAGAGAGAGAGAGAAAGAAGACATTTCCATCTGCAGTGTGAGAATACACCCCTCCTCATACATTTCCCTATGCTCTCCTCCCCTCCATTCTTGGAACAAGGCCCCCACTGGACATAAAGGGCACATTTGTTCTCAACCTTGTGCCATTGTTCTGCAAGCCTACTGTTAATATCCGTTGCAAATCTGCTTACTTTCAGATTCCATCAATACGGGTGGGGAGGACAAAGAGGGGACTATATGGGCCGTTCAAGGCCCAGAGAAAGCGGAGAAAGGATGCAAACAGAGGTTGTCAGTGTGTTCCTTGACTCTGGGACGGCGCTGACAATGACAGCAGTATGAAGCAGCCTGTTGATTGATCAGTCTGATGTTGTGCTGTGTGGGATGGATGTCACAGACAGAATTAAACAAACAAAGGCTGAGAGGAAGTGGCATGATTTAGCTGAGGGATTTAGAGAGGATGAATATGAGCCGAGTGGATGTGGAGGGTCTACATGTTCTTCCTGTAATCCATAAATTATTTCACACTGTGGGAAGATTAAGGTTGATGGAAAAAGAAAAAAAGAAGCACCTACAGTTTCTTTTCAGCAAATCACCACCAAATTACAACCTGCAGGTTCTGTGGTAGATCATATGTTTAGTTTAGGAGACATTTCTCAGGGGCTCTGGACACAGACACTGGTGGAGAAATGCCCCCAGGCTAACAGTGAAAAATACAGCCTGCATTGGTTTGTATTCGGGTCATCTACACTAACTAACTAACCACAGTTTAGTTTTGGTCAAATTATAAACCTCCACCAATCACCACACACCAGACTTCACAGAAAAAAACTCAACTTCACAGAAAATAAAACAGATCTGCCTCATATTTTAATGGGCTCTTCTTTGTCCCATGCCCAATACCTCCACCAAGTTCGGTGCAAATCGGTTTAGTACTTTTTGTGTAGTCCTGCTGATAAATAAACAGACACTGGTGAAAACACAAGATAAAAACAAACAGATAGTAACCTGCAGGTTGTGCTAGTCTGTCTGAACCAGCTGTCTGTTGTAAACCGTGCTCAGACAACTCTCAACTCAAAAGTATTGGCACTTAATAAAACAACAGCAACAACAATGCTCTGTCATTAACTTATATTTAAATCATCTTGAAAACTTCCATTTGCGTTTATTTCCTAATCAGCTCCTGATCTTTCACTATGACGTCAGAGCTCACAGGATTTTACTGAAAAATAATGCAAACTAATCTAATCTAATCAGCAGGACAAACCCTGACCACTTTACATTTACAGTTACTCAGACGCTTTTATCTGAAGCAATTTACCATGTATACGATGTCCATAATATAATGACCTCTACGAATATAACTGGGTGGGATCAAAACCATTGCCATGGGCCAGGGGTACTCAATTAAAATAAAAAAGTAAGTCTATAGTAATTATAATGATTAATTTTACAAAATGAAATAAAAAATGTAGTTTGACTTTCTTCATCTTTATGATCGAGTCCAACAGACAACAATCTCAACCTTTTTATAATCAACAGTCTCAGCATTTGCTCTTCTCTCCTGTCTGTCTCTCAAACTTTAAAAAAAATCTTTATTGACAAACATTCAAATTAATCTCACTGACTTTAAAAAAAAAATCTTTATTGACAAACATTCAAATTAATCTCACTGACTTAAAAAAATCTTTATTGACATTCAAATTAATCTCACTGACTTTAAAAAAAAAATCTTTATTGACAAACATTCAAATTAATCTCACTGACTTAAAAAAATCTTTATTGACATTCAAATTAATCTCACTGACTTTAAAAAAAAATCTTTATTGACAAACATTCAAATTAATCTCACTGATTTAAAAAAAATCTTTATTGACATTCAAATTAATCTCGCTGACTTAAAAAAAAATCTTTATTGACAAACATTCAAAGACGTTCTCACAGACACTGGAGTCTCCACTGTAGTCGTAAAGGCTAGAAATCTGTGTCGGTTAAAATAGAAACACTTTGTTAAAAGTGAATAATTCTCAAATAATTAGTAGGTTAAAGGTCAGGACGGGACGGGACGGGACGGGACGG
The DNA here is from genome assembly GCF_046630095.1 of Trachinotus anak. Classification (NCBI taxonomy): domain Eukaryota; kingdom Metazoa; phylum Chordata; class Actinopteri; order Carangiformes; family Carangidae; genus Trachinotus; species Trachinotus anak. The sequence goes on along the minus strand of NW_027273885.1, from coordinate 2,453,551 downwards.
CGTCTGGGTCCGGCTCTGGGTCCGGGTCCGGGTCTGGGTCCGGGTCCGGCTCTGGGTCCGGGTCTGGGCCGCGGCCTTCAGGCCTCAGGGGAAGAGCTAACACACGGCACCCAAAGCTCTGCCGCCGGAACTGGAAACATTTATTTTCATGTTGAAAGAAGAGAAGAGGAATATATATATATATTTTTTTTAATCTATGGACCCTTACGGACTAAAGGATTATAAATAGTCGAGGAATGGACAGACACACGGACTTGACGACCCCTTCTAAGGTAGGTCCGCCATCTTGCTTGTGTTTGATGCTGGTAAAGAAGACTGAACTGTGCTCCTGTTGTCATGGTTACTGTTGGTCGTGGAGAAGCTAACAAAGCTAACGACGTGTAGCATGTCGGTATTTTAAAAAATAAGTTTGAGCATTTAATTTCTCATTTCTCAGCAGCCTCAGGTGTGGTTTTTCCTCGGGGGTCTGTGGGCAGTGGTCAGAACTGTTTCTCTCTCTTAAGTATTTATTTGTATTTATTTATTCGTATTCTGATTCTGACCGAGCTAAATTAGCCTTTTAGCCTAGCCACAGTAGCCAGGCTGACTAACAATAACAGAAACTCACTACCAACCATCCAAATGATGTTTGTATTATTTATAGCATGTTGAATTTATCAGTGGAGCAAGAGCACACATTATACCACATTAAACCCCATGTCAGGTAACGTTTACCAGGCCTATAAATGTAATTTTATTTATTATTCACCATAAATTACCTGCCAACATTAAGTTCACAAAATAAATGATATACATAAAATACATACATAATAAACACATAACAAGATTCATTTGAATTTTTAAATCCAATTCCATCAGGTCAATTTATATTAAAATTAATCATTAGATAAACATTACATGAAGATAAAATGAAGAAGTTTTGTTAAACTACTGGATGTAACAACACTTAATCAGTTCTGCGGTTGTGTTGTGGTAACAAATGGGTTGAAATGGTGTGTATGTGTGTGGCTTGTGTGTCTACTTTGTGTTTCATAGACAAACAAGCTGAGTATTTAATTGCTGTATAACTGTGTTGACGCCACTTATTGGATTATTTTTCATGGTAAAATTATGAACATATATTTGCTGTGTCATGACAGCAGGAGAATACAAATTGAAGTAAGTAAGTGTCTTATTTGACTGCCATATATTTTAAGTATCTGCAGAGAGTTTAAGATCAAAGATAAGAATGAATGAGAGATCAACAGGTTAGGTGATGGCACTCATTAACGGTCTAAAATTAGTATTTACAGCAAGTCCTGCCAGCAGCAATAAGAAAACCCACCTTTGAAGATGTAGGAGGTAGGATTCAGGTTCAGCAGGGCTGCTCCTCTAGCAGTGCCAAGCTTTGTGACATCTGCACATGAGAGGAGACACACCTCAGCAATCATTGAGAAATTAGCAGTCAGTTGTGAGCGAGCTAAATATGCAAAAGCATTCAATTATAAGCTGACTGAAAAGTATCAAATCCCCAAATCAATCATAAAAGGTAATAAAACATTTAAAGTGGGATGTACAAAAATCATGAAAAATGTGACAAAAGGTTACATGATTTCTAATCAATCAAAAATGCAATCAGAGAATTAATCAAACTGTCACTCAGTTGAAAAGCAAACTCATATCAATCAGTAATAATAAAACATCACATTGGGTGTCTGGCCTCAAAATCACCAATTACAGTGATCAAATTATTCATAATCAAGCAAGCAGAAATTTCATCAAGCAATCAAAGAAGTTCATTAGTGGATTCAAAGCATTTATCAAATGTGAGCGATAGTCAGTCTAAGTATATCTAAGGCAGTGGTTCCCAACCTTGTCCAGCTTGTGGCCTACTTGAGTTAGGGACCCACACCCAACCCCATAAGAATATGGAGGCCAAATAATGCCTTCTCGTTTTTAATTGTCATCATAATGATCAAACATTCAGCACTGAACTGAATGCAGAGGAAGCTCATTATTTCCTTTTTGTTTGACTGGGGTGAGATCACTTGTGGATTCACCATCTATCTCTTCACTCTCTTTCCTTTTAATTCTTGCTAACCAGCTATCTATTTTTGTAGTTCAGTTTTTGCCATGGATGTGATTGTTTAGTGTGCAATCAGACTGAGATAGCAAACAAGGAAATGATGTGGACGATATAAAAGTTTCTACCATTGGCTTATCACACCGTTCAAAGGTTTAAGAATATAAGTTGGGCAACTACAAAAGGAAGTTTCTCAGACCAATTTCAGATGGACAGTGTCTTCCCTAGCAATCGTCTAGAAGCGCCCAGCTATCCAAACTTCTTAGGGGGGCAGCAGGAACTTCTCAGCTCTCCCTCTCTTCTCTGCAGTGACAACACTTTAACCATGGTTTCATTTAGCTCCTATTAGTTCTGTTTTGGTCTCCACCAACTCTCGAGGGAAATGACTGGTTCATCAGCTCAACCTTGTCAGTCTGTTATGTGATTGTGTGCAGGATTTGTACAGTTTTTTTAGTTTTTGATGCTGAACCAAAACAATTGGCTGAAAGACACTAAACACTCTAATAGCTGAGGGGAACTGCAGAGTCAGGTGATAATTCTCTGATGGTTTGCCACTATGAATGTTACATTTCACACACAAGTAGTTATGAGATCCATTGTTCGTACAAAATTATTGATTATAGCCACTTTACGTATACTGTGTGTATTGCCATGTGCAGATTCTTCAAGATGCAACACAAATCTACAGAATATTGACAGTGGACATAAAAATGTGACATGGAGTTTTGAAGGATTGTCCTGTACTGATGTTCCTCTAATGACCACTAGCGTCTGGCTCTATATGACAACTATACGGGGGGTGAATTTTTATACAACTCACCTGTTTACATTTTAAATAGGCTTAAAGTTATACATAATTGAGGGCGTGGCTGCTCCACAGCTAGCAGCAACACTAGCTAGGTTTGGTAAACATGTTGTGTACTGACGTCACCTCTCAGCAATCTCACTTTCATTCTGTGCTGATTTCATTTGTAGCTGCCAATAGGCGAAGCTGTCTGAAGCCCTAAATGTGATTACTCTCAGCAGGAACTTTGATTCATTGGTTGTTGCCGAAGAATGCTGCGGATGCTTTGCAGGGTAGTGTGACCTGGCACTTGTGCTCTAGAACAATGGATCCATCCGTGTGAGCTCTCATTGTGTCTGCTGTCTGTGTAATGAGGGAAGTTCTCCCCAGTGATGAACCCTCATCCATTTAATTTTAGACACTCTCTGCCTGCTGCCCCGCCTTGCTGACAATCTCATGTGGTTAATGAAAACATAACAGACTGTTTAGCTAGTCTGGGCAGGATCCCCATCATCTCCCAGTCATACCAGCCAAATCTAGTGCTGGCCCAACTGTCCCCTCGGTTCCCCCGCCTCTCTGTCTCCCCTTTACCTCATTTACAATGCTTCCCTGTTAGACCCCCGGCCCTCCACATACCTGAAAGTCAGCCAAGTATCGTCCTCTGGGCTTCTTCCATCTTCCCCACTGCTCCTCAGCCTCCGTTCCCTTGTCTTCCACTTTCACACCCCTCCTCAGGCTCTCTCATTCTGCCCCCACCCAAGCCACAATTTGTCCTCAATTTGTGCACCTCCAAAAACATGTCTCTTGGAGCCCCCTTCCCCCTGTCCTTACTTGTCAATTTCTGGCTGTGCTTGTCTCTGTTTCCCCCTTCCTTCATTTCTTCCCCTCACCATCATTCTCTCTTTTCCCATTCTTATCGTGCCCCCCCCCCCCCGGCTCTTTTTTTTTCGGCCCTTTTTTGCTTTCCTGTTTGCCGATTCAGTGGCTCAGTCCATTTTAACCCAAGTCTGGGGAGGCTGGCTCGTCCCTCTGAATGCAGCCTGGGAGACATGAAGCCCTGCCAGCTTCCGATGTCATTACTGGAACACAACACGGTCAGACAGGCAGACGCGAACACACACACACACACACATACACACACACACACCATACATATCTCTGGATTTCTGTAAAGATGACAAGCCTGAAGAAGATAATTTGTGTCACATTATCTACTGTTTTTTTTTGAGGAGTTCAGGTCATTTTACATTCGTCCCATTAAAATGTCCACGTTTGTCAGTCATTCTCAAATTGATTTTAGAATTTCACTGATAACTGCTATCTACTCATCAGGGTTGATTTTTTTATTTTTTACCCCTGTGATCCTTCTGTCAGACATCAGCAATGATGTTCACCATCAGGACCCATCAGGAATGGTAGATTTAAATTCCGTTGAATTACATGAGTACTTATACAACTGCTCATCCATGTTGCTGAGGTTGAGTCTATGGTCGTGTGGCTTCAGGTCAATCATTGTCTCAGGCTGGTGGGGAATGTCTAATAGATGCCCCCATGGTTAGTTCATAGCCTGGAGAAGTGCACCTAAAGAGTGGTAATTAAGTTTATGCAAAACAAAGCTTGTCCCAAAATGTGTCCATTTGATGTGGCAGAGGTCCACTTCAAAACACTTCAATTTAAAGGTCCCATATTTTACACTTTTCCTGTGTTTTATTTGAAGTGCTGATATTCATAAGAAGATATATTTGTGGTTTTAAGAACCAAAAACCATCTCAGTTTAGTTTTATATCTCCTCTCTCAGGCTTCTCTCTGGAGCTCTAGGAACAACAGGTCAGTGAGCCAATCAGAAGAGAGGATCTGAGCCTCTCTTCTGATTGGCTGACTGTTATCTGAGTTTTTGAATAAAAAATATAGCAGATTTCAGGTAAACAAACCAAACCCGACAAGATTGGATGGTGGGTCCTGGTTGGTGGGCAGTGACTGCTTTGTTGTGACATCACAAAGTCCTGACGGCTGGTTTTAAGGCTCAGTGTCTGAATACAGGCTGTGTGCATTTCTCTGTGGACTGAGGCTTTGATACTTTCACAGTATTAATATAGAACCTAGACCTGCTTTATGATCAAAAACACATGGACATCTACCTTTATGTTATATGGGACCTTTATAGAAGCTTTACAAAGTGCTGTATATGTGAAAGGAAACAAGGTGCAACATAAAAACTACGTCATATAAAGGTCATCATAAAAATACATAAATAAATATGCAAATCCAAATAATTGAGCTATATGATACTATAAAAAGTATAAACACTATAAAAACTTGTTAATTGAGAAGTCCTCATTCATGCCCCCTGGAAATAAACATAGTGGCATCCATGTCCTCCATAGGTCATTGCTCACCAGCCTGAGACAGCCTGAAGCCACATGACCGTAGGCCCAGGCCCAGTAGGCAGATATGTAATGTATGTGTTCACATATGATTGGCTGTTTTTATATTTTTTCTTTTTCATACTTACCCAATTGAAATGTTACTTGTGATGTGTTTTGTCGTGATCCTGATGAAGGCCACAAGCCGAAACGTGTAGGTCTCATAAAGTTCTTTTGTTTACTCCAAGTGTTGCTGCAGTTTTGACTCTTCAGACTTTTTCCTTTCTCCGTGCACCTTGGCAGTAGGTGAAGCTTCTACATAAAAGCTGAGGTTAAAAGTTCAGTCTTGACCTTTGAAAAATCAGATGATGAAATAGTTTCACCAAAAGGTCCATTTAGTAGCTGTTCCAGAGCTTTTGATGCTATTATTCAAGCTTTTTTTAAATCAATTACTGTCTCCAAGATCAAGAGTGAACTTTCAATCTGAACTTTTAAGCCAGCATGAATGAGAGGTCCTTAAAGCGCTTAAGGACCTAAGCTCCATCTGTTGAGGAAGATATGATCAAATGATATGATATGATTGAAAGGTCCACAAATATATCTAACATTTTTTCAAGCCACATAGTTATTACACCATAGGATGTAAGGCTGGAACAGAGCGCAGTTAAATCATTTCAAACAACTTGTCTGACAAAAAGAAGCCAAGGTCCTTTACGCAGGGATGAGTGTGCTCGGAGAGACTGGATCTCATTTCAGCTGCATCACTCAAACGAATGAACTCTCATATTTACATCAAACATGAATAGTTGCTCATAGGGACTGGATGCAAGCTTGAAGTGACATGTGGAGGATTACTGACCTTCTCCATCACCTACAACATTTGTTGAAGGTGATGAGGTTTGATGCCAGTGTGACTCTGAAACTCCCAGAAGGCGCCGCAGCACCATGTTAGCACTTGTTTCCTTTTAAAGGTTTTCAATAATGTATAATGACATTATCAGTTAAAACACAGAGCTGCCATGATGTAGAATAGAAGTAGTGGGACGCTGATATGAAAATTGTGTTTTTTTTTTTGTTTCCTATTTTTGCCAGCTGTAGGTGTGAGACTGTCCTGCAAAAAAAACAAGCCCACAGGTCGTCTGTCAGCAGGTTATTATGACACATAGTTAGGTTTTGTTGCTAGGCGACATCAAGTGGTTGTAGTAATGATGACGTAGTTAATAGAGCGACAAAGTTCACGTCAACATAACACAGCAATATGACACAGGAGAGCGGTGTTCGATTCCCGTGTGAAAGCAGCAGTTTATGTTGTTTCTGTTTTCAAACGAGATATAGGATTTGACAATACTGTTTATACCGATATAGTTTGGAGTTGCGTTATTTTATGATCGTTTCATTCCTTAAGCTGTGCCTGTGTTAGCTCCTCTCTCCTCTCCTCTCACTGCTCAACCCCGCCCCTTCTCTGGGTTTTTGTGCAAACTCACAAACTCACCCCACAACTTTTCCAGAAGCAATGGAGGTGAACATGGCGCCGGTCGACGATGTGGAAGAGCTAGTTTTTTAAAAAAGAACAACAGTTCAGTAGTTTGGAACCTGACCTCATACATATGGCTTTTAATTCAAATTGAACATTTAGTTGGTTTCGTATAGAATACCGATATATATCGTATATCAGTATTCTGCTTAAAAACACCGGCATATGATTTTTGGTCCATATTGCCCAGCCCTAATTGTAACCATGACAACAAAGACCTGTGTGGTTGTTCCGGTTGGAGGCCTGGTTGGTAGGTGTGTTTTAGGTGTGTGATATTGCTAACATGCTAATGTTTTTAAGTTTGCTTGGAATCTTTACATTTATGATCTTACATATAGATTTTCAAAAACCATTTTTAGTTCTATATACATTCATTTTAAGGCTGTGAAGCTCTTTAGATTTGTATTTAGGGAAAAATGAAGGTATGTGAATTCAAACATCACAGCTATTTAGTAGCAATTTCTGGATTTCTTTTCCCTTGTTTGTTTGTATTAGCACAATTCTGCAGCATGAGGATTGTCCTTGGTTCTCCTCCATGTTATGTCAGTCTGTTATTTTGTCTGGAAACATTGCATTGTGTCACTAATTAGAATTGAAATATCATTAATTAGATGGAAAATTATGCTGTCTGTGTAACTGTGAAGAAAAAACAACGAAACAAAACTGCCACCTATTGCAGGCCATGTATGTGTGTGTGTCTGACAATGTGGGTGCAACACCGTAGCTCCTGCAGTGTTGTGATTGGGTTTGGGGGAATTGAAAGAGAACAGACAGATAAATGAATAAAGAGTAGGTGTGTAATGAAAAAATAAGGCAGTCAAGAGGAGAGAAAGAGCAGCCAAGTATCCCCAGAAACTGTGTCCATATTGGACAATTCTACACCTCACATTTTGTGCCCAGAACCAATTTTCAGTGCCATTGCAGGAAGTAATGTGATGTAGCATGATGGAAAGTAAGAATGTGGAGGTTGGGGTGGTTGTGAAAGGTGTACATCTCATATCTCACAAAAAGCCCTAAAATGAGGTTAAAGTTCCCATACTGTATAAATGTAGATGTCCATGTGTTTTCTGATTATAAAGCAGGTCTAGGTTCTATATTAATACTGTGAAAGTATCAAAGCCTCAGTCCACAGAGAAATGCACACAGCCTGTATTCAGAAACTGAGCCTAAAAACCAACCGTCAGGACTTCTGGAACTTTGTGATGTCACAACAAAGCAGTCATCACTCTCAGCCATGTCCCAAGCCCCGCCCACCTGGACCCACCATCCAGCTTGCAGGATTTAAGTTGCATTACCTAATTTATTTTATTTATTTTTTCTTTTTGTCCTCGTGGGGGCAGTGCAACAAGCTGTAACCACAATACTGACACTGTTAGGGCTAACTTGTTAATTACACAGCCAGTAGACATGGAGCAACATTAGCATTCATATATGTCATGTTTGTGTCCCTGTAACAAATGTAAATCCAACATTCACTCTCATTTCTGGCTTTCTAGCTTCTAAATCCTCCACCAGCTACTTGCTTGGTTGGTGCTCAGTGGGCGGTCATTTGATCCATCGCTAATATACAAATATTGATTTGTACAGATTTAAATCTATAATCTATTTTATCCCATAAATGCGTTCTAACGTTTAACTAATTTCACCAAGTAAGTGATTTTATCAAGTATTAACTGATTTATATTGTTGATTTACCATCATACAGTAATGTTACTATATTGAGAAGTGTGTGGATAGAGAGAGAGAGAGACAGAGAGAGAGAGAAGAGGAGTGCAACATCAAGGGAGAGAGAGGGTGAGAGAGGGGTGGGGTGGGTTGGTTGGGGGGGGTGCAGTGGAGTCAAGCTGCCGTCTGGCCTAATGTACCCGCCATGTGATTGGCTGGGACTGCTGGCCTGCATACCTGATACCCGGCTCTGTTCTAATCGTCCTTTTCCTGTAGCTGGCCTCGGACAACGCTCCTTTCTGCTTTTATCTCGTCCTGCTCCACTCCTGGCTCAGATCAGGTTGCTAAAAGAAAAACACCGCCTGCCACCAACTCTATTACACTGCCCCCTTGCAATCCCTCTCACACACACACACACACACACACACACACACACACTCACACTCACACACAGACACTGCTGCAGCCGTCCTTTTCCTCCACCCCTCTGACTGCCACCCTTTCTGTCTCTGTTGTGGCGGCAGGAACCTGTTTCTTCCCCATTCAGTAACAATCCTCCTGTGCTTCCACTCTGGAAACTGACACAAGATGGCTGCCAAGGGATAACAAGACAGGGAGTGAAGGCCTGCTTGCAATGAGGCCGTCGGTTAGGGCAACCTGATATGTTATAAAGCAGACGACTGTTACTGTGAACAAAACCGATACAGTGCAGGTGTTGAGAAAAAACAAATATGGAGATAATAACGGTTTGACTGGTGTTGACTTTTGAAATCCTGAGTGTTGACATTTCTCAATATTTAGTTTCTAAATCTCACCGCTGGAATCAGTGTTTGGTCCATACTATCCTCCGAATGGCACGTCCCAATTTTTTGCACAATGATGATGACGATGTAAAAGGTGTCGCATTTGGTGACGAATCTTGATCAACTCTGCAGTTTTCCAAGATCTAAAAATCCACTGTATTATTTTAATTATTGTTAGAGAGACAGATATTTCCCTCAGTAATTGGTGGAAACCAAAACGGAGCTAAAATGAGAGTGAATATGGGACTTTATATTTGTTGGACGACTGGACTCAAAGTGAATGCTAATGTTACTCTGTGTCTCAGGTTTGCACTTGTTTGCACTTTTTCTTCTTTATAAGGTAATATATGTCACTTTTGTGTTTACAGCCTCCAAGGGGCCAAAAAATCAATTAAGAATTACTTTAAATCGATCCTGTTCAACAAGTCTAAACACCAGTCATATGCCTTCCACTCACATTTTAATTAATGATTACAATTCTAGTAAAATTATCCATGTTTAATTTTTTTATAATTATATTACAACCAGATGTATAACACCAATGAAATAACAATGTAATAAAGGTAGTTGGAGTATTTTGTTGTTGGAGGACGGCTCTGGATATTAGAGGAAGAACAACTATAATGAGCGTTTATTAAAATATAACAAGTGTGTGTGTGTGTGTGTGTGTGTGAGAGAGAGAGAGGGAAGCAGAGCTTGTATATCTGCAGGAGGTAATGAGAGAGGGTGTGTGAGAGCAAGCAGGATAAAGGTTTCTGAGCCTGAAGCAGGAGACTTAAGTTTCCTACTTGGCCTTTGAGCAAATCTTTCTACACTAACTCACCAACACTAACATCCCATTGAAGTATGCAGCAGGTTAAACTGAGCAAAACATCTCAATCAAACACCAGACTAAAGTGCACAATAGGTTCACCTACTAAGCATCCAGCATTAATATACAGCCATTTAGCATCTTTTAACACACAGTCCTACAGCTGACTTTGTCCAGGTGTCAGCCTTGGTCCATCCATGAGCAGGTCCAGTGCCCGGCAGAGGCTCAGTCCTGTTGTTTCTAGCTTGCCAGCTGGGTCGGGCTATGAAGGTATTCCACAGAGTTGTCTATGTTCGGAAACAAAAGGGAAATGATTGCCTTCTATTTATCTTTGAGACTGCATAGCTTGATAATTAAGCAGTTAAAACGGATAATTAGCAGATGAACAACACTAGGTGATATGACAATAAAACTGGGCCCAGTGGTGATGTCAGAACATTTGATCCTTTGTTCTTCATCCTGTAAATGCTGGTTCCATGGGTGGAGTTCTGGTAGGAATGTGATAAGTGTGGGATTGTGGGAAACTGAGTCTACAACCCCTATCAGCTGAGCTATATTGTTAGTGCCTTCCACAAGATTACAAACATATGAGTGTTTTCTGGGTTTTGTTGAGGCTTGGGAAATAAAAGCACTTGGTCAAGATTAGAGACAGATTGTGGTCATTATTACCAGAAACCAAAGCTGACTCTTACAATAGTCCCCTATGTGCCATGCACCTTACTTGCCCTGGCAGGCTCAAAGAGAAGGTGACTCAAAGAGATCAGTGTTGTCAAAGAGACACCACTGAACTCAACCTCCCCTGACTGAAAAAGCTTTTGTAGTGTTGACTAAAACGAGGGAGGGTCCAGGATTTTCAAAAGGAATCACATGTGGGGAACCACAGGGCGCAATCCTGGTTTCACTGCTTTTCTCCTCCTAATATAAACTACACTTGTATAAACCTATAGACTCTTGCCTATAGCCAGACAGAGTTTAAGGCAACTAAATATCTTATCTTATCTTATCTTATCTTATCTTATCTTATCTTATCTTATCTTATCTTAAGGCTATCTTATCTTATTAATAAACTAAACCAACATTTACTAATGTTGGTAAATGCAATACAAACACAAGCTCCAGTATCAAGGTGAGACACTTCCTTAAGAGGTTTGTGGCACCATAACACAATACTACTTCCACTATGATAGACAACATTCATTATTCACATGACCACAAGGGTGCGCTAGTTAGGAAGCTGTAAACATAAGTGTTGGAACAAATAATCGAAGCTGCTGTTTTGCTGTTGAGGACAGTCTCCTGTCTCTGGCCTCCTGTCCTATCCTGTCCAATCTTGTGTTGTCCTACATTGTCCTGCTCTGTCCTGCCTCCCCCTGTGTTGAAGTGTTACAGGGGCCAGGTGTTGCAGTGTGTGGATTCTCAGTGTCACTGTGCACAGTGGGAGGACAAAGACAGTATTGAGGAGACAGGCATGGAGCAGGGAGCAGCACAGGATACTCTTACAGACCGGCCAGTGTTTGTGCCAAGTCCTTTCCTTCATACACACAACAGACACTGTGTTCAGTTTCTCCCCACTCCCAGCTTTGTCCTATCTGGCTCTCTTTCTCTCCCTCCCGTTCCCTCTACCTCCTCTCCTTCTCCTTTTTTTGTTTAGAGCAGGTTGGCTTGCTTTGGATTCGGCATCTCGGGTCGAGATGAGAGGCCCAGATAGCAGTGGGTCTAAGAACAGACTTGGGCATTTGAAACTGTTCTCTCAACCTCCAGGACACAGAGAGGTGGGGGTGGGATGAACTTGAAATAAATTCAGTCAAGTTGCACTTCAAACATGGCAACAAGGAAAGGAAAGCAAACACGACTGAATACATGGTATTTTTGAGTTAGGATGATGACTTTTTCTCTCTTATTAGACTCAGAATTGAGATCATATTTTCATTGCTTTTTTTTTTTTTTTGAGAGAGATTTCTGTTTGGACATCCATGAAAAGATTAGATCTTGTTACAAACAGCGGTGCAGGTGAAAGTATCAGATTTGTGCTGATAGCATAAAGGAGGCATCAGACAACTGAATACTGAACATGCCAAAAAAAGGACATGCTAATACAATTGAAAACACACATTTGACAAAAGCCCAGAAAGCATGAGGAAGCCTTTTGCTGTCATGGTTACGGAGACCTTGGAAACTCTGGCACTTTGCCATTACAAACTTAATTGGTTGCATTAGCCTGATAATCAGGCTAAATGGCCATTCAGTTACCACTCCATCATTCAGTCTGACAACGGCTTCTTGTCTGCAGTTTGCCGTATCTCTTCTTTCTTCATTACCAGTGAATGAAATACCCAGACTCTCCGACGTCACTGTCACCGCACCATTATATGCATTAAAGTTAAAGGTGCCGTACATCCCCATTCCTTGTTTTGCATCAAGCCCTCAGAAATCCAAAACTAAGCCTTTGGTCACAAGACCATCATCAATGCAAATGTTTGACAAAGGGGAATCCCAGAGTTTATGATGCAGCACAGTGATTTGGTGCCTCAGTATTTACATCCAGTTGCTAAAACAAGATGTGATGTGCTCTATATGCAGCAAGTGGAGGATAAATACGTAGAGCGTCTGACTTTCATGCAGTTCCACCATGACAGATCTGCAATTAATGATCAACTCAGAACCATTATCTTTATGTTAACCATACTGTTGTATGAAGAAAGTGAGAAATTTAAAATGCTGGCATGTAGCATAATCTGGGGTCTTGGGGGAAGAAGAAGGCTCAGCACAGTCAGGTCAGGTCTAATGCAAGTATATAATGCTAAAGTAAAGCTTTCAGTCACTAAACCTTCATCAGGGTAAATGTTTGACAAAAGGGGATGTACTGTACTGCTTAGGGCTGGGTATTGAACTTTAATACTTTTATTGACCGACTGAATTGGTTTGATACATTGAGGATTGAAAAATCCCAATATTTGATACCTTTGTTAGGAATCGACAAATCAGAGATCTTTTAGTAACATCAAAAAGATTCGGAGCAAGTCAGTTATAGTTCCCAGTGTGCAAGTAAATAATATCTTCAAATAAAAAACATCACAAAATGAGGATGAATACGTACAAAAGCAATAAGGAAATCATAATAATGTAAAATTCATATCAGAGGTAATCAATGGGGATATTCAGGGAAGTGCATTACAAACACTGGATTAAGATTATTTCCAATAGAATCCAATAAATCAGAGAATAATGCAGAAATATCAGGAAAACAAAATGCAAAATGCAAAACACGATCAACAACCACTTAAACTGACAGTTGAATTTAAAACATTATAATTGTTATTCAACTGATTGCCTCACATTGGCAGTTTTTTTTAAAGCACTTGCAAAGTCAGATTTGTGCAGAGTGCCTGTGTGTTTGGGTTGTTCTGAGTTGTCTGGTTCTGCTTGACAACACCTGATAACGTCACAGACCTCAGTCCCGCCTACAAAGGCTCTGATTGGCCCGGTCGTTTCTCCAGCCGGAGACGATCTGCTGATCAGGGCGACAGCAGACCTCTGAATCACTAGACTGAATTTAAAAAGTGGGCGGGTGATTCAGGGGTCTGGAATTAGGTCAAGGTTACATTTCAAATAAAACAATTGTGTGGTGAAACACAACCCCTCTTCTGCACCGGCCACTTGAGCTCTGCTTCGTGACCCGCCACTCAACCTGTTGAACAAGTCAGGTTAAAACGATGACATTTAGGAAGTGTGCATTACACAGTGCAGGACACCTGCCCTGACAGTGGTGAGCCATGCACACAAACTAACAATGGGCCTGTGTGATGATAGACTATGAACTAGTGTAGATATGAGGACTGTGTGTGTGCGTGCATCTTCCTCCGTCTGTCCCTCAGGGGTGCGATCTGGCTTTTAGATGAAAACAGAGAAAGATGACACTGGTGTGATAATGAGAACCTCACCCTGTGGCTCCTGGAGAAGAAGAAGAAAAAAAACTGTCCTGGCCTTCCCAAACAGCCGTGTCACCAGAAAAGAGACAGCAGTGCACAGGGTCTGCTCATTCTACACCTGTAGATAAAGCATTTAATGAGCCTGTCAGGCTGCAGGCAACACCTGCAAGTCTTACATATTCAGGAAGATATCACTCCATCATCACTATTTAGTGGGTAACAAAGGAATATATCCCAAACCTTCCAGCATCCTGTGTAATAATGCAGGCTGACACCAGCATCATGAACAGATACCTTGAATGAGAATGTGATATTGACTTTATCGATGATGTGATAACTGTGAACATCTCCAATCCCATCATGCAAATTAGATAAAGATGTGAGACAGTGATAACAAGACCAATACACTGAAGCCAGGCTTTTCAAAGTCTTCCTCTCTGTTCAGACCGAAAGTCAAAGTGACCAGAAGTCATTTATTTTCTAGGTGAGCCAGCGTCTCTTATAGGTGAGCAGCGGACTTCAAAAAGTTGAAGTCCGGGCAACTTTATGGTAATGAGCTATAATGCGGTCCAACTAATCATAATGTTGAAGTGCTCCGCCCCAGAGAACAGGAAGGTGGGAACCGCATGCTAATTAGCGCCATTGAAGTGTTTTTTTCTGTTGTCGCTGCTTCCAATCTGAACATAGGTACATCCCCCCTCCACCTCTCAGACAGAATCAAAACAACTGTGCAAACTTGCACAAATTAGCTATTAGCAGCTGTTAGCTGTTGTATTAGGGATGGGCAATTAACTCAAAAAGTACCAAAACTGACATTCAGAACATTTTCTGATTTATCTTGCTCATGTCGTTTCATTTGGTTAATACTTTCCCCGCTGCGTTCGTTCATGAACTGTCCCTTTAAAATAATGCTATTTTGTTAGTTTTGTAACGCATCTCTTTTGCTATGTTTACACCTGCTGTCACACTACTCTGGAGTTTTTGACTTGGAAACGCTGCTGGACTAGTTTTATTTTGAAAACTCCGGTGTTGTGTTGTGGTCTGGCCGGGCAGAAACTGAGACCTTTGGAAACGATTCCTCGCCTCCTGATTGGGTCTCATCAGTCACGACAACCAGATGGTGGATGAATGCAGCATGGATAATGACCAAAGGTAGCACCACCCACTTGTTCAATCACATGGAACACAATCACATTGCTGAATAGGAAGAGTGCATGGCTTATAATCAATAAAAAAGATAATGATAACAGAAAGACTTTGGTACTGAAGAAGACACGATGATTCTTCAGGAAGTTCTGGAGTTATAAGGAGTGTCTGTCTTTTTAATTGGAATGGACATTGGAGATCATGATATTCCTGCAAAGTGTGTGTCTGAGGATATCATTAGAACGTCACACTGAAACTATTCAGATCTGATTTTTACCTCACACAGTATCTTCACCTCACGTCTGTAGTTCTGCACCTCCTCCGGTCTGCAGCAGCACAGCCTTGTGAGGCTCATTAGAAAATCAGAACTGTTGGATGGGTGAAAAATGGAGACAATTACTTAGACTAGTTACCCTTCTTACTGCCGCTGGTGGCAACAAAGTAAAGTTATACCCGAGGATGATGCCAGCAGTGACGCTGACCTAAATTAAAAGGGTTTATTTATAATCTGCACAGTGACCATTTTAGCACATTTCAGATTTGTCAGGCTCAGCTCTGTGTTGTCAGAATTGGCTTAACTTTCTTTTTTTTCCTTCAGTCTAAACTGTACTTTGCCTTTCTCACTGGGCTTCCTGCTGTAGCGTCTGTAAAGCCCAGGAAAAATTAAGGACCCTTAAATCATTAAGTACTTGACAGCGTCCTGTTTAGGTTTGCTCCTCTTGAATTTATGGTATGTATTCAGTGCTAATTTTACTTTAATCCTGTGCATTTTCTCCTCAATTCTTTCTGTTCTGTTCTACTGAGGTTCACGGTCCAGGAAACAGTCTCACCACAGGGTTCATTTAGTAGCTGTTCTGGAGCTTTTGATCATATCACATGGTCTTTATCAGCAGGTGGAGTTATCCACTGGTTCCATCACTTCATTGTATGCTCTCCTCTGTCATTTTTACATCACCTTGTCTGTCTTCTTTATACTTATTTATGTCTGATGTGAGGCACTTTGAACTGCCTCCTGTTGAGATCGAACCACCAATCCTAAAATTAATGTCCAACCCACCCCAACACCTGAGCTACCTTTCAATCAAGGGAGCGCTAAATTTTCATTATACTTTATTTTTTATTTCCATGAGCTCATTAGCAAAAACTGTAATGACAACAGAGGTGTAATTGTCCTTTAATGTAGATGTATTCTGGTAATACTGTACCTTTTATTACTGTGACTAATTACACCTACGTTCACTTTTTCCATTGAAACAGTGTTAGAGGATCTTGACCCTTGGCAAACATAATACCCCTCATGTGATTATTTTAATGTGCAGACAAAATTAGAATTTGTTGGAAGCTCTTTTGTGGAGTTGGAGATGAGATGGAAAAGCACTGAAGAGAGAATGATAAACAATTACAGTGGTCCTGAAATAAATTTGGAGAGGAGGGATATTTGTGTAATGGAAATTGGATAAGACTCAACCTCAGTAACGTTCCCTTACTTTTTGATTGTGGCACGTTTATTGTCAATAACAGTGCAACAGAAAAAAAAATGGCAGTGCCACAAAAAAAAAATAAAAGCGGCCATCAATCCCTGAATACAGTGAAACAATGCAGTGGAGAATCCGCGCTCATACAGCAGCAGATCCGAGCTCAGAGTCACTCTGCAAAGCTGCTTTATGAAGTGATGAAATCCAAATCTGTGCAAAGCCCTTATGGCAGGGATGAGCACAGGTTGGCAGAGCGTCAGGACGTCTTGGGTGGCACCTTCATGTGAGGGGGTGAATCACATGGAGGGAACTTATGTCCCATCTGTAATAGAATAAACAAAATAAAAAGGTGATTGTACCCTTATATAAACGTATAGACACCCACAGACACTCACTGTCAGTGGGGTGAGTTACAGTATGTGGAGAATGGATGGTTCCGCTATGGCAGATAATAAGGGACTGAGTGAGGTGAGACAGACAGGGTGTGGAGCGATTATGTGTATTTGTGTGTGTGTGTGTGTATGTGTGTGTGTGTGTGTGTGTGTGTGTGTGTGTGTGTGTGTGTGTGTGTGCACAAACTCGTGCATGTGCATTGTGGCGTATGCATATGTACATCTGCATTATTGTCTGTGGTCATGCACGTGTACTGTGTGTGTGTGTCTAAGATAATTAACCGTCCACAGAAGCGTGTCATTCCTCTATTGTGTGTCAGAGTGGACCGCGGGGGTCCTGAGGAGGAGCGGAAATGCTGATTTAGTCTCACATTAGTCAGTGGGGTCCTCTTTCTCCTCGCTTTTCCTTTTGATTAGACCAGCATCCTCCTCGGATGTTAGAAATACCTCCCAAATGTTACTTTCCTACCACCTGCCTGGTGAGCTCGGAGACTTATGGATGCACACACAATCATCCTCAGCATTGCTATACGCACCATTCATTAACGCTACCACCAGCAGACCGCAGTCCGGCCGGCTCGATGCTCGGTGGCCTTTTCCAGAGGAATTCTTAGGGTGTTTTTTTTCTTGTAGATATTCCACGCCGCTTTGCACCCTCAGATTTCACGCTGCAACATTAACATGAGCTGACACACTGGATTAAAGGCAGACAGCTGGAATGCCCGGACCCTTTGTGCAGCGTGGACCTCAGCCAAGAGCCTTCGCTCTGAGGCCAAGAGAGACCTGGGAAAGAGAGCCCTCCTTGGAAATAAACACAAGACTGGCCAAGAGGGTGGAATGTACCTGACGGAGTAAAACCTTCATTGGCCCGGCCTGATCTGGCCAGGGTTGGTCTGATCTGGTCAGATGTCTCTGCAAAAGGTTGCTGAGTTATGCTTGAGGGCAAGAAGAAAAGGAGTCAGGTCAAAAAGAAAAAGACTATCATAAAAGCCAATTAGGTCGTTTTTTTATTTTCCACAATACCAGTTGTTACTGAGCCTATGTCACTTATTCTAAACAGCGGCCACTGTGGCTACAAGTAAAAGTCAGTGATGGGAAAATGTTACTGCATTATATATTTATCATGGGTCTTCTAACATTAGTGAATCAGCCACCATCTATTGGTTATATGGTTAGCTAGCCCTGCATATAGGGCTACCTAGATAACCACAGTAGCTCTGCCTGTTGGCAAGTGAACCTGGCTCTCTGAACCTGGCACGATTCAGACAGTAAGTTAACACACTTATTAAACAGATGCATTTATACTATTGACCTTCACTGCATACCCTGCCTCTTTTTGGAACAGTTTATTCTTTAGCAGAGTAAGGTTGGATGTTGACTCTGCAACAGTCTTAACAATATTTTTCTGAGAAGTCCACCAATATTGTTTGGGTTGAAATAAGTACTTCCCTAAAGTTATAAGACCTTTATTATCATGGTAACAATAGTAAATACACATTTAAGGTTGTGGAACAGTCATGATTAAAACCAACAATGATGACTATTGGTTTCAATTGTGAAACAAGGTCAATCTTTCATTATGAATTGTTTTTTCTTTTATGTTTGCAAAACTTCCCAAAAGCCTAAAAAAAGCTATTTAAAAGCATGTTCTGTAATTCAAATGTAAAATCTAGGGGCAGTGTGGTACTGGGTGACATGAACCATGGAGAGAAACACATGGTTGAGGCTTGTGCCTCTTAAAGGGAAGTTTTTCCTTGTCCCCGCGGCCAGGTGCTTGGGTCTCTGTAAATTAATTATTAAAATATTAAATTATTAAATTATTATTATTATTATTAGAGTTTGGTCTAGATCTGCTCTGTTTGAGATAAATCTTCTATTGTGGTTTATGATAATAATCGACCTGACTTGACCTGACTAATGACCAAACTGTATGTAGTGGATTGCACAATGTAAAAGCAAACCAGGAAGCTTTAAAACTTTTTGAACTTTTAACAGTTTTAATTTAAAGGAACAGACACACTTAAAATTAGTGCTGGTCAAAGTAGTAGAACCACTGATACTGCAAGTTTAACACAAATCAGGTTTAGACTGGTACTGTATGTACTGCCTCTGGGAAATAGGGGCTTATGCACTCGCTGTTGAGATCGTGCAGTACTACAAACCCGGATACTTGCTGCTGATACGCGCTCTCGTACAGACTTGTGTCCTGTTCGAGTGCCCTTAACCCATTTGGCCGGAGAGGTAATAATTGAAATTGTCGATACATTTTGAAGTCAAGGTAAAATAAGACTTGAACCCCCCATGGACTACTTATAATACTGTACATCTGTATTTTGAATTTGGTTGATCTCCGTTTCATCAAAGTTTAGCGCTGTCCGGAGAGTTTCCTCTTCACCGGTGGTGATTGGCCATCAAAGATAACAAAAGTAGAGCACGCAAGAGATTTAGAGAATGAAAGATCGTGCCTCACATTTTACTACTTAAGAGCAGTTTTTATTTCAGCCTGCAAATGAGATTCAGCCAAATGGATGTTAGTAAGTAATAAAACAGAGAGGGAGAGAGAGAGAGAGCCACACTGGCTTGTTGAGGGTCTCCATGGTAACAGAACAGTCTAGTCACACCTCATTATGACGAGCCAAATGTTTGTATTGGCCAGCCAGTTCCGGAATGTATTCTCCCCATGCTAATAGCCTTCAGATGCCATCGGCTCATTGCACTCAGCAATGTCACCCAACTCAGCCAGACACACACACACACACACACACACACACACACACACACACACACACACACATACACACACACACACACACACACACACACACACACACACACACCGGGGGCGGGGGCCGGCAGTTTTATGGCTTCAAATATTTCCCCCAGGAGATCTGTCTGAATAGATAACATAATCATCCCTAAAGTACTGCTGGCTGGCACAACTGGCTATATTCTCCTCACTAAGCTCTCGCCTTGTGTGTATGCGTGTGTGTGTATGTGTGTGTGTGTGTGTGTGTGTGTCACTTTTATCATTCCATGACTGTGATTTATGATTATTAACACTTAATTGCTTTTTTTTTTCTTTTTGTGAAGTGTGTCTTTCAGATTTCACAGAATGTTGTACTTATACACACTTCATTTACCTACATTATATCTACCAAGTTAAACATGCATCTAAACGCAGCCAAGTTCTGAAGTTGCCTGATACAAGCTCTGATCTTAATGCCACAGTTGGAGGAAGGTGCCCATCAACCCCGAGAGAACTGGTGCCGTTTGCTCTAGAAGAGTTCAACCAGACGGCCCAGTTGAGAAGCTGTGCTCAGAAATCCTAGTTTAAAGTCATAGTTCAGCTAATTTGACGTGAGGTTGTATGAGGTACTTAACCATGGTCAGTTGGCGTGTTACCTGCAGCAGATTCAGGTTGGTGTGTTCTCAGTTTGGAGAAGTGGGCAGGAGCACCATATCGTAGCTGCTTAAAAAAACAAAAATAAAATCAGTTTAAGTGTATGCTATATTTTGAATATTTTCACCACTTTATCTGGCCATCAAACTGCCCTTTCCTTTGGTACCACATTTTCTCAACTGTTTAACTTCTGTATTCCTTCTGCTTAATGACTTTATTGGTTGTCAAAAACAATTGTTTTCAGCACAAATTCCTCACGTGTTTGTACCTTGTGGTTACCCGTTTGCTGTGGGACCAGGAAAAGAGAAGAGGGTCATGTTTGAGAAGCTAATACCATGCACAGTGATACTCGACTCGATGCTCCTCCGGGACTTCACAGGGATTTAATCTTCCCTGGCAACTCCAGAATCTGGCCCAGGCTCACTAATCTGCACAGTGTAAGGCTACTTTACCGGAGAAAATATCAGTGAGCCTTCGTGCAAAAGAAGGTAGCAGTGGCTCGGCTTGGCTCAGCGTGGCAGCCGAGTGAAGGAGGGTGGGGGTATACAGAGGGAGCGGTGGGATGAGAGGTGGGGAAGTGAGCACATATCAAGAAATAAAGGAGAGTGGGAAGAGAGAGAAATTGAAAAAAGAGAGGTGAGACTAAGAGGAGGAAGTGTATGAATGGCAAAAGTGAAGAAAAGGGAGTTTTTTTTGTTTTTTTTTTAAGTTATTAAGGGGCAAAAGCAAAGACGGCCACAGCTGGTGGGGCTGAGGGAGCTGCTACACAACACAATCACATAACTGGGCCTCAGTTTAACTTCGTCGAGTGGTATGTTTGATTAAAATAAGATGAATGGTGAAATATGAAAGAGCTGTGAAATGACACTAATTAAAAAGATGGGGATGTTATGTATTTGCACAGTTGTATTGTGGCAGAAGATATTTTGGACTAAAGACTGGTCTATAGTGTTGGACCAGTCTCAAATTTGCTCCTAGATCAGTCTAACGCAAGTCAGACTGTCGCACAAAAATAAGACTAAAAAAATAAATAATAGTAAAATTATACAACTCACTTCCAGGCTAACTCAGGTCTAAGACCAATGTTACCATAGTAACAATCAGTGACACCTGCACTGAGCAGTAGCACCCAACAACAAGAAAACAGGAAAACATGGCTGATAATTTGTGGTTTGCTAACATTGTTCTGGGAGGGCAATAAGAAGGGGGACCATGGTGATTTTTTTTTTCCCAAATCAGATTTTTCTTTTTATTGTTTCACTCTTTGCTGAATTTCCAAAGTAAAATGTCCTTGTAACTGTTGAATTCTTCCAAAAGACAAACATTTTCCGCTGGGGTAAATGGAGCTCAGCGACTGGATGTGGTTCCTCAGTTGGCCATTTTTCTTTCTTTCTTTATTTTAAAAATTTTTTATTACAAATTTAACCAGCATTCATTGTACACAGCCCGTGTCATTGTTTGTAACTTTTCACTAATCTTTGTTGAACACTCGATTCATTGCATTGGATGATTTGCAATCAGCTGATCTTGCAGAATAATTTCCTCTAGCCTCCAGCTTTGTTTCCCCCCCCCCTGATAATAAGCAACACAAATACGGGGCACAGCTGTTAACATGTTGTTTTCACAGAACATCTTCTTTGTAGCGTCCATATTGTTTCTACATTATCACTTAAAAGCACATGAACACACAAGAGTGTGGAATGATTTCCCAACTCGGGAAATGGGATGACCCGAGGAGCACATGAATGCACCATCACACTGAAAAGATAAGATATAAGGCAATGAGAGAATAAATTATAGAGATATTCAATGAAATCATTAATAAAATTGAAAAGTGTTAAATGAAAAAGGCACTGAAGGTTTTGAGATTTTTTTAAAGATACAACCACACGTGTCTAAAAAGGCCCTAGACCTTCGTAAATGATATTCTTTTTCCTGCTTACTTACAGTGTCATTGAAAATCCTCTGTAATCACCGTATTGACCAAATCACTCACTCAGCCAAGGTTATGTGAAGCAGCCTCATGTGTGTTTGAATGGCTCATTTGAAGTGGCTTCAAGAGCTCAGGCGACGGACAGTTCAACCTTGTGGAAACATCTTTGGAGAGAGCAGTTGTGGTCGTGATAACGCTCTGCCGTTAGTGCAGGTGGTGGGCTTCCCATTGACAAGCAGCGGTAATACTGCCTGATTTTAGTTTTAAAAGATTTTTATTTCACTCCCGTATATGAGGAAAATACTATACTGGCCTATTTTATCAGAAACATAAATGCTCTATTATTGATGCTTCATTGATGAGATCAAATGATCTGAGTAGCAGCTAATGCTCATGCTATTTTTTTGAATTGACAAGCTGCATCAACAGTTTCCTCTCAGTAAAATTTTAAAGTAATAAAGTTGCTATTTTTCTGCTAAATGAGGGAATCTTATCAAATAAACATGCGGCCTAATGTGCAAGCGTTAAATGTATATTTGTGGGTATGAAAACATCTGAAAATCCCTGCAGTAACAGATGTACTACGAGTGTGGTAGACAAGTGGCTGTTTGGATAAAATCTCTGTGGGTTTCCTCAGTGTCTGCAGTGACTGATAAGAGCCTTGTGACTTCTTATCTCAATGTGGGTGGGTTGCAAAAGCACATTTAGTTGTGCGGGCGAGATTAAAAAAAAGGGCTACAAAACACTTTGGGCAGAGACTGTTTATGTAGTTCCACGCAATTGGATATAAATAGTTTGTAGTGTGAGGCCTTTTATGGTTTGGTCGTGGTGGAAATACCCCACTCATGGCATAGCATGACACCACGCTGAACACACGCACAGCGATTGTATCAGCCAGCGTGGTTCATCCGAGCATTAAATAACCCCATCACCTCTCTGGAAAAAAACATCAGGGTCTGCAATCGAGTGCAGCTGGCTGCAGTTGTCTGCTGCAGGGAGCGGCTTGTATGTGGGCAGCCACAGTCCCTCTGCTCACACACTGTTGTCAACACAACTGTGAGGAGAAAGTTAAAGACTGACGAATGATTGGACGCAGAGGGAAGTGAACCTGACAGTGAGACTGTGAGATTTAAAATATGTGTCATTTAAATAAGTGCTCTACATACAAAATCTGCTTCCTGGTTGAGCGCATATACATTTTATTTACTGAGAAGGCACATTTCTTCATTTGAAATCCTTTTAAGGTTATTTTTGCAACTTTTCTTTTCGGGTTCACAATTTATTTACCAGGTATCAAAGTGCTCAGTCCACAGAGAAATGCACACAGCCTGTATTCAGAAACTGAGCCTTAAAACCAGCCATCAGGACTTCTGGAACTTTGTGATGTCACAACAAAGCATTCACTGGTCTCAGATATGCCCCATGCCCCGCCCACCTGGACCCACCATCCAACCTTGCAGGGTTTGGTTTCTCTGAGTGTTTATTACTGGAGCTCCAGAGAGAAGCCTGAGTGAGGAGATGATGTAATCGTAAAAACTACACAACATTATTGATTCTTAAAACCATGAATATATCTTCTTAAGGAAATCAACACTTCAAATTAAACACTGTGAAAGGGTAAAATATGGGACCTTTAACACTCTGTTTCTGCTTAGTTACAGACTTCAACATGATGTTGGTGATGGCATGTTCTGCACTTGTGACTCGTTTTCTCACTAATTTCTATAAGTAATGTGAAATAAGAGAAAAGCAGGTGTTATTGGTAGCTGTGATATCTGAGGATTCATCAAAAATAAATAATTATCTATATATTAATGATGTTCTAAACACCACAAGCAGTTCACTACAGCCTCAGTTCATTTCTTTTAGTAGATAAATGGCAATTCTGTGTTATAGGCAGTCAACATATTTTCCTACGAATAATTATGATGTCACATGGAATAATATGGTCATTAGTCATGAATTAGAAGAAATTCAGGCTAATTCTTTAAGAGCGATGATGAAAAAGCGATGCCACCCTTTCAGACGGAGGATAATTAGTTTGATGCCTCAACACAGCACACAGCGACCCTTAGGTTTCAGCTGAAAAAAATAGTAACCAGATTCAGTTATTCCACACATCACCGTTAATTCTGTTCATTTAGAGACATGTAGATTCACCAGTCTGTTTAAAAAAAAAAACCAAAACAAAAAAAAAACCTTTTGGAGCCACTTGGTTGAGAGGCAGAGATTTACCGTTCATTCATACCTCAGCCGCCTGTGATTGTGTGGCTGCACCGCGTTTCATCTGAGCGTCTGCATGACAGCCTGAATGCAGCCCTCCCTCAAAGATATAATAGGGTTTTATTTGCCCCTTGAGGAAGCCCAAAATGCAGCTGCAAGGCCACAGGAGTGCCAGCCCCCCTCCACAAGAAGAAAAAAGGAGGAGGACAGAGGGAACTGGATGAAAAAGAAAGACGTGTGTTTGAGTGTGTGTAACTGTGTTTCTACACCTATGAGGACTAAATGTACCTGCAAAGATAAAAGGATGAACAAAATCCAGGAAGGACATCTTCTCACTTTTTAAAGACCTATTTTAAAATCAAAAGATGGATTTAGAGTATTAAACTCTTTGCGTATTTAGCTTGTTAGTTATCTTTCCTTTTATATCCTATGTTAGAGAAACTGGAACCAAAAAACCCTAAAGAAAGGAAATAAGAACATGTGTCAGCTCTGCCCTGGGGTGGGGTAATTAGCTAATTATAATGTCAGGTCTAAGTTAGTGCAATAGAAGGATGAAGTTCCACTGTCAGGCCTGACTTTCCCTTTCCTTTGTGAAGGTAATGAGACATGATAATGTCATGTTTAAAAGTGTTGCCATTTTAGTTCATATTGATTCAGGAACCTACTGAAAGTTCAAAGTTTACACATATTTTGTTAATTTCCCTAAAAATATATATTTGTGGTTATAAGAACCAAAAACCATCTCAGTGTAATTTTACATCTCCTCTCTCAGGCTTCTCTCTGGAGCTCTAGTAACAACACGTCAGTCAGCCAATCAGAAAAGAGGATCTGAGCTGTTTTCTGAAATAAAAATAAAAATAGAACAGATTTCATTTAAACACTCAAAGAAACCAAATCCTGCGCGGTTGGATGGTGGGTCCAGGTGGGAGGTGCTTAGAGCAGTGAGTGCTTTCTTGTGACATCACAAAGTTCCAGAAGTCCTGACGGCTGGTTTTAAGGCTCAGTTTCTGAATACAGGCTGTGTGCATTTCTCTGTGGACTGAGGCTTTGATACTTTCACAGTATTAATATAGAACCTAGACCTGCTTTATAATCACAAACACATGGACATCTACCTTTAGACTGTGTGGGACCTTTAATGGGTCTAGACTGATGGACAAAAATGGCAAATTTATCTATTTAAAACTAAAACAACAACACAAGAAAAAGAATAAGTGAATACTTTACAAAGCCACTGTGTTAGATCATTTATGTAGAATTATATAAGATTGTATTAATTGTAGTCCTGGCTCAGATGTGTACCTTGGACAGTTACAGACTGCAAACCCCCACACACATACACGCACAGACGCTTAAAGTCAGGCTCATCCACTGTGTGAGGCGGGACGGTGTTTGAGGCGGAGGCAAGGGGAGGGCGGGGGTGGTGAACTGGAAGGGGGGGGGGGTTAAATCCCATGAACGGCAGGGCTGATTTGAGGTGAGGGACCCCCTGTTGGCTGCTGTGAATGGAGAGTCGCATACCTTGCTGACTGCTGTTTGTGCAGCAGCCCATAGAAGAAGAAAGAGAAGAGAAAAAGAATTGCAGGAACGGGAGGGGCAGGGAGAGAGGAGAGAGGGAGGGGGGAGTAGAGAAAGAGGCATGTTCTTGAACTTGGTTGATAGCATCTGTAATTTCCTCCTCCACTGTTCCTCTATATGTATCAGCCACTGGCTTATAACCGGCTGGCCCTTCCTCGCCTCTGATCTAGCTGTTGTGAGCCAGAGTGTGAGAATGAGAGAGAGAGAGAGAGAGAGAGAGAGAGAGAGAGAGAGTGAGAGAGAGAGAGAGAGAGATGAAAGTTGCATTTCTTCACAAAGGCCTTTGTAAAGAGCTTTCAGTGTACGCTACACAGAATTATATAGCTGCTCTCAAACACACCAACATGTCCTCTTCAACCCACCTGGAGCCAACGGCAGGTCGTTCATTACAAACTCCTGTTGTGTATCCGTCTACACAACTTTATCACTATCAACTGTATTTACCGAGGAAATGTAACTTATTCTATCCCCATGTCTACTTTCCTGTGAATAACTTCTATACTGTAAGAAACAGCCAGAGATAAGCAGGCGGAAACACACAGAACAGCATACAGAGCTTATGTTAGAGCCTGGTTAAAATCCCCAAATTTGCAAAAATGCTAAATGTTTTACAATGAATGTGAAAGAGCACTGCCCTCAGCGTTAGCATCATTAAGCTTCAATGTTACACAAGAAGAAGCAGATGGAGAAAATATATGGAGTGTATGATATTGTCATAAAGTTTGAGAAGATATTTAATCACCAATCCTTAAAATCATGATGCAACAGATTGAGCTCTTAACAGGGTGTCAGAGCTTTTAAAGCCTTCACCATGTCATTGCTGTTCGAGGGGGTGTAAGGTTCAGTCTGAGGGACAGACCACCTGATACAGTCAACAGGCCCCCATCAGCAGAGGACAGTGATGCAGGTATTAACATTTTATAGTGTGATTTAGAATAAGAAAAATGACACCTCTGTAATAAAAATGTTTTATGTTTTAAACATTTATTTTACAAAAATCTCTGTGAGAAATTACTGGGGATGGGTAAAGTTCAACCAGTTCTCCAACCTCAACAAACACACAGGTTGTTTTTTTTTAACCCTCTGATACGACCCATAGCAGTGTCTCCTGAAATGATGCCCCTACGGCAGCAGGTGTACCAGACCTTGGTTGGTGTGGGTACAATAATAAACATGTGGGCTGTACCCACAGTATTTCTCAGCTGGATCTGGATCAGCTTCAGTTTGGAGAACGATTGATTCACTGATGCAGCTGAGACAATGGAACAATCTAAAGGGATGCAGCTAGTGAGTAGAACTGTATTGGAATCAACTAAATGAAATAATATCAGCTCCAACAAAAATATGTTTAAGGGTTTTTTATTTTATTTATAACATGGTCAGGAAACATTCATTTCTGCCATAGTGGTCAGTTTACTCCATCATAAGAGCTTCTGGTAGAGCACAGGATCCCATGTTCTTCACTGGAAGGGCACTTCACATGTTTTTATCCCAGTGTACACAGTTCTGGATGTTACGCTTTTTTCACCCATACAGAATCTGCAACGCATATGGCACTGCATCACATCTTCTTCATTTAAATGGGACTTAATCATGTTTTTTCGCGTGTTGCGGTACTTTACAGGGCACCATCACATGTTGGCCCCTAAAAGGGCACCCACGAGGGCACTTCATTCCAGATTGTCATATGTAGATGGGCTCTAAATGGCACTTCATCCTGATTTACCCATGAACAAGACAGCCATTACACAACATGGGTATGTTCTGTCATTTGTGCGGGCATCTCAGAGGGCATTTCATCATGTTTGCTCTCCTGTGAGGGCCCCTTAGAGAGCGCTTTAGCAGTATTTTTTGCACCATAGCAGTGGTTGCCCCCCTTAACCTCCCCTGAATCCGCCAGTGATATGAGGCGCTATAAAGTACAGTGTTTGCAATGATCTCTGCAGAACTGTACACAAATACTGTACCTACACATGAACTTACAGGAAAATGACAGTTTTTGCCAACTCTTACATTTTTGTCCATCATGACTCTTAATCATAGTAACACATTATTCACAGCAACACACAGATATGGGAAATTTGACAAGGAGAGCACAACTCCTATGAAAGCAAAAATCATCTCTTGCAATCTTCTTTGAGTTGGACCAAACACACAAACAGAAATTAGTCCTGTTGAAATCCCTGCAGCTACAAATGAAGTGTAGATAAAACACAGTGGCCATGTCTGATAACTGAATGATGTGTTCCTTGTCATTTTACTTTTGTAACTTGGAAACTTGCAGACATAAAATCATCCTCTTGTATCAGCTACAACTTCTATGGCATGTAGCTTAACCTAAGCTAGACACCTGTTTACACAGTACAGCAGACAAGTTGACTCGGAAGTAGATGTGCGATGCTGTGCTTCTAGCTAAAACAACCACAGGGTTTTTCTGGATTACACGCTGCGCCTAGTGTTTGAGGTTTCTGTTAAACTGAAGTCTTTTTTAAAGCTCACGCTGTTTCCCCCAACCAACACTGTCCTTGATGCATTTTTACTCAAATCAGTACACTCAGAGTGTGAATTATACAGTAAAACTCCTGAATTCCTGAGTGAAAATAAAGAGGGTGCCTATTATAAAAACTAATGTTAAAGGTGAAGGACTGACTGAACAACCACACCAACTGAAATAAAAAAAAACTCTGTTGATGCCAAAGCGTATCTCTACAACAACTAATCTGTCTCACTGCTCATGACTGAGCACCAGTGTTTGCTAACATTAGAAAATATATGACATTTTTAGTTGGTAATTAAATGACAAACCAACATTGGAAATGAGAGGGCCCACTATTAGCTAGCAAGCGAAACTGTAACTGAACACTAAAGTGAGAAACTAGCTAATATTAGTTAGCTAAACTGTAACTTGAGGCTAAAGTGGGAACTAACTAATATTAGTTAGCTAAACTGTAACTTAACTTCATTGGAGGAAGTTGGTGATCAACAGTTTTACTAGAATAACATCCTGTAGTTGATTAGCAGCTTCAGCATTAATTAGACACAGTATTTTCTGATATATCAGAGGTATAAATGCTTTTATTAGTTTTAGTTTTATTAGAAATTTACCAACAAACATGCAACAAAAACTCTGTGAGCTTCAACATGTAAAGTTATTACTGAGCTTGAGAAAGCCTTCATCTGTAGAGCTCCCATCATCCCCTGCAACCATAAACGGCTCCTTTATGGTCATATAGTTTCAGTTCCACCAAATCCGCCCCTCCGACAATGCTGCTCCACTTCGCTAACGTATTGTTCAGCCTGTGGGAACCAGCTTCCTTTACTAAGAAGCTGAGGAGAGAGTGGGAGAGAGAGAGAGAGAGACCAAACGCCTGCTCATTCTCCCACTTTTCACAGACATAATAGTCTTCTTAGACTGAGAACGCAATGAAAGACAGTGGGAGGAAGTTGCACACTCTTCACACTTCAGTGGTCCATACCCCCCTCCCCTCCCCTCCTCTCCCTCCTCCTCATCCTCCTCTTCTCCTCTTCTTCTTCCTACCCCTACCTTTTTTTCCTTCCCCTCCAGCACACACATTTTTCTTAATGGATTCTTTTGAAATGGGACAAGAGAGAGAGCGAGATCAAAGGAGGCCGATTGCCACACACAGCATTCCCAGCCCTGGGTCTCTGTATGTATACACAGTCTCACACACACACACACACACACACACAAACAAACCTTTCCTTAATTTCCAGCTTCCACAGATAAGATAACCTTTACAATGTCGAAGATATTATACCACAGTTACATAGTTTCCTTCAATTGTGCTACTGTAATGAAAAATGATTTCCTTTGAATACTATACTTTAGTCTCAGAGCACGGGACAAATATTCACACACACTACATCTACAACAACTACACACTACAGCTTTGATAACATAATCTTTTTATTATGCAATTACTCATTGCAGATAGACATAAATTAGACAGCGTCCCTTAGAAAAGGTAAAGTGCGACCAGTTGATCAGTTTGGTGTCTGAAGGGTTCATGTCGATGTCTGAATGATGGAAACCACTGTCACTTATTGACTGTGTCCCAAACAGTACCTGCTGAGTCTTGCCAGGCCACGATGAGTTGAGGGTAATTTTGTGCCAGAGCTGTGATGCTGCTTGATGAACGTTATTTCACCACACTTTCCTTTTTTCTTCATCAGAAGGTAGATGTCCATGTGTTTTTGATTATAAAGCAGGTCTAGGTTCTATATTAATACTGTGAAACATCTGAGCCAAGACTACAATGAATAAAATCTTATATAATTCTACATACACCATCTAACACAGTGGCTTTGTAAAGTATTCAGACCCCTTAAATTTTTGCTTTTTCTTGTGTTGTTTTAGTTTTAAATAGATAAATTTGACATTTTTATCCATCAGTCTAGACCCATTAAAAGTCCCATATTGTATAAAGGCAGATGTCCATGTGTTTGTGATTATAAAGCAGGTCTAGGTTCTATATTAATACTGTGAAAGTACCAAAGCCTCAGTCCACAGAGAAATGCACACAGCCTGTATTCAGAAACTGAGCCTTAAAACCAGCCGTCAGAACTTCTGGAACTTTGTGATGTCACAAGAAAGCAGTCACCACTCTCAGCCACGCCTCAAGCCCCACCCACCTGGACCCACTATCCAACCATGCAGGATTTGGTTTCTCTGAGTTTTTACCTGAAATCTGCTATCATTTTATTAGATCACTCAGAAAGCAGTCAGCCAATTAGAGGAGAGGCTCAGATCCTCTCTTCTGATTGGCTGACTAACCTGTTTTTACTGGAGAGAAGAGAGGAGATGTAAAACTACATTGAGATGGTTTTTGGGTCTTGAAACCACAAATATATCCTCTTATGGATATCAACACTTAAGACAAAACAAAAACACAGAAAAAGTGTAAAATATGGGACCTTTAATGTTGAACACTGCATTGTATTCTTTCCCCACCAGCAGCCATCAGATGTGGAGACGAGCTAAATGCGGCCTCACACCTTCTGAGACACCATATGCTACCTTCCTGCGTACCTTATTCACTGTGTGGCACCTCTGCTTGTTAGAGTCCTCCCTACTGGTTTTCAGGGAAATGAGATGTGGACCACAGATAGCATACCTACTTGCTATATTGGATTTAAAGGGTAATGTGATTTCTGACCTCAATAACAAGTGTGTCGAGTTCAGTCAGGAAACTCCTGCTGACATTTAAGTGTTTGTCAGCTGGACTTCAACATCACCCTTGTTTGTATTTTACTGCTTTGATATCACAAGACACTTTAACTTCTTCAAATCTATTTGACTGAGAATTTGACTAATTTTGTAGGAAGTTTTTAGTCACCAACTCCCATAACTGATGGATGCAATGAATTTTATACATACTGTGATTAAAAGGCCTTCATTTTCTTTGGTGTACTAAAGGCAGGAAATGTGAGGCATCAGCACCTGCAGCTGTACAAAATGATGGCTAAGGTTGTCACAGTATAACTCCCATCCCAGTGCACACAATTAACCTCTAGAAGGAAGGTGGTGCATAACTTAATGTTTCACTGCAGATGTTCCATAAAAAATCCTCCTCTCTGTGTAATTGTTCAGGTTAAACTTCCCCTCATGGGGCACTAGCTTCAATACTGTTTGAGGGCTTTTTGGGTCCTAAAGACGTCTGTTTGGTCCTCAGTTTTCACACAATCTGCACACCTTCATTCCACATTTAACCCATCATTACTCCTGTGTGACTGTTGTTGATATTTTCTCTAGAAGCAACGCATATACAGTTGGATGTCAGCTGAACAAATGCAAATGTATGGATGTAATGAGGTAAGAAATATGGGGTCTCATGTAAATAAAAGATAAGACAAGGCTTCCTGGTTGGTTTTGAGATCAGTCATGGGCAGAGCTCTCACACTTACAAGCTACTGTGTCAGCTAACATCTGTACAGTTGGCTGTTTCAGACGAATAAAAACTGACAACAAAAATGGCCACATTAATTCTGATAATGTCATAATATAATGTAAAAAATTCTTACAGTTATCTGTATTTTAAATCAAAATAGAAATATTAGAGCTTAATGAAAATGCCATATTTTAGGTTTGAGGGCGTGTTTTTATCTATACTTAGACAACATCTGTTAAATTAGCAAGACCAGTGCTCATACTTTTATTAATACATTTGAAAAATAATGCAACTAGTTATTTGTCCCAGCTGAGCACGAATAATACAGTGTACTGAAGGGCATTTCAGTGTTTCTTATACATCTCAACAGTAGAACCCTTGTTAAAAACCAACCAATGACAAACAGTCATGTTGGTTTGTGGAGGATGATTCAACACAGACAGAAAGAGATAAAATAAGAATCTGAGGTTTAACTCAAAACTTGACTCTTTGTCAGTGTTACAGTCCTTGAAAGCAGTTACAGAACATTAAATTCCTTTCATTACTTTCTGCAGTGAACGTCAGGACTGTCTCAGTGGTCTGCTGAATGCAACAGCTGCCCATTTTTCCTCAGCCAAGATCTATTCATAGACAAAACAAAAAATCAATTAGCATGTCAGCCTATTACTCTTTGATTTAGAGTGTGAATAGAACCAGCTTCAATAACATTTGCTGCAAAAATGTCATTTAACTAATTCATAAACTATGACAAAACCTTTCAAACACACTCACAACCATTAAAGTTATTGCCATTAGCAGAAAAATGTCTAATTGTTCGCAAGATATTTTGTCATTGAGATAAAGTACTGTAGGGCACACAATGCCTGAGTTCCTCTAATGTGATATCTATTTTTTAACTACAGCTTCTAAAGTGTGGAGGACAACAAATGTCACGGAAATAGTAATGAAGCACTTCGTTAACAACTAATTGTACTATAAAAATGTTGTTTACAAATTCATTAATTAATGTATAAATACGGATGAATGATATACAATTTCTTTTTTTTTTTTTTTTGCAGATATTGCGATTTCAGCTGGAATTATCATTTTTTATTTCATTTTCACTGACAAACAAGCGTGTTCCTTTGTGCCAGTAGAAAATGATTTATAGGGCGGGATGTCTGTGTAGCACCACGATGTTTATGGTCTGTTGTGACACATTTGACCTTTATCAAAAGAAATTGCAGCTCCTGCGATTTGGATAGCACTTGGCCATATTGTGATTTTGATAATATTCAGATTAATTGTTCAGATCTATCTATAAATAAATAGACTATATTACAAAATAATTCATTATTTGATATTTCAATGGGCATTCAAATGAAGACTTATAAAAAGAATT
Source organism: Trachinotus anak (assembly GCF_046630095.1). Classification (NCBI taxonomy): domain Eukaryota; kingdom Metazoa; phylum Chordata; class Actinopteri; order Carangiformes; family Carangidae; genus Trachinotus; species Trachinotus anak. The sequence goes on along the minus strand of NW_027273885.1, from coordinate 2,420,163 downwards.
TACAAATAAAATATTAATCCATCAATTAATTGCTCAAATTAAAATGGGGCTAAAAAACATAAAATGGTCAATAAGTACATTAAAATACATTAATGAATTCATAAATAAATAATGAAATTTGAACAGGCAGTTTAAAAAGTAAAATAAAATAACTGGCTTCACAAACTGTAGAATACAGATTTCAAGGCATTTAAAAGGGCAACTTACTTTCCCATTTGCAATTTCCATTCCCCCACGAGTACTCATGTATTAATGAAGTATTGAATTGATGTAATGAAATAATTTATGGCTCCTCAGAACATCAACATGTAGATGGGCGTTACTATTAGTTTATAAAATAAAATGACCTCCTCTGGCCTTCATGTAAAGGATTTCACTATCACTGCTTAATCAGAACATTTAGCTCTTATGATAACTACACTTAATGTATGCTAAAGTGTTTGCAGCTCACCAGACAGAGCAATGAGCCAACATCAGGCTATCCATAGAGAACAGAAAGGATTTCACTAAAATTAAAGTTTAATGTATATATATGAGCAATTTAAACATAGCAATGTAATGTTAATCAGTACATAATATTGGAATCACAGTTCAGTGCTGGGAAACAAACCCTCTGCTTTGTGTGTGGTGTGTGACGTGTGTGTGAGAGCGATGGCAAATGAAGATGGGATTCTATTTCAAGAGCAGTCATGTCTCAGATGTGACACATACACACAGACTGTCAGACACGTGAGATCACAACGTCACACTTCATTTTAAATAATTAAAATTCATGCAAGCTGCAACAACAGTTAAAGAATAGCATCCAGGACTCCAGAGCATTGTCTGAGGGAAGGCTTCAGGTTGTTTTATTCTCACTGAGATTTTCCAGCAGGAGCACAGTCAGTCCTGTTCTTCAGTTATGAAGATGTGTTACCACAACCTTTCCCTAATGTTATCTAAGTGTTTTAGTTGCTTATCCGTAACTCTGACCTTGTTTCATTTGTCAGAACCATTATCTTTCCCTGCCATTCTGTATTTGCCATGTGCAACTTCTTAATAATATTAGCGACTATGGTCACAGGAGCATCATGCTGCTTGGAGATGGTCTTTACCTTGACCATGCTTGGCAAATACTTTCTTCTTTATCTCCACAGACAACTTTCTTCTTTTTCTCTTGTCCCATGTTCAGTGTGATGCACACAATGATACCAAACAGCACAATCACCACATTTCTCCATTTCAATAAGCTGAACACTTGTGATACTAGTTCAAGATAATAATCTGTTTGAATTATCACTGCAGTTACCACCACTTCTAATGGGTACTCAATGTCTATGTCAATGCCAATGTTGTCTAGGCCCTTTTAGACGGTACAATAAGCAAGAATTTATCTCTTTTCATAGCTTCTTTATTTTATTCTATAGCAAACCAATGACATATGGGTATGCACGTCAAAGAGCTTTTAGAGTTTTAAAGTTCCTCTCCAGACATGTCTTAAACCGTGTAAAAATAATCAGATTAATATTTGGTTTAACATGGTTTTCCCACATGAAAAGTGAAGGTATGGAAGCCCATACTCTTAGTTCCTCATTGAGAAATCTGGATGAGGCCTTATGCCCCCCCCACCACCTGCTTGTGATAGGTTGACGGGTGAAAGAGCAGAGAGTATGAAGATGGTTAGAGGAGGAAACATCAGAGAGACTCAGCCACATATTTGAGGTCTTATTGAGACCAAAGTCAGTGACTGGAAGCTTTATCAGAACTATAGTTAATTGGTTATGTTGTTTATTAGCTTGTAACTGGCAGTGGCTGACACAGTGTTAGTGGTTGTGCCAGGGCTAGGGCTAGGTTGTTGCTCTCTGTACTTACAAGGCTTCAGGTTTATTTAGCCCCGTCCCCGTCCCCACAAGTTGACGGGATTGGTTCCTCAGGTTCTATGACGTATGAATTCCTGGCTGTCTGAATCTGTTATTATGAGACTGTCATTGGTTCACTGCAGTTCAAGGTGGAAACACTCAGTCACGGTGTTGACTGATTATTTCGCCCATTATGTGTCGTGAAACATCATATGGACATGTAAACAAGGGTAAACACTTGATTTTCATCGGAAAGGGGGTTTGATATTGATCTTAGTTCATGCATGTGTAATTTGTTTTTGGTTGAGTTTTGTTTGGAAGAAGTGTCAAATCTGGAGCATATTCAGTCTCGCCGAAACTTTGATTCATTATGTATCTATAATATATTTTGCATGGTTGTTTTGCACTGTGTATGTACTTGTCAGGGCTCAGAACTCAAACGAATGACTCAGAGAAACACATTTAAAAAAGTTCAAAACACTTCAGTGTTATTCAGCGTTATTCATGCTTTTTCTGCAAATAAAAGCATGAAATTAAGCATGAGCAGGAGGAGATATCAGGGGGTGGGCAGTGGTCGGCAACAGGAGAACTAGGAAAAAACAGGCACGAGGTAAGACTGGAAAACTGACTGGGATGGCACGATAGACAATCTGTAGCTGGAAATGGACGGGCTTAAATGGAAGTAAATGGGGAATGAGAAATAGGTGAGTAGCTTTGCAGGGAGGAATCAAGTGGCTTGAAGACAGGAAAGGGTGGGCTTACCGCAGCGCAAGGTGGGAGTGAGAGTCTCCTCGTACTAAAACTACCCCTGGTTTAAGTACAAATTTCTTCCCATTGTTCATTGTCAAACAATACACACACATTTTGGCGGAGCAGATGAACCCTGAAATTAACTCTGCGCCTAAATCTTCATGCTAATCCAGAGTAAAACTCAATAATCTATCATGAAAGGTGATCATGAAAGGTCTCCTGCTAAGCATAGATGAATCAGGGCTGTGTATTAACAGGGATTCAATGTAAATGGATTCCTAATCCATGATGATGGCTATCAATCAAACCGACGTCTGCTCTTTGTGGTGATCAGGAGTAAATACAGGAAGTGAAAATGGAGCTTGCTTTAATGATGTGAATGACAGGACACAATGGAGCTTTTCTTCAACCAGGTAGATCTTATGCCACCAGAGCTGAACCTGTGCTTGAAATTAAAAATACAGGAAGCAAGACTTAATGTAGAAAAAGAGGTAGAAGTTTACCTCAGGGGGAAAAAACTGCAGCTTCAGTTGCCTTTTTTGCACTGCCAGGAATCAATGTCAATTATGCAATAAGCTGAAAAGGTCCAGTGCATCTTACAAAACAATGGCATACATCAAACACATTGCACTTTCATCACCCACAGCAGCTACAAAACCTTGGTGTTAGCCAGGGGAAATGGTGTAAACACGCAGGAAGAGCCATCTCAGCTGTCTAGACATCCTGACAAACAGAAACCCTGAGCTACGGCGGGGTAGCTAGAGGAAGCCATTTGGAAGAAACATGGCTCCCCAGTATAAATAGCCTGTACAGGGCATGTGTACTGACAGATTAAACCATCTTTGAAGTCTGCCATACATCAGTTGAAAACTCCCTTCCCCTGCTCTTTAAGCTAATAAGCTTAAATCTTCCAGCAGCTTTGGCTGCTGGAAGATTTAAAAAAAGAGGAAAGAGAAAAAAAAAAAAACGTTTAATCCCAGCTTTGATGATACATTATGTGCTGCTGGAAAGAACACTCAAAGTTCCCCCTGAAACTCAAAAGTGACACGGACCCCATCAGGCTGTTCTGGATGGAGGAACCAGCAGAAGGAGCGTCCACATGACAATAGCATCGGCAGCTGGAGGGCTGGTGGTCGGGGAGATGGGGGTGTAAAGAGGGGGGTGCAAGGAGGGGCAGTTTTCTTTTCATTTTCAGTTGTCATATAATCGCTTATATTTCTACCCAAGTCCCAATTTCTTGGATATGACGGCGGCAAACACCCAAACACCAGCATAAACTCAACATGACCCTGCTTTTTGCTTGTGTAGCACTCGGCAGCTCAGCGTGTGGAGATTAAGCTTGGAGGAGAAGCAATGTGGGGGCTGAGGTAGTACAGAGAGCGGAGGGAAGGGAAGGAGGGAGACAGAGAGCGAGGGATAAAAAAAAAATGGGGAAGGAAGATGTGAGGTGGGGAAAAAAGAAGGATCACAGGAGGGAGAGTTGTGAAAGGGTGAGAAAGGAGAGCAGGAGAGGAGAGGAGAGGGGAGGGAGGTGGGTAAGGCCACAGAGTTCAGGTTTGACTGTCATTTTCCAGCACAGAGAGAGACCGAAAGAGAGAGAGGGAAAACAAAGTAGTGCAAAGATCGCTTTCTGGTTTCTATGACAACGGCAGACTATTATTCTCAACCTTCATTTATTATGAAGGGATCTGACTTCAGCGAGGGAGAGAGAGAGAGAGAGAGAGAGAGAGAGAGAGGACAGAGAGGTCAGGCCTCCTGTTTACCTTTGGGAGCAGAGAGCGATCTGTGAAGTCAAATAAACTGAGGTAAAACCCAACTCCTCAAATCACATGACAACCTCAGGATCCGGCTCAGGCCTGTACTGATGTTCCAGATCTCATGCATCAGTATTCAGCCACTGCAAAATATACTTCAGCAGCAAGACACATTTCGTCTCCATGTCAGGGTTAGAAACGATCATTTAAATGTAAAGTTAAAGGTAACAGTAATTAAAACAATAAAACAAAAGTATTTGTGGCAAAAGAAAAACAAATCAAGTGGCCTTTGAGATTGTCATAGGGAAGGTTATTCTATTACAATGCCTAAAATGTATGAGCTGATTAAAGGTCTCATGTGTTGATCTCCATAATAAGATATATTTGTAGTTTTAAGAACCTAAAACCATCTCAGTGTAGTTTTACATCTCCTCTCTCAGGCTTCTCTCTGGAGCTGTAGCAACAACAGGCCAGTCAGCCAATCAGAGGAGAGGATCTGAGCAATTTAATAAAAAAAAATATAGCAGATTTCAGTTAAACACTCAGAGAAACCAAATCCTGCAAGGTTGGATGGTGGGTCCAGGTGGGCGGGGCTTGGGGCGTGGCTGAGAGCAGGGACTGCTTTGTTGTGACATCACAAAGTTCCAGAAGTCCTGACGGCTGGTTTTAAGGTTCTGAGGCTTTCATACTTTCACAGTATTAATATAGAACCTAGACCTGCTTTATAATCACAAACACATGGACACCTACCTTTAGACTGCGTGGAGCTTTAAATGTTCTTTATGTAAAATCTATTGAATAAGTTGTAACCACAGCAAAGAAAAGTGCTATAAAAGTAATATTTCCCTCTCAAATAGAGTGGAGTAGAACTTAGAAATACAGATGAGGTGATTTATAAGAGGCAGATAAAAAAAAACAAAAAAAACAACAGATATAGAACAAGATATTATGACTTTTTAGCTTCTTTTATCAGTCAACCCCATCAACCAAAAAATGCAGTTTCCATTAGTCAATTATGTCCGATCTGAGATAAAATGACATCACTGTGACATCATCGGGGTTATTTTCTCCTCCAGAGCCAGAGGAGACTTTATACCACACATTTTGAGTCGTTACAGGTAAACTAACCTTCAGCAGAGTGCCGCTTTAACCTCAGCACGAGTCAGTTTACTTGAATTCTGCACTTCGTTTCTTTTCACTACTGTATTTTCCATCTGTTTTTCCTCCCCTCCAGTCAACTATAGGTTTCCATTCATTTCACTGTACATAAACAAAAGCTTGAACCTTGGCTCAGATGGTTTACCAGTCACAGTGAACAAACATAATATCCACACAATGTCAGATCATTGTGTACAACTGTAACTACGGACTGATTGTATTGTACATGACAGTGGTATCATCTGAAGAGAGAGTCCTTGGTGTTTCTTCTAGTATACTATGATCTAGCTGGACTCGGTGTCAGATACAGAACTGTTTGGTATATGTGTCAACTGTCACACATTGTATATCTCTTTTCAACAAAAGACGTGAGTGTACTCTATAAATACATACACAGTCCTGCGATAAATCCTCCTCATGACGTTATGATATTCAGTTTTTGTTGAAACAGGAGAGGTGTTGATTTAACTATATGATCATTTTGGAGGCTGCAGTTTGTGCTGCTGTTGAACTGTGTTGCATTATACAGAGAGGTGTTTCTGTTATGTAGCTCATTGATATAAATGGGCTGGACAAAATAATTCAGTTTAACACAATACAATTAAACAGCACCAAAAACAGCAGCCTTCAAAATCATCATAAAGGAGCATCAACACCTCTCTGAAACAGTTTGAACACAAAAATCACAACCTGTCTGAAGGTAGGTTTTATTGCAGGACTGCTGCATTAGACTACATGCAAATGTAATATATGTACATACACTGCATTTGTACATAGAAAATAAAAACACGTATGAAAAAATTATATATAAAACCTATAAGAAATTGGAACAGTTTCATATATTGACAAATATGTCTACCCCACACAAATATGTATATTTATATTGTAGACATACGTTTCATAAATATATATCCATCCCAAAACCTGTCAATATATGTTGATAATGTATACAGTAGGGTCCACAATGAGAAGATAGACATGTTTAAAACTAATGAGAAATAAGAAAAACATAGATAAGCAAATATCATTTTTATATGTATATTGTTTAAATGAACTTGCTTATATAAATGAAATATTAACATATATGGTTGCAACATGTTATACCCTATGAAAATCATACATATATTTCAATAAATGTATATATACAAATTTTACTCTAGGTATTTCATATATCCAGAGGATGTATATTTGTGATAATAATATAAGTGACATATATGGAAACATCACTCTTGATATAAGGACATGTCATATAATTACATTTCAGTTCGGGTCAGTTTTACCTGTAGTGTACCTATTAATCCGCCAACAGGCTGTGTATTACATGTTATCATACATGTACATTTTTAAAGCAGCAGCAGTTTGTGAAAGTTTGTGAGAGGAACACTGGGTGGTAAAGGGTTAAAAATCCACAACTGTAACATAAAGTATAGCATGTCCTACAAAAGGATCAGCACTTTTAAAATAATGGGAAAAAAAACTGTAACTTAACTCTACATTGCATTATTACCTTTTAAAAAATAATGTTACATGAATATATCACAACATTAAATCATCATAACTGTGCATGACTTGACTCAATGTATAGTCCCTAATATAAAATATGGAGTATAAATCAATATGCGTGTTTGAGCCCCTGCAGAGAAACCAGGGTGGAAATCATTCTGAAACTAAAAGCAGCTCTTCCAGTTTGAAATGGATACTCCTGCTGGTCCTATGGAAAGTACGTGGAAAATATCACTCCCTCGTTCAGCTGCTCCCACTGTACTCACAGCTCAGCATGGGTGAAATGAATGTACATGCACACGTACATACATGTAAAGACCTGGGGATTTATATTTTCAGCTGAGTCTACTGTGTGTTCAGAGCAAGAAAAAGAGAGAGAAACGTGCAGAGGATGGGAGGGGGCAGTGGATGAGAAATAAGATATGAGGAGGTGGGTGGTATTTGGGTTGAGGTGGAAATATCTCTCTCTTGTTTTCCTCTCTCCTCTCCCATCCTGTCTGTCGCTCTATCTCCCTCCGCTCCTCCCCTTGGCCCGGCTCCTGAGAGTGTTCGGGGGGCTGATCCAGTCGGGGGCTTCAGGTATCCCTCTTCAGTGCCCCGCTCAGGGCTGGTGGGATGGGGCCTTCCTGCCATGCACTACCTCGAGGTCAATGGGTTTGTTCTGGCAGGGCCGACAGCAGTGAATGGGCATCATTACAGTTTCATTACAGTGGGAACTGGCTGAAGTGAAAGCTGTATTTAACGTTCAGAAGAGCCCCTGCAACTACTTGAAAGCCAGAGGAGGAGAGAGAGAAAGACAGGGAGAGAGAGGGAAGGAGAGACAGAGAGAGGGGGAGAGAGAGGGAAGTGAACCTTGATGGAAAGCGAGAAGGACGTGTTTTAAGGAATTACATCTGGAGAGGCTGGTTGAGGAAAAGACACTTGGTTTTTCATTTGTGAAGGAATTCACAGGTGAAGTGATTCACCTGTGAACTGGCTGGTAAAAATGTGATATCTGGGACATAACTGTGGCTGTTTTTTAATGGTGAGGATACAACAAGACTAAACTCGTCCTAAACTAAAGTGGAAGTGTCAAGATCAGGCTCAGATGTGTTTGAAATACTGGATGAAATATTAATCAGACGTTAAAACATGTCCTTACAGTCATGTTATTCCATAAACTCCATGGTGGGTATATGGAGCTGTATTTTGGTAACAAAAACAGTTCAAAACTCACCCTAAAACTGGCTTGACATGACTGTGACATGCTGCAGTAACTGAGCAGTAAGGGCCAGGACTATGTCATTGTTGGCCACTGACTGCAGCTCTCAGTCTGAAATGTTGCAAAACTCTGTGGCTGCCTGAACAGATGAAATGCATCTTAGAAAAAAGGATGCACTGGATGTTCTTCCTGTATGCAGTTCACCTTGAGATGAATGAGCATGTGTGTGTGAATTTCATTTCATCCTTTGCTTAAATAGATAAATAAACACGTAAAGGTTCATACTGAGCAGTATTCTGCACAGGAACAAAGAACCACTGCTCTGCCAGTTAAGCTCGTGGTCTCTGGAAGGTTTCATGGAAACATCCAGGAGATAGTGACATGGTTCTATCAGCTCGAGGTTCTTTAGTATCTGAGGCTGTGACTGAGAAGACAACAAAACCACATGTTGTACTGACATTATTGTTGGTATAACACTAGAGACGGGGCCCGATCCGCTCCTGTATCAGTATCGGGTACGATATTGACCTCATTCAGTAATCGGATATCGGACGGACAGGGCCAATCCACTTACCGATCCATATTCCAGTCCACATCTTACCATGAACCCGCGGCAACTTCAGTGTGTAACTGAGTGGGCAAATACCATTAGCTGTTGGTTTGACTAAAATGTTGTTTGTTTGGAGATATTTTAGCCTGGAAATGCCAAAAAGCGAGACAGCTACTTGTAATAAGCATGAAGCCGGCGTGCCGAGGGTTAGGGTTAGTGACAGAGTACCAGGAGCTCACGCTAGCCAAGAGACAAGAGCAGCAGACTCTCGCTGATGCTTTCCAGAAACACGACAAACTTTCAGCAGACAACCCAAACCCACAGAGAAGTTGCTCAACTTCATTATCCGCGATGACCAACCACAATCTGTCGATGAATACGTCGGATTTCACAGCCTGTTGGAGCACTTGGAGCCCAGGTCTAATCTGCCATAACTGAACTATACAACCGAGTGTCGGCACAGTTAGAAGATGTTAAAGCCATGAGCTCCACAACTGATTGGATTTAAATCCTTACACAGTTGCTGCTGCTGCGATTGTCTACTTGGCCTGATGATGATGATGATGCAGCCAAGTTTATTGTTGATGTTTAACATAAGTTTATTATCAGTTTCCCATTTCAAATATTAAATTTGAAGAAAAATGTTACAGCTGTTGCTGCAATCTGAATCTATTTAAATTCAACGCATTTGTGTATATTTTTTGCTCTTCTAATGAGAAGTGCTGTGTGGTTAATTTTAGCCTCATGATGTGACCTTAAATACAATACCAACAATCATATTAAAGTAAACAATAACAATAATATTAAAGTTATTAAATCAGAATCGTATCGGAACTGAAAAAAATGTGGATCAGCCCGCCTCTATATAACACAAATATGTTGTATATGACTTAACAACATTTTACTTTTAGTTTGACAGATATTACAAACTAAAAAATTTAAAGATCCCATATTTCACACTTTTCCTGTGTTTTATTCATAAATTGATATCCTTAAGAAGATATATTTGTGGTTATAAACCATCTCAATGCAGTTGTACATCTCAGGCTTCTCTCTGGAGTTCCGGTCACAACAGGCTAACAACAGGTGAGCCAATCGGAAGAGAGGCTCTGATTCCGATTGGCTGACTATTTTTTTGAGTGATCTAATAAAAATATAGCAGATTTCACGTAAACACGGGGGCGGGGCTTGGGGCATAGCTGAGGGCGGTGACTGCTTTGTTGTGACATCACAAAGTTCCAGAAGTCCTGACGGCTGGTTTTAAGGCTCAGTTTCTGAATACAGGCTGTGTGCATTTCTCTGTGGACTGAGGCTTTGATACTTTCACAGTATTAATATAGAACCTAGACCTGCTTTATAATCACAAACACATGGACATCTACCTTTAGACTATATCGACAAAAAACAGCATTTTTCACAGCTAAATGGAAGTGCTAATATATGTATGCATTATACCAAGGTAAAAGAATAAAGTCAGTAGTTGAGCTATGTTAAAATCACTCAATTTAGTGAAATAAAAATGAAATGATAAAATGATAAAAAAAATAATAAGTATAAAGATCATATTCCTCCTGTAATAACTGTATAATATGACACTTGGCAGAAACTGTTTTCCCTCCGGAAATTAAACATTTGAGCTAAATCTTAAGTTTGTACAAGTTTAACATATAAAACAAGAAGATATGAAACAATACAATATGATAAAAAAGGAGCTGAGATGTTGAACTGAGTCCTTTGTGGCAGTAGTGTGTATACAGAGGTGGAGCTAGAAAGTAAACATCTGTGCAGTGCACTGTAAATGTAACTGTAGTCCCATGGGTCCCAAACACTGTCACTGTCAGTGTTTGACTGTGTTCAGGTCTTGTATGGGGTAGAAGTCTGTTTGCCTGTGATGGGATGGACCTGAAGCGTCGACCAGAGGGCAGCAGGTCAGACAGATGTCCAGGGTGAGACGGGTCTTCCACTGTGTTGGATGCTCTGCTCAGGCAGCCAGAGCTGTAATAAGTCCTCCAAAGAGGTCAGCAAGCAGCCGACGATCTTCTGGGCTGGACTGATGACCCTCTGAAGGCAGAGCTGCAGAGCTGCAGGACATCAGCACTGCCATCCTGTAATTTAGTCAAAGCCAGAAGCGTGGACATAATTACGACTCCAAGAATGTTAAATTAAGTGGAAATCAGAGCTAAGTAGAGGGTGTTTAGATGTATTGTTTCCTACAATGTCTTTGAAATCCATCAGCAAACATTTTCAGGTAAAATCTCATGTCCTGCGACATACAGGAATTGACGATAACCGTTATATTTTAACGATGAAATATTGAAATCATGTCGATAACACACACATGATAATATCGTGATGGCAGATCTTTGTTCATCAGTTCACCTGTTTGTCTTTTCACTGTTTATCTTGTAATTATGTAATTGTTGTTTTTGTTCACTTTACAGTTACGGTTGCAGACTCTCTCCATCTCCCTACACTCGTATTTGAGTCTTATTCATTTGACAAAAAACAGAAATTAAATAATACATATTAAATAAATAATGTTAAAAGTGAATTAATCATTATTATTTTCACATTTTACATAGATGTTGCAGAAATATTGTCATTGTGAATAGTTTTAGTCATGATAATTGTGTAGTGAAAATCTGATATAACCCTAACATAATACATTCTAATTAATATGGGAGAACATTTGTGAATGTGAAAAAGAGCAAGATCTAATGTTTTAAGACATTGTGCTCATTTCATAAAAAAAAATCTGATAATTCAAACATGTCTTCTATACTGTTAAAAGAAAATTTGAACAGTTTAAAATTTTACAAAATTTTTTGATGTGAGCTTTATTTTACGACATTTATTCAAACCGCACTTTAAGTATTAAATAATAGATATTCACAAAACGCTACTGGACATATGGAGGCTGAGTAGACAAGTTGAGATCGAGAAATTCTACAAAATATAAATAAGAAAAGAACAAATAAATATATATTGTTTAATATTATATGTGAAGTCTAAGGAAACAAAGTCTTTTAACATGCATGAGGACAAGTTTATTAATTTGGATTAAGACCCACAGAAACATGTTTTAGGTGCAAACAGAATTGTTTTTCTAATATTTGGAAAAAAAGGCACAAAAATGTAATAAAACAATTTAGCATTTTCTACCACAATACAGAATGTGAACCAGTTTTGGACAGTGTTAAGTTTAATACTCGTCCCATACTTCAGTTTTATTCATTTATTTTGTTGTTGTTATTGTTTTTTGCATTTTTGCTACACAACACATTTTTGACCAACAGATTTAAACACTTAGCCGAGGATAAAGAAATATATCCTGAGCTCATTTCTCACAATCCCTCAGTGTGCTGCAGTTCCCTCTCTGAAAACAACTCTTGTTGACTCTGGTTTATTTGTTTCAACTTCACACAAATGTGCAACTATATTTATCATATATTTGTTCACAGAGTTTGGACTAGAAAGATTTTTCTAATTATGTTAAACAGCTACAGGGGTAATATTCTAGACCTGGACTGTCTCATGTAATTTCATTAACATTGCTTTCTGTGTAGAACTGATGCTCTTCACAAGTTCTGCTCTTTATTAAAATGCCATAATTAAGAATAAAAAATATAAAAAAATATCATTTTCAAACCCAACAACCATCATCTTAAAAAAGATGTAGAATCTTGAAGATGATTTGCTGAGATAGAGCCAAAAATCAAAATGATAACTACAATCTAAAGGTGCAAAATAACATAAATAATATCTGTCTTCATGTTCTCTGTCATTTCCTTTCCGTCATTTTCCCTCAGCTGCCCGTCTCTCCCTCCCTGCCTCGCTCTGTCTCTCCCTCTGTCTCTCCCTGAGCCCTGTCCTCACATGGCTTTTGGCCTACTTTTGGCTGCAGAGAGCTCCAAAGTGTGTGAGCCAAATTTCAGCATGGATTTACAGGCAGAGCGAGCGAGAGATGGAGGGATTGAGAGAGAGAGATTCAGCTTTGTGCTGTCAGTACGCTCTCTCTGCCTTTACATCTCTGTTCCAACACTCATGGTTGACATTTTATTTTAAACTGATTGTGCTGAACGTGCAGTGTTTGATGTGAAACATAATTCAATTAAACGTCACAACATCCATATTTGACAAAAATGGAAAATACTCAGGGTGGAAACAAAGACATAATTATAAAAATATGTAAAATGACCTCCTATGAAAAACCAAGCAGTTTCTCATGCTGTAAATAATGATTCATTTTCGTTTGTTCATAGAACTGTGTTGTATAATCAGAGAGACCACACAGAGTCAACTCACATGATAACTGTGAGGTCGGGAAATCTATGTACATTATGTAGCATAAATACCTGTTTGTTCTGAATTCAAGTTAAAAAAAACTACATTTGGCTTTAGATAGTAATTAATAATAGCACTCAAGATCATTTGCTTGCCTTTTTGTATCTAAGAAAAATGACTGATATTGATTTTATTCTTGTAATATTCTTTTAAAGAAAGCAAAACATTTTATGTCCACTGGTAAACTTACCTGGTAAATAGCAGAAAATAGACACTGCAATCATTTATGACTGTTCACTGATTCTGGTGCTCCATGTAACACTAAATAAATTATTTCTTGAGTTAATTCATAAATAGAGGGTTACATATGTTTAAATACGTAAATAATGAAAAAACAGCACAAGAATAGAATCACAATCCATTTATTTTTACTTAGAAAACTAAAAATCATTTGATAAGAGGCAAAGCAAGTTTATTTCTGTAGCACCATTCAGACACAAGGCAGTTCAAAGTGCTTTGCAGAGGCATGGAAATACATTCAAAATGGAACATTAAGATGACATTTAAATTGCATTTAAAAACAAAACAATAAGAACAAATTTGAAAATAAAAATATTTAAATAAGTGATATCAAGATTGCATAAAATCAGGTAAGAAACTTTGGACACCATTTTAAAATAAGTGCTGCAGTGATAAAACACATAAAAAACAAGCAAAGGCAAACATGGCACAAGATTAAAAGGATGTAATTTATTGGTGAGCTGCAGCCAGTAGTTGTGTTTTAGGCCCTGATTTCAATGAGCTGACTGTTCTGAGCAGATCTCAGGTGTTCAAGAATCAACACAACACATTCACCATTTTACAATTTAATTTGAAGTCAAGGTTCGACATACTGACCTATAAACTGCATATTGACATAAACATTATTAAAAAGAAAGGCTGGCTCATGAAACAGATTTTTCAAAATTGAAATTAATTTCTCTTTCAAAAAATTCAAAGACATCAACTCTTATGTGCTGATGGCTGTAGCTTTCCATGACCTTTAACATTCTGCACTATTTTCTCCAAATACAATAAGCTTAATACAGAAAAAATATGATAGTTTAGAGTGAGATTTACTCGAGGGGTTCAGCAAATATGAAATTGAGCCCAGTACAACACAATATATAGTAGAGTATGCTTATAAAAAAATCGAAACAAAGTGCGTGATCCAATTCTCTTTAGTGTAGTTTTATATAGCCAAATATAGATTACATGATGTTGTGTAGAGACCTTTCAAAAACCTTTCATTTGATCAAAAACATGCAATAACCATCAGATTATTGTGGAGTGGGCTTTCTATGATAATCAATTTCCATAATATGCACAAATCCATCTTAGAAAAAAGCAAGAACTATCACTTTCTTCTGTGATGGTAGCCCTAATTGTTCAAAATACAATACAGCTGTAGGATGTGTTTCTCTTTTACATTTAGAAAAATTTCAATTCTTAAATCTCTCTATTTGTTGACATTACAAACCGTCTTGCTGTATCAGCTCTATATTGCTGTTGTTATCACTCTATTGCATGAAAAACCAAAAGCTGCCTGTAACAGGTCCAGGCAGGAACTCCTGCCTGTGATTCTTGGAAATGTGGTGAATCACTGAGGTAGAGGAGGCAGGTTGAGGTTAAATAGAAAGACGACATTTCAACACCAAACAACTCCAGTTGCTTCATGCTTTTTCTTATCTGTAGATATTTTTGTTTTCTACAAAAAGTAAATGTTATTACTGATATATATTATTCACTGCCCTATTCACCTGCAGAGCAGCCGCCCCACACTAAAGTCTGCAGAGGGTCCCTCCTGCTGGACTGTTGACAGCACTGTCAGCAGGAGCATTCAGCCATACGTGACAGCAGTGCAGGAGGTTGCACCTGCATCTGCTTCAAAAGTAGATTCACCAACTTCATTCAGGGCATCAGAGCAACCAACGGACACGAGTTGCACTTCCCGCCATTTCTATTATCTTCCATCATTTCCATCACAGTTTTGTGTTGAGGTAACATCATACCATGCTGCTGCTGCTCCTGCATTGCTCTGTGCACAACAACACAACAATAAATACATTCGTAAATAAATAAACTTCAAAAAGCGCAGCAAATGGCCTGACAAAGAGCCCTTTAAGTGGGCAGCTATAGCTTTACGTTTGTTGTAAAATCTGTGTAAAACCTTTTACCACTCAACATTTTATTTGCTGAAATGTTAGCATGTGGCAGTATCTCCCAGAGTAAAATGTTAGCATGAAGTGGATTATCACACAGCATTGTAGCATTTTATTGGTATGATCCCTAGTATCAGTTAGCATACTAAAATGTTAGCAAGCCTACTATTACTTTGCAGAAAACATGCTAAAGTGGTTAAGTGCTGCTGTCAATGTTATTTGGCACAGTGTAGCCCATTACAACCAATATATGCTAAAGAGTTAGTATGAAGCTAACAACCACTCAGCATAATGCTAGCACATGTTAGCACAAACTGTGAAAACTATTAGGATGCTAAGTAAATGCTAACTTGCTTACTCTTAGTCATGCCATTAGCTACATCTAGAGCTAGCATACTTTGCATGATATGCATGATGAAAAATGTTAGCATAGAACTTGGATGCATTTGTTGAAATAAAACAACAGAAGGGAATTTTGAATAAATGTTTTATTAGCATCAAACCATTTTTGTATTCCAAAACAAAGACATTTAATTTACTGTGGAAAACACAATAGTGTCTCAGCATTGGAGTCACTTTAGGAAACAAATGTATTTCTTTAGCTAGATGTGTGTGTGTGTGTGTGTGTGTGTGTGTGCGCACATCAGCACAGATGTATGTCCTGGTCAGAAATGTGTGTATGTGCATGTAAGTTTGTTTCAGTGTGGTTGTCGTATTGTCTCATGTTCGTGGATCATTCGCCGACATGTCCTGACTTGTTCTAACGAGCTGTAAGAGAGAGGAACACAAAGCTGCTGAACAACTGTATCAGGACAACCCTCACATGTACCACACATACACTGTGATACTGTGTGAACATATGAAACACTTAAACATATTTGCATACTTAAGATAAAATAAATATTTGCATTACTAATTAATTATTTACAGTATTTATGTAAGGTAATTACCATGACATAGTTAATTAATAATGTGCTATTGTGGTATTGTAACCCTTTTAACAAATCACCAAACACAAATGCTTACATCCAATTTCAAATCACATGGACTCATTTCTGCAAGCACATTGACTTCTGAGAACTTGTCAATTGTTTTTTGTGAATGTCTTTATTTAGGTCCATTTAGTGCTTTGTGTATAGCGTCGGTCGTAATACATCTTGGCAGCTCTGCAGAAACACACATCCATGCCAAGGAATTAATCTTGTTGAAACAGATTCAAGCTCTTTTTTTTTCCTATTTTTATAAAGAAGTATAAAAATACCTCCAAAGATAAAATGTAAAACATGTCAGACGACAAAAACACAGCTTCTATTTATAAGCACAACAGTGGAAAGAACTGATAATGATGTGAAATGACAGCAGTGCAGAGACTTTATTTAGACACAGACTTTTTGTTAGACGTCTCTATCCCAACACCACAATCTGGACTCTGCTCTGACATCACTGCTACATTTATTATAAAATATTAGAAAGTTGTGCAATCATCAGTAATGTTGCTGTAAAATACAATCTCCAGTCATTAAAACAAAACACTGTGATACAAAAGAACATTACTATACATAACATTAATATATTTCAGAAAACAAAATGATTAATTTCCCCTAAATCTTTTAGTCTTATATGAAGCACAGCACATAAACTGCTCATAAACATACAGGTAACACAGATGTGAGATTTTCATGGAGTAGCTGACCATTTGTTTTCACTGACATAAACTCCACATAAAATGTAATGTCACTGAGCTGAACAGTATATTGTGAAGTCATGTGCACGAAGCAGAACTGACAAGTGGAAATTTATTTGAATATAATATTTACAACGTTGACAATATGCAAAACATTCAAGTCACAGGTCAGACAAATTAAGTCAAATACACAACAAGGGAGCTGAAAGACAATGAAAATGAAACAACAAACGTGAACTGACTGAGTCTTCTCTCTGAGGCAGGTCACAACAGGTTGAGCTGCTGTATATGTTCCAATGTCAGGCTAAGATACAAGCAGAAAATGCTGTAATGAAAATGTAATGTGTAAAATGTAATGAAGCTTGGCTGACATTGTTTGCATGTTGCAGTCTCATGAAGATCAGGAAGACAGTCATTTTGTGAATTGAACAAAGGCTTCATAGTATTCATAAGCATTTAAGACATAAATAACCTAAAGTAATTTTCCATAAAAAAAGAAGAATACATTATGATTGTTTACTATACACAAAATAAAGCTAAATACAAACCTATAAAAAAATCAGGATAAACTTTATTGACCATGTATTTTTGGACACACAGGGACTATGACTTGGGTTTCCAGTGGTACAAGGAGATACGCATTCAGAAGACATGAAGCTAAAACAAACACAGGAAGCAAACAGAGATAAACAGACATAAACATAAAGTCACAAATAAGAGGAGATAAGGATGTTACAATCAAAAAACAAACACAACAACCAGCACTTCACTGAATGGATTTGTTTGTTTCGTTGTGTTGTGTCTTCAGACAGCAATATTGTACAGTGCAGTATGAATTAATATATGGTGCACAAGCACATAATGTTTATAGTATTCAAATATATTCATCTCCTCCTCTATTTAATACGATGTATTTCTTCCAATTACAAAGTACAGTCATTTAAAGCTGCAAAAGTAGGTTTGAAACTAATGATTAGTTATTATTGATTAATGTGCAAATTATTTGAATAAAAGGTCAGAAACAGCCTGTTATACAATAATATAAAGTCAAAGGTGACGTCTTCCAGTGTCTTCTTTTGTCAGTCGTAAACCCATAATCGATTATCAGAATAGTTGCCGATTATTCTTCCGTTGATCGATCTGTCCATTAATCAACTGATTGTTTCCATTCTTATGACTATTTATCAGTAATGTGCCCTTCTTTTTCTGCTGTGACACTCCAGTTTCTCTCAGGTGCGACTAACAATAATTTCCATTATTGATTAATTGAATGGATGGATATGGATTAATTGAGAAAAAGGTCTGAAAATAGAAAAAGGCCCATTTTAATTCCCCAGGATCCAAACTGATGTTTCATCTGACCAACAATTCAAAACCCAAAGACGTCCAGTTTATAGCTGGTGGCAGCAAATTACTTAATTAAATGAATGACGGGATTAAACAATTATCAAAATAGCTGCCAATCAAGTTTCTGTTGACGGGCTAATCAACTGACAAGCTAACTGGTGCAGCTTTAAACCAAAGACTCGTACAAAGAGGTAAGACAAAAAGCCAGAGAGCACGTCTGTAAGTGATTTAACATCTTCTTAAAGAACTCAGAAACAGTCAGAGTTCTTTAAAATCAGCTCAGTTTAAAAATCAAAAGAAACCAACTTGAAACCCAAACGTCAGACACACATCTGCACAGCTTCCTGGTGACAAGGCAAAAAAGAAAAAAAGATCCAAAATGTGAAATGCAGCCAACACCTTTAAGCTCTTTCCCTGCAAACGTCCAAAAAAACATTTGCAGCTTTTTTTTCTGGGTTGATGTGGCAGCAAAGTGTTAAACGTTGATTCATCGGGGGATTTCCAGCCCGTCTTTTAAATCCAACATGACCTGGCACAGGACGACGCTGACACTGAGGCCCGGTGGGGAGGAAGAGCGGGCGCGCTCTGCCTGGGCCTCCGGTCATCCATACCTGGCTTCCAGTTTGATAAAGACAAAGAGATCAGTTTGAAGTTTGTGTGTGTGTGTGACTGCTGACACATTGTTGGTGACATTAGTCTCTCTCAGATTAATGAGCTTAGTGTGTAGTCTGGTTAATCTGCTGGTGTGATGTGGCTGCACACAATCCCCAAGCTCCTTTAAACTGGCCTTAGCCAGAGTCAGGAAGGACAAACACACACACACACACACACACACACACACACACACATACTCATACACAGATGCAGACAAATCATACTGAAAACATACTCATCCGCCCCTCCAGCACAGCAGTGTACAGTTTGGCAGCTCATACAAAGACTGAGTGAAAAAAACACACACAACAAGAAAAATGATGAAAGTACTGGATCTGCCCCAAATTCTAAATCTCTTAAAGTCGGCCAAGCTACAGCACTGAGAGAGGCGCCTCAGCAATTTCAGCTATGTGGCGAGTAAATAGGCCACAGGTGTGCAACTATTCCAAAAACGACCTCCTCTACAGCTCCTCAGTGCCATAGGTGGTGGGCGTTAGCCGGGGTGGGAGGGTCCAGGGGGCACTGCAACGCTGTCTCATTCATTCACCGACAGGCTGGGAGGACGGGGTAGTAAACCCCTCTGCAGTGTGAAGCACTGCTAAACACACACATATATGTTGACAGCTACTGTAGGAAGCACACACACACAAACACACACACACACACACACACACACACACTGACCAGCTCTGATTACTGATGCGTGTGTTTCTCCCGCCTGCAGTCGAGAGCAGGCTGTGCGTTGAAGGGAGTGGCAGAAAAAGCTGCAGAATGGTTACTGTAAACTCAGCACGCTGCCGCCACAAAGAGACGCCTCGGCTCGCCGCCAGCCGCCTGTCACCTCCCTCGATGTGCTGATCGATCACTCGATCAATAATTAACTTTCATTTTGATAAAACCTGCTTTATTCCCTAAACGTCTTCTTGATGCGGTTCGGGCGTAACCCTGCAGCAAACCCACCCAGAACACCGTACCCTCCGCACACACACACACACACACACATACACACACACACACACACACACACACCTGTACTGCCTGAACTGGTGACCACGTTTAAGCCAACTGCTGGGCGTCCACAGTCCACCTTAACAAAGGTTCACCTTAAGAGGGATTACATCAATCGACAGCTGCCTGCAGGCAGTCCCATTCAACCAATACAGGAAAAGCCAATATTCTGAGCCACAAAAGCTGATGCATAAGCAGGTGTAATTACTTTTTACTGAGTGACGCACCTGAGGCGGCTGCCACTGAATCACCGAGTCAAATCTATACGACACGTGAGCTCACATCAGGCTCTCCAGATGCAAACTGTGCCATCTATATCATGTCAAGACAACAGTGATAGGCCCACAAAAAAAAAAAAAAAAAAAAAAAATCTGTCACCACCAGCGTCTGTGTGTGTGTCTCTCCTCCATGTCTGCCTCAGCCACGGGGACACAGTGTACAGACAGTGTGCAGGAGCAGCCGAACAATGGAGAGCAAGCCTGCAGCCCTTTTTTCGAGCTTTACCGGCCAGACGCTGACTCGCTCCAGGTTAGTGTTTGTCCACCGAACCGAACAAATAAAAAAAAACGATTCTGAGAGCAGAGAGATGGTAGAAAAAGAGAGAGAGAGAAAGACGGGGCTCACAGAGGCGTTACATAAGAGAACTGCTGTGTGCACCAGTAGCAGAGGGGGCTCGGATTAAAATCCACGGTGGTTCATTAACAACAGGGCGGAGGCGTCAGAGGTGATGCCTCCAAACATCAGCAACATCACATCCAGCTGCTGTCAGGTGAATAAATCTACTTCTGAAGGTCAAAATTAAGAGCAAAGTAACATGTAGTGCTAACAGTGTCTTCAGACATCAGCCACAGTCTCTGTTGAACATACACGCAGACGTGCCACCTTTAAATTCAGGCATCCAGCAGAAGAAATCCTGTAAAAGAGCAAAACCAGCTGAAAGGCCGCAACCACTAACATGACTAATGTCTAGCACCCAGCATCCTTTGCACTCGCTATAATCTCAGATCCACAAGTGCGTAGAGTTTAGCTTCCATTTAAATAATGGGAAGCCTCCACGGATATGAATTATCATCGATATTCACGCTGTGCCCCATTAAAATCAGACATTAGCCGCTAAGTCAAATATTGATGAATCATTCTGTCAGAGAGCTGCTGCTGCTGCTACAGAGTAGAGAGTGATGGCCTCCTGAGAACAAACCGCAAGGTGTGAGGGGAGGATGACATGGCGATCTAACCCTCGAACAGCCCGGCGGAGGAGAAAGGAACAGCAAGGCGCAGGAGCATCGGGACACACGCCCCGAAGAGCCACCATGTGCCGCGCTGGATATCAGTTTGGTCGTAGTAGCAAAGTCGGGATCCTTGTCACTATGGTGATGAAGTGAGCTGTCACTCCAGAATCAAGCAGGAAAAGGAGGTGAATCACGACAGGCGCCGCAGGTTCCTTCCCTTAGCTGCGTCCTCGCCGCCACCTTCTCAGGTTTGTGTTAGCATGAGTGAATGAACTTTAACATCGCCGAGGGGTCACTGAGGTCAAGCACATAATGTACAGAGCCATTATCGTCACGCTCAACATTACTCTGTGCTGCTCTCAAGTCATAAAGGTGTACACACACACACACACACAGAGGCCCGCTGCAGAAACAAAGAGCTATCTCACCAACAGATGCTTCTTTACTCAACTGTGTTCACTGGTGTATAAAGAGGTTAATGCTATCACCTTAGCATTAGCGTTATCGCTCATAAGCTACCGATGCTAACCAGCTGTTTAGCTGTTTCTTTAGCAGCTAACACACATTAGTATCCAGTTAGCATTTGTGTCCTGCTAAATAATTAGCTTAGATGCTTAAACTCCTCTGAGGTGGGAAATCGTGTCAAACATGTGTCCACTGAAGAGCAGAATTTGTTTTCATTCATGTGTGAAAGTGGATCAAAATGCTACATTAGCATCACATTAAAGGGCACTGCTGCCTGATAACTGACGGTTAATTACAGGCCGATATCAAACAGGAATAATTAGTGTAGTCCTCCGCTCAGATACAATCAGGCCTCTGTAGCTAAAAGACGATAGCTTCCTGTCATCCATCGAGACGCTTATCTCTGTCACATGACCCTTTAAACAGCGTTCATGCCACCACATCCCCAGAGACATCACCACACACCAGTCCATCTACTCTAATCCACATTCCATCATGTGCACTGTGCAGCGGGGGGGGGGGGGGGGCACATGAAGAAGAGCCCAGGTGACAGCAGCATCAGCAGGGTGTGAGCCACGCTGAGAAAAAAAAAAAGAGTAACACGGTGAGAGCGCGGTGAACGCCTTAGCTCACTGCGCCACGGCCTTTCCTCCTCTGATCGCCATTGTTCGGATCAGGAGCGCGCGGCGGACAGCGCCGGCCGTGCATCCCTCCCAGCTCCCGAGAGCCTAACCCGTGGACATGAAAGCACAACGTCACAAGTTAGGGTCTCAGGGACGGAGAGAGACACACATCTTCTTGCCTCGCTCTCTGGACTTGGACTCGTTCTTTGTTTCCGACATCAGAGGAAATCGTGCGTGTTCCTGAGCAGCGGAGCTTCCACGCACTGAACTTGTCTTTAAGTCAACGGAGGACTCGGAGCGTCTGAGGACCTCCTGCACACACAGCCAACTCTGCCCGTTACACACACGCAGCCACACACACCAGCACACACTCTGACATGACACACATGAACTGAGCACGCTCATTGCAACCTCCACTGCCTCCATGTATATCCGTGAACATACAAGTGCAACCCTCAGCCAGACACAACATTGGCCAGCCCCCCCAACTCTCTCTCTCTCTCTCTCTCTCTCTGTTTCTCCCGTGCCCCCTCCCCCATCTCAGCTGAACAATACAGCACTTTGAAAAATGCCTCCTGCTATCAGGTACAGAGCCTGCCGCCGCTGTACAGTGAGCCCCCAAAGATCTCCCACCGTCTCGGGTTAAAATCATAATCAGCAGATGATTTCTAATCATTGCCACGGAGACAAAAAGCCCCCGTGCGGACGCATCGATTACACCCTCAGATCTGAAGCCGGGACCGCACAGCGTCCAACAATCCATCTGACACGATGACTCGCACACTCGTCTCGACTGTCACATCGAGAAACCGTTAATAAAATCATTCAGCGACCTTGATCATTACTTAACGCAGACACCCCCCCCCCACCACCACCGCCGCCGCCGCCCCCCTCCTCCCTCGTTCAGCGTGGTTTCATGAATCCTCCGGAGAGGCTGCACAAGAGAGAAAAAGACCGAGGCGAGATAACAAAGCTCCGCGGCTCCTTCATGCAACCATGGTGGTCTGAAGCTTAGGAAACAGATGGGGAGCTTAGAGGGGAGCGGAGAGGAAGAGTATTTGTTGGTACCGACTCACCCTCCCCTTTGGATCCAGGATGTCCCCCTCTCTCGTTGTTCTTCTCGCTTGCTGCCTGCTCAGGAGGGGAAGAAAAAGGAGACAGAGAGAGAGAGAGAAAGAGAGAGAGAGAAAGCTCAGATTTAAACTCACAGCACACGAACCAGATCCCGGTTCAGCTCACGACGACGAGGACGAGGTTTGTCCGAGTGGCGAGCCGCTCGAATGAGGGCGAAATAAACGGCAGAGAGAGGGAGAGAGAGAGAGAGAGAGAGAGAGATGGACGGAGAAAAGAAAAAAGAGGCAAGAGGATGGGTGGTAGGACCGAGCTGTAATGAACCATGTGCACGCTCTCTTTCCCCTCTATCTCTTCTCTCCCTCTCTCTCCCTCTCTCTCTCTCTCTCTCTCTCTATCACACACACATACACAGAGCGAGGGCGAGCAGTCTGGGGAGGAGAGTCAGCGAGACAATTCCTCTTCCCAGAAAACGAAACACTGAAAGGAAGCGAAAGGTAAAGGTTAGATAGAACAGGCAGGTGAGACGAGAGCGAATCAGAGAAACTGAGAGGAGGAGAAGAAGAGGAAGAAGAGGAAGAAGAAAAACGAGAGAGAGAGAGAGAGAGAGAGAAAGGAGAGGAAGAGTAAACGAGTGTGAGCATCGAGCCACAGGATCAGCGCTTGCAGCCTGGGCCACGGTGCCAGTGAAGCATACCAGTATGCTGCCTCACCGAGAGGGAGAGAGGCTGGTGAGGAGGGGGTCTGCACACGCACACGCGCACACGCACACGCGCACGCGCACACGCACACGCACACACACACACAAAACGGTGACACTCATTTGCACCTTCCTCCTCAGCCTCTACTTACATTGTATCCAAACCTGCAGGTCCGAGGCAGGTTGGCGAGGGGGAAGAAAAACACACACACACACACACACACACACTTTCTCACATACACACACACACACACACACACACACACACACTTTCTCACATACACACACACACACACACACGTACACGCACACAAATCCAAGTTAAAACGAATGCGCCTGCTGATCTCTTGTCTCGCTCCGCTTTCTCTCGTCTTTGCCCTTTTTCCCTCGCATTGTTTTCTCGCTCTTTCAATCACATGCAGAGCTGGAAAGGAGGGAAGGCAGGAAAAAAACATGACCCCCCCCTCCCTCCCCTCTCTCTCTCTCTCTCTCTTTCTCCCTCTCTTCTCACCCCTCTCCTTCTTCTCTCCTCCCAATATTAATACTCTTCCCTTCTCTCTCAGTCTTTCCTGTACTCTTTCTTTTTCCCCCCTCTGGCTCATTGTCCTTCTTGTGTTGATAGGCAGGAGGAAAAACAAAAAAGAAAAAGGGGGGAAAAAAAAAGGGGAGAAGGGGCAGAGAGAAATATCATCCATTAATTTGCCTCACAGCTGTATTCGCTTACAGCCAGAGGCCCTCTGTATCAGACGGAGAGAGAGAGAGAGAGAAAGAGAGAGTGAGTTTAGGGGTGGGGGGTGGTGAGAGAAAGTAGTCCTCCTTTCGTTGTTTTTTCCACCTTGCCGCTGTCCGTTTTCCACCCATAAAACAAATCCTGTGTTCTCTCTCTCTTCTGCAAAAAACAAAACAAAAATCCACTTTTCCAGCCTTTCTTTCTTTCTTTCTTTCTTTCATCTTATTCTGTGTCTCACATGGGCTGCCATCGTTCATACCATCCCCTCAGAAAGACAATGAGAGACAGAGAGAGAGAGAGAGAGAGAGAGAGAGAAGGGGCCGCAGCAATAGAAGTGTTGCTATATGATGTGATTTGGCTTATAGAGGCTACATTTAATCTCCGCTGCTCCCCCAGGCTTTGGTATGGAGAGACATGGAGAGCGAGTGAGAGAGAGACTGAGAGACAGGGAGGGAGGAAGGAGAGAAAGAGGAGAGATGATGTGAGGGGAGGGGAGGGGGGGCACAGATGGAGCAGAGAGAGGGAGATGACGACGTACAACCGGCTGGAGGCTCAAATCATCGACGGGGCCCGGGGAGACTGGGAAGGAGGAGAAGAGGGAAAAAAAGGAAAATCTCTGAGACCACACTGCCCTCTTGCTTTTCTCCCGCTCCCTCCCTCCCTCCTTGACTGACTGATCGACCGACTGTGTCTGCGCCTCGGCTAATCTCCAATCCTCTTTGACTGCTGTCTGGCAGACGGCGCATTGTGCTGTTTTTCTGTCTCTATACAGCTGCAGTTCCTGGAGAAAACTGTGCATCTGGCTCTACAGCACGCTCCTCTGTTCACTGCCCCCCACCCCCTGAAAAAAACGCCGATGTTACCAACTTTAAAATCTCCCTTTTGACACATATACACACACACACACACACACACACACACACACACTCGCAGGGTGCAGCTATCCTCATTTATCACCTGCTTTGTGTCCAGATAGAGACGGTCTTCGGCGAGGTGCTAATATTAGCCTGCTTTGATGGTGAGAGCCTGCAGCAGGCAGACAAAGGCTCACACATGCCTGCACACACACACACACGTGCATGCTATGCACACACACACGGACATGCAGGGACAGGTGCAGATATACAGCAGCTATGCACAATCAGAAAAAATACACAAGAGGCTGTGAAATTTAAATACGTAAAACCAAGGGAGTAAAACAGAACTCCGCCTCCCACCAGCTGAGTGATAAACTTTGTATTGAGTTGAGTGACAGCTCATCGCCGCTGATTTACCGAGCCCATTTCACTCTCTTTAAGTATTATGTGCTGGTAATGGCCAGGAATCAGCCCCGGCTAGCCAAGCAGTCCATCAGGAGAGACCCAGATCTGTCATGTTAGCCCACGTACCAGAGAAAACACTGAGGTGTGTGTGTGTGTGTGTGTGTGTGTGTGTGTGTGTGTGTGTACTGAGCAGGACACACTCGCTGCACTGTCGGCCTGAGTGATTGATTGGCACCTCGTCACATGTGATTGATGGGTCGCTGAGGTCATTGCTATGGCAACGGTGATGATGAAGAGAAGGGTTCAGGAAGGAGATGTTTCTGTAATATTTCTGCAATAATCATCATTATTATTATTACATTTTGTGGTGTTTTATACTTTTTTAATATTCTATTCTAATCAGTGTTGTTTTGTCATAAAAATTCTGAAATTTAGAGATGAAAAATGCAAAAAGAGGAGTGGAAGTCCATCAATACTCACGATAAAATCACCTCACAAAAGTATTGTTACATTCTGATATTCCTAAACATTAAACAATGAAATCTGACACAAAAATACAGAAAACAAGTGTAAAAATATACAAAGTCTGGGAATTTCATGCAAAGTGTTGGTAACACAATCACAGATAATATTTGTGCATCAGATTGGGAGAAAAAAGAGGAAACGAAAGAGGAGACAGACCACATGACACCCCACAAAGCTCTGACTTTCTGCTCTGGTTTGGATTAATGCACACACACACACACATGCAGAGGGATGTGTGTGCACACACAACAATCGGACAACACCTCACTGTGAAACCAGTTTCCACCATTTGCAAAGTCACCACATCAGCTTCAACACAGCTGCACACTTCACAGTGTTCACCAACAGGGGGCAGTCTTCTGCTCCTCTACCTATTACCTCAGCTTTACACACACACACACACACACACACACAGTGGCAGATGAGGCTGCCAGGCCTCAGTATATTCTCAGTACATACATACACACTTGCTGCTGCTGCACTGGGAGCGTTAGAGGCTACAGAGGCAGCTCCCCTCACCCCTGCTCACAGGTTTACACCAGAAAACCTCACTTTTCTACGCTGGAGAGGGTGGAGGGAGTGAACGAGTCGTCTTTGATAGTAAAATGTCAGCTGGTGATGGAAGGAAGATGTAGAGGGAAGAGGCTGATGCCAGGCTGTGTTATTTGAAGACTCTTCTGTGAGTTGCTGTAATTGCTCATTTTCAGTAGATATCCTCTTCCTCCCTGACTGTCACAATATTTCACGTCAGATATTTTGACAGCAGCAGCTTCTGTGCAGTCGGCCTCTGCTGATTGGAAATATTATGACAATAATTGTTTGCGGTGACAATTGATTTTTGCTGCTTGTAAACGCTGTTGTCTCATTCTCGTCTTCCAGTCTCAAACTCTTCTTTTTTTCCCCTTTGTGTCTGATATCCTTTACAACCGCTCTCTGTCATCATCACACAGACAGCCAGGCCGAAGCGGAGGGAGGGACTTCTTCCACACAGCCATCAGCATTAATGAGCTTATCACCCAGCCAATAATAAAACGTCACCTGAGAGGGGAGACCAACTGGTGTTGGTCTTCAAAGCTGTCACGTCTTCCTGCCACCTGCCCGCTGCACACGAACCAACACACCTGACCTGAGATCACTGCACCAGCGACAACTCACAGACACACAAGTCACAATACAAACTAAGACGTGCAGCGGTGGTTCCCAACCTTTCCCAACTCATGGTCCACTTGAAAATCTCAAAAATGTTGGCGTCTGACATCCGACCCTGCTGCAATACGGAGGCCAAATAATGTCAGAGCACTTTTTATTTTAATGATGATGATCGAATACTCTGTGATCTTTTAGCGTGCAGTTAGACCGAGGTAGCAAACAGGTATATGATGCAGACCGGCCAGCGACAACATAAAAGTTCCTGTCATTGGCTGGTCACAGTGGCTGCGTTTCGCCTGCGTTTCGTTAATCGAAGGCCACAGGGGCGTCCGGTGCAGGTAATGATGGACAGGCAGCGGCAGCGGCCACGAATCAGGGACTTTTAGGAGATAATAGTCTGCAGTGTTTTTGAATATCATGTGATTACTGTATGACTTAATGCACTTTTGTGAAATATTGCTGTGTGGAATAGTCTGACAGTCGTTTTAAATAGTGCATTAAGCAGATGGTTTTAATATGAGGAAAAAAAAACCCAATTAAATTAGTTTTTAAACATTTTTTACCAAATGTTTAAACCCATTAAAAAACATTTTAAAACTTTTTTTTTTTTTTCAACAATCACAACTTGTTCTGCAAGTTATTTGTCAGCCCACTTGAAATACTTTTGCAGTCCACCAGTGGGTCCCAGCCCACAGTTTGGGAACCATTGATATAAAACATTGTGAAGACTTTGGTCTTAATAATCAGACATCAACCAACCACAGCGGTTCTCTTACACAGGCCCTGCATCAAAATAATACAGTACCATGTATGAAATGTTAATTACAGCTGAACCAGTAGTTCCAGCTCCTCAGACGTGAACATTGCAGCTTTTCTTTGTGACGAAACTGAATATCTAAAAATAACTGATCTGAAGACGTCACCTTGAGCAGCGGGAAACTGTGATGGGCATTTTGTGACATTTTATGGACCAAAACATGAATCAATGAATCAAGGAGAAATTAAAAGATGCATCAAAAATGACAGAAATTGTTTCAGTCTTGATAATAATATAAAAAATAAAAAGAGGAATTATAACTTAGGCCAAGACTAAAAATCTGAGGGAAGTTCTGAAAACAACTCTTTTGTTCATATTTAATACTTAATATTTATGTGTCAATCCAAAAATATCAGTGTCAGTTTACAAATGCCTGAGAGATCCTCCCATAACGCTCAAACACTCCCTCACCAAATCGCCTGGATTGTCACTGAGCATGTGGACTGTGCAGAACCAAGCCCGATTCTTTTTTATCTTTTTCTCATGTGACTCGAACAGTAACAACATTGGATTGTATTGATCCAGCTGAGGAGAGCGCCATGCGTACCTCAGGGAAAGCTAGGAGGTTGTACAGTTATCTCCTGGGGTGTAATTCTCAACTATACAACCTACTACCTCAACCTGGGAGCAAGCAGACCTGGACACCAGGGCTTCATGGCTCGGGGGGGAGGGGGGGTAAAAAACCAGAGTGAGGGTGCAGCCAGGAACCACTCATGGTTAAAAAATGTTAGATGTGAAACTTGTTTGTGGCGTCCAGTCTTCATTTTAAGATCTTTCTATACTCAGAGCAGATAAACGTCTTATTCCGAAGCTTCTCCAAACTCTTTATGTCTCTGACCCCTAAACACCCCCACCCCAAGACCCCCTCATGAAAAGACTCACAGTTGCTCATTTTAAACGGTTAACATGTGGGAGGCAGCGGCTGTTTGTGAGAAAACAAGCGTTACAACTGTCATTCGTTTGTACGTTTCTCTAATTGGGCCGACGTCCGCTTCATTAACACTAGAAGGGCGAAGCTGCAGCTAATTGACTGCTGACTGAAATAGCTCGTCTCCTCGTGAGTTTTCTGCAAACTAATGTGAAATACACATGCAGAAGTGAGAGCTATAATCACATTTTCCCTTTTAATTGACACCTCGTTGGCCTTGTTTTAACCCTTCAAAGTCCAGTTTCTGTGGGAGAGGAACTGTGGGGAAAGTGTCACGGACCCCTGGAAGAACTAAAACCTTTTCTCAACTATGAGGTCCCGTTCAGAGATTTCTGAGACAGATACAATTGTGTTTGTATGTTTTATTTTAATAAGTTTATGGGAGTTTGTTAGGGAAAAAAAATCTTCATTTCTCCAACTCAAAAGAGTCACTACAACAAATCCTCCAACAGCTGGAGACGGTGGGAGTTCTCCGAGGTAATCATAGATTTCAACCATGATTGTTACTAATTCTGTTGTGGTGGGAGGTTCATAAAGTTTTGTTCCAGGTGAACATCCCATTTAAACCAGAGACCCTGTACATGGGTGCCCTGCCACTAGAAAATACCTCAACTTTTCATGGATATTTCCTTTGTATTTTGAGCTGTTACTAGAAAGTGGTTAAAACCAGAAACACCTACAGTGGACGACAGGATTAACATTAGTTATGAAACCTTTCAGATGGAAAGAATAACTTTTTATATTGGATTGGAACAGTGCAAATTTATAAAAATATGGGAAAGATGGATCAGGCACATCACACCTGTACTTTCTTTCTTTTTTTATTTCTTCTTTTTCATGTACCCCCTTTTTTAAATAAAGGGATGTGAGTATAATGGAGGTAAACCTCGCTTGTTGGTTTTAGTTACTTGGATTGGTTTCTCAGTTTTGTATTTAATGAATTACTATTTCTTTTTTGTTGGATGCAGATGGTTTGATTTACTTCACTGGTCCTCGTTTGCTTCTGTATTATCTCAGAAGGCTTGGATTAAAAAGAGCAATAAGCCACCACTGGCTGAATGGATCATGAAGCAACACAATAAAAAAAGAATTTCAAAAATATTCAATGAGTTTGAAGTAAGTTTGAAAATGTTGAGATATGTTCTATATATGTTATAAATACGTTCTGCTGGATTCAGAGTTTGATTGCAGAGACTGTCCCTGGAGATAAAAAGCTTCTTGGTGATGACTATTAGCAGAACAGTAGCTGTGACAGAGAAGTGGTTAATAAAAGTTGGAAGGAGCTGTGAGCAGCCCCTGCTGTATTCTGCTGATGCTGCTCGTGTTGTTGGAGCTGCACAGACGCAGACCTGTAGATACAAGCTTGTGGTGAGTGTTAACACAAGTTCGGATCTACGGGTTCGGGGCTGCGAGCAGATGACTTCATACATCCATCAGCACGATGAGACGTGGAAAAATAAGCCTCTTAATTCAGTTAAAGCCTTCATGCTTACAGTACCTGCCTGTGTGTGTGTGTGTGTGTGTGTGTGTGTGTGTGTGTGTGTGTGCGCAACAAGCCTGACTGTCTCACCAGGAACAACAGGAATAATTTCTAATGGCAATTAAAAAAAAAGGAAAGTTATATTATATCAATTTAAATCTCAACAGGCATTAATCACCATGTATTGTTAAAAATAAGATGCAATTAATTAGACTAATATTCCAAAAAACTACTGATTTCAAAGAAAAGAAAGAACCATTCTGGTCCATAATAAAACAAATTACAGATTATTGATCTGTGTAATTTCAGCAGTAAGAAAACTAAATTCTATATTTGAAAAACAGAACCAAAAGACACAATCACAATAATTTTTTTGCATTACTTGGACAAAATCCTAATATCTTCACTCAACTATCTCCTCCATAGACTCCACAAGACTAAACCTAGACTCACCCTAACCCTAAGTCCAGGGAATCAGCTCCTGAGTTTACTGAACTTCACATTGTACTTTATTTTTTGTTTACAGGTCATTATCTCGCCAACACTCTGTTTCCTCCCTGCGAAACTCTGACGTGTGGGCAGAAAAATTCAAGTGGCATTTTCAGAGGCTCGAGGCTGAGCCCGATGAGACAAAAGTAACAGAAAACATTAAAAATAAATGACAGGAAATGAAAGCAGCGTGTAGGAGATTTCCTTCATAAATACCTGTGGGTATTTAACATGACTTTATGATGACATAAAGTACAATAAATACTGCAAGAACAACGTAAACTAGATTGAATAATACAATAATTATTAAATGAACATTTGTGTTTATGTTTAGTTGAATTTAATCTTTTGTTTGAATTAATTACAAATAAAACTTGTGTCACATCATGTTAGAGCTTTGTGTTAAATTGAAAGGCATTGATTTTAATATTATTATATCTTATTAATACAGGATTCCTTAACAGAACTACCTTTCCTAATGTAACACCATTAATTAAAGTAATGACTAAAATAACATTTGGATTGTTATTTTTAATATTTAACGAATAATACAGTATTTTTTACTAATTGTAGCTCAAAACAATTCTGTAATCACAGCCTTTACATTACAGGCCTTTCACTGAGGCTAAAAGCCACCAAACCACATTCACATTTGATCAAATTTTAAAAGCACAAAAAGTTCAAATCTCCTCTCAGCACATTCCTGTTTAATGTGAATAGAGCTGTTGCTCGGCAGAACGAGCAACAAAGTAAAACGTGTAAAACTCAGAGATGAAAAAGGAAAGTGAGTGGTCCAATTTCAACTTTCAGACTCCATCTGAAGTTCTCTTTCTCCTTCGCTTCCCTCTGCCTGAATTTAAATGAGACGTCTGACTTTGAAGCCGTTGCCAAGTTGCTTAAAGTATGTCAGTGGGTCTTTGCCAGTGAGCTGAAAGACACCTTGAGATTGGCTGAACAAAGAGGTCAGCGGGGTCCGCAGCACCCTGCCAGCCACTGCCGCCACCACTGCACCAGCATGTGTGTGTGTGTGTGTGTGTGAGGAAGACTTAGAAAGCACCGACACAACTACGACCAGCTAAAGGCCACCACCTGCATTGTTCGGCACTAAACAGCGCCAGCGGCCAAACCCAGCAGCGCTACCCGCCCTGCTCGCCCAAATCTACCCAGCAACAGAGGTGGTGTGTGTGTGTGTGTGTGTGTGTGTGTGTAGAAGAAGAGAGGAGGGGTTCAACAGAGGTGAAGAAGTGAGAGTTGAGGAAGTGACATGTCATTAGCGCTTTGTAATATCACGCAGTGTAAACAGATAGCCTCGGCTAGCCAACAGGTAGCATTCAGTTTAGGCCCCTTTCGCCACAGCTAATACACAGTAAACATCAGAAAGACCCCACGACAACAACAACAGCAACCACACTGCTGAATATCATTAAGAGCCACAAAAGCAAAGAAAAGAAGTGGAAAAAAGAAGCAAAACTCAGAGCACATTGGAAGCTTGGTGACTTACCGATTTGCCTTTATGTTTAGTTTCCAAGTGTTTCTTTCTCTCTACTCTGCAGGGCCTACGGTGCTTTGGCAGAAGGTACAGGCAGTCATGTCCACTGTGGCTCATCAAAAAAAACACAGCTCAAACATGCAACTACAGTAACAAAATCAGCCCCGAAAGGCAGCTCGGATAGGAAGGAGTGAAGACAAAAGGAAAAAGCAAAGGGAAGAGGGAGAGAAACTGGTGGGAGAGAAGAGAAGGAGGGGAAAAAAGTAAATGATTTTTTTTTTTTGGGTGTTTTTACAATTTCGGTTTACCGCGCGCAAGTAGTAATAATAACTCTAAATAAGCGAGAGGTAATCTGTCAGGCTGTAACGTCTACAAGCTGCTTCCCTGCACTACGAGCAAATGACAAGCAACATCTGTTTGTAAGACACCCAAAATCCCAGCCTCACAAAAAAAAAAAAAAAAACGGAAAAAATTGGCTTGAGTTTTCTCTCTTTTTCAGTCTTGAACTGCAAACTCGCCTTGTCTGTTTGACTCCCTCACTTGCTCAGCTGAATAAGGCAAAAACAGAAAAAGAGAAAAGGGGAGTGAGGAAATTCAGCGAAGAGAAAACGCAGCCATGAAGCCGTCCTCCTGTCACCCCTGAACCTCTCCTCTTCCCTTCTCCCCCACCCTCCTGCACACTCCCTCTTCCTCCTCTTCTTCTTCTTCTTCTTCTACTACTGCCACTCGCCCCCCCCCACTCAACTCCAAATGCAAGAGGGACAGTCCAGTCCAGGTATAGCTACTACTCGCTCAGTCCTTCTCTTCCCAAAACGCCCCATTACTCCGACACATAAACACTTGGACACACACACTTGTATCCTCGTCTCCCAGAGCGTCCCACACAGCCAGAAGCAGACTGGCTGGCTTGCACGTACACACTCATGGATGCACTAACAAAAGTGCATATACAGAAATACACACGTGCACACACACACATTTCTTGGAAAGCTTCCCTGCACCAAAACAAATACCAATCTTTAGTTAGCCTCAGCTGCGAATAGAAAAGAAGGAGTCATTTTGGGACTTGGCTCTGGTTTACCAAGGAACAGATACAGAGCATTTCCCCATATGCCTGCCTTTCACAGCTCAGGAGCAGCTCCAGATTTGACTGTATCATAATACTGTGAAAAACATCCTCTGTCACTGATATCTTTTGATAACATCCAGCTCCGGTAACGGCGCCGTGAGAGCGGCCGGTGCTGGTCAAACCAGAAATGCTGGACTTGTCATGTTTTTTTTTTTTTTTTATTTGTCTTAGAATTAGAACGAAGGGTTGAGCGCTCTGCGAGTGCTAGCGACACCACATGAGCTCTGTTCCATTACAGGACCTAAGTGGGTGCCAAGTGAATCAATACAGCACTCAGAGACAGAGAGACAGCTTCAGTTTAAGCTGATAAACACACATACTCCACCAAGTTCACTCAGTTTTCCCAAATTAAATTCAAGACGAAGGTAGAGATATTTAAAAAAAAAAAAAAAAAACACACACACACACACAACACAGTAAAACAGGAGCTGTGTCCTTACTCTGGTGAATGAGCCCTAACATCCACAGAAAACTAGACTCACTAAAATTAGCTCCCTCTCGTCTCTGTGCTATTCTTTGGTATGAGGCATCAAAGAGCGGCTGGGTTGGTAAACAGGGGCACGCTCATGCTGACATCACATTACAGGAATGTTGGGTATTCAAGTGTAAGGACTGGGTCGCCCAAAAATGAATCTACAGTGCTCATCGGGTTATTATGAATCCCACTGCAGTTGTGGGCAGACAGTAAGAGAGCCTGCGTTTTAACTACACCAAACCAAAATCAGATCTCACTGTGTCATATTCACTTTTATATTATACCATATTCAGCCCTTTTTTTTAACCCTATAATAACACAATCCACACCAGTGGTAATCTGTGTTTGTCCTTGCGTTGATCGCTTTCTTTTCCAGACTGTAATCCTTCCACTGAACAACGAGTTTCTTTTCTATCTGAAGCATCAGAAACTTTGCTTATTCCACTGTCGGCTTTGCTGTAATCTACTCCATGCTGGTTGATGTAAATAACTTTAATATACCACGAAATACAGAGAGATTTACCCAGTGCTGACCAGCATTGTGTGAACTCGTTTGGCCAGCTTTAAGATCGAGGTTCACTTAATTGCATAAAGTTCTGTTGAAGAATCAGCTCTAAAGCTCCAGAAACAAGCTCACAGGTGAATCTTGAGAATGAATCTCACTGTTCATGAATTTAGAAATTGAGCTCAAAGTTGGACTACTTCCTGCGTCTCTGTACGTTAGACTTTTGGATGCACACTGCTATTATTTGTCACTTGGGGTTTAACAAGCTGTTTTGAGTTATCTGATAGAAACTTTATTTGCTTTTTGGAGCCTAAAGCGCCGCAGTGGAGAACGTTACATGCAGCTGTGCCAGCTAACATGCTATGAGCTATTTGTGTAACTTCTCTGGTGTTTCCACTGAAGAGGAGTAATCATTTAATCTTTACATCAGGGGAAAACTTTTCCCTGAAGAGTTATTGAGCTTATTCCAATTTGGGGCCACCAGTAAAGTTTCCAAAATAATCCAACTACGAAACAGCACAAACATATGAACCAGGCAAACAACTGACTGACTCATCCTGGAGTCTGAATGAGGAGCAACCAGTAAAATACACGCTTCTGTTTTTTATGATCTTATGATCCCTCACTGGGCCTGGCCTTGACATATTGGTTCCAGCACGAACTCTAGCACAAAGCTAACTAGCATAAAGTTTCCTTCAGGGAATAAAAAACAAATAAAAGCCTTAATTAAATTTTACAGTTCAAGCTTCTAGCGTGAGTCGGGGTTTCAAATATCTTTGCGGCAGTTTTCATAATCCCTTCAAATGGGTTCTCATCCGGAAATGAAAGGTTTGTCCTGCCATCGGGTTCTGTCTTTAACACACCTGATGAACCTAAACTGGAGTTTTACTGTGTTGGACTGCGACTGTATCTGACTGCTCTCATTGTAGCGGCTCTCTGCAGGCCGACTACACGCTACTTTAAATGAGGTGAAATGTTTTAGAACAATCAATGAAGGCGAGAGTGTTATCCTGCTTCTTTAAGACTTGATTAATCCGCGGACTAATCCTCGTCAAACTTTTAATTTAAACAGCTCCTTATTAACTAAACACAATGCAAATAGGTTCTCCAGAAGTGAGCTGCATTACGTTTACTGGCACTTTCTTTCATGCAGCAGGAGCAGCCTGTCGTTCACTGTCTTCAGGCACAGAATATCACCCCTCTCCCAAAATTCAGCGTCTGTACTCTTTCCATCTTCTCTCCTGTCTTCTCTCTCTTCTCCCTCTGTCTGATATTCTGGTCACGCACAACTGCGGCAGCCCTCCTCCAATCGCTGGCATTAATCCACACCTCAGACCCCCCAGACACACAGTCTGGTCTCCTACAATGTACCTCTGCTCCAAAACTTTCCCAGACACATTTGGCCTTCTCTCTATCGCTTACCTCTCCCTCCCTCTTCAGCCCCTTTTCTTTCACTCAGTCTCCCCATGGCCTTCATCGTCCAGTTTCATTTGCTCTGCCTCTTTCTTTCTCTCTATTCAGCCATGGCCCGTCTGACAAAAGCATCTCCTAATCTTCCTCAGAGCCCATTTGACATAAAGTGGCGGCACCGAAACCGACCAATACTGGCTGTTCTCGTAACATTCGAGAGTAGGGCTACACTCCACCTCAGTTATTTTTTTAAAGTTTTAAATTAGAGTTTCTCAAAGGTTTTCATGACACAGAACCCCAAGTAGACCCACAGTGAAATCCTGGATCCTATTTATCAAGATTTGAGCAAACCCACGGCACAAAACCTCTTAAAAGTCTCTAATTAATGATCATTGTTTGGTTGATCATTTACCGTTTCCCCCAATTTTTTTTTTTATACCTCATTTTTATTATATATAGTTGGTTAAATGTAGACATCAGCTGTGTCCCAATTTAGGGGCAAATACAGCAGCGCAACAAGACTGTCCCGTTTCAAAGTCCCGTTTCAAAGGAAGTTATGCAGCCTTCTTTTCCTGGGCAACAAAGGCTCCAACAGGTGGATCCTTAGTTGCCCAACTTATCCCATGATTCATTGCGTGCCAGTAATGAAAGCAAACAACTCCAATAGAGAGCCAGAGGATTAGTCTTTTAAATGTAATATTGGGTTTCAGCGCAGTTCAACAGCTAATGGTAAAACTGTTAAATTGAAGGGTCTTAAAACCTCAAGCTTTTCGTGAAAAAAAGCTACGTGTTGTCAAGGCGTCAGGAGCCGCAGTTTGCAACGCAGTGGTACGGACGGGCCCAGCTGGTGATGCAAAGTGGTAATCCTCTGTGGGCTTTCATTGGTCTACAACGGCTTCGAAGGACCACACCCTCACTGACAGTCCCTGAATTGGGACATTACTTCCATGACTTTCTGACATAGCTGAACTAGTTTGATACATGTTTTTTTTTTCCAGGTCAAATATCAGTGGTAATTGTCAACTTTTGGGTCAGTCATAAAGGAACAAGGACTTCTTTCTTTACCATTTTGACATTCAACAAAAATCCCATCAGGGAAGCAAAGAGACCAATCTCCTCGACACGGTAGCATTCATAGACCAGAATGTAATGCAGCGAGAAGAGACCTGAGGGTCATTCTGCAAAAAGTACAGTAAGATATCCTTTTTGGAAATAGACGAGGCAGGCTAAGGTAATATTGCTTCCTCAAAAAAGCCAGATTACAGTACACTGCAATGTTATTCACCACATATACCCTCACTGCCCACTTTGTAGACTTGCTTATCCATGTAATTATCCAATCGGCCAATCATGTGGCAGCAGTGCAACTCATACAACTGTGCAGATACAGGTGAGGAGCTTCAGTCACTTCGACTGTTGCAGGATTGTTGGCGCTAGATGGGCTGGTTTGAGTGTTTCTAAAACTGCTGATCTCAGAATGAACCACATGTCCGACCTTGAGTTGGACGGACTACAAGAGCGAAAGACCACGTCAGGTTGAGTGGAACGCCACTGGGATGTGTTGGAACAGGAGAGTTGTAGAGGTGAATGTGCTGATGAAAAATCAGCAGGAATTATGTGATGCAAACCTGTCAACATGTACATCAGTAGTAGTGTGGTATGTCTAAGAAAGTGCAGAGTGAGTATAATTCTTGGAATGCACTGAATGTTCTCGAGAACAAAGTTAGAAAAGATTGAAAATCCAAAACAAGAGTTGCAAACATGTCCATTGTAAGGATTCTGCTGTTACTAAGAAGAGACACCACTCAAGCATTTATTAAAGGAGGATCATGGAAGTAAGTCATAAAAGCAGAAGGGCACCTGCTGGGGACCACCTCAGAATGAACTTATCAATTGTTTACTTAATCTTCGTTGGGATGCCAAGCTCCTTAACATTCTTGTACTGCACGGTCACTAATTTATTGCATGCTCACTAATTTATTCTTTGGCAGTTGTCTCCTAGGAAAGAATAGGCCCTCTGCAAAAGCCACTAATCAGTATCTGTTGGCCTGGAATCATAGTCTCCCCTCTGACAGTGTTTTCCTCATAAGGGTTTTAACGTTTATCTGTGATCTCGTTTGGCTCCGGTCTTGGGAATCTTTCTGTTGTGCTGGGAAGAGACAAAGCTAAGAGGATTGAATTCAGAGCTGCAGGCAGACATGATGGGAAGTGTAGATACAGAGTGGAATGAGAAAGTCCCACTGGTAGATAAAGGTTCATCCAAGACACAGCTAATAAGAAGTGAGTTTTATTTTATTGAGATGTGATTATTGTGAGGGGACATCCATCTCCCTCCCACACTGACTATATATTCAGTTCCTTAGAAGTTGACCAGCTTCACGGCCTTTACCATTTACGAACTGTGTGTATCTTCATAAAACTATTCTTAACCAGGTGGAAAAAACAACTAAGTATCCCTATGAATTACATACACGTCGGGCAATAAGACACCTCGCAGTTTTCGTACAATACCAACATTCAGTGCCAATGCACAAAGCATGAAGTTGTGCGTCCTATATCTATGTAGCGAATGGTAAAATAAAGGTGTGTTGGATGGATTGTCGACTTAGACGCAGGAGACCAGAGTTCATGTCCCGTCCCTGCAAAACCTGTCGTTAATGTTAATCTTTTTAGTGGTTGTAACCATGATCTTTAATCTTAACCAAATATATTAGTAACCAAGTCTCACCAAAACTTTTCTCTTACCTGCCCTGTACTGTAGTTGGGTAGGTGCTGTAGCAAGCAAGAATTTTTAAAATGCTGGCAAAAGATGTAAGGATGCAAAATTAAAAAAAAGGTTGTTAGTGAATGTAATCCAAGGGTTTGTTGAAGTATCTGATATTAATGTTTCTTATTTAGCAATAGAGTTGGGATAAATAACTATAGTAATTCAAGCAAGCAAACAAAGCTTTATTTATATAGCATATTTCATTCCAGGTGGAAGTTATCACAGTTTCAACCACAAAAACTGTGTGGATAGTGTAAAGATAACACACACAAGAACATTTCAGTGGTTAACACCAAATTTTTATTCTTTTCAGCTTAGCAAAGGCCCAGAAACAGCATGGGTCACCATGGGTCTAGGGCTGCGTAGTGAACCTCAATACTTCTGGCGTCCAAAATGTTTTTGCAGCACGTAGTGATCTGGGCAAAACCCCAGATTATATATATATTTTTTGGGGCATTTTGCTTTTATTCGATAGGACAGCAGAGAGTGACAGGAAAGGGGCGGAGAGATGGGGAATGACAAGCAGGAAAGAGTCGAACCGACGACTTGGCTACTAAGAGCATCAGCTCATTTGGTCGCGCCCTAACCACTCGTCGCCCCATGATGTCCACTTTTTATAATTTTCAGCTCCTACATGTCAAACACACAACATGCCAATTCACAACCCTGACCTGTACTCCCACACATTAATGACATTGGTACTTCACATTGTTAATCAGCCAAAGGGCTATTTGTAAGTTTTCTCTGCCACCGAACGTGGTTTCTTGCTGAGTGGTGGTGATTGTTGCTTGACAAGACAAGAGGTTATAATTCACCGTCTGAGCAGCACTATGTCTTCAGGGCAGATCTGAGGTGATTCGCTATCAGAAAGTGATGAAACGGGTTGACAGGGGCGAGGGCTAGCTGGTTAGCATGCTAACTACAGTAAAGGAAAAGAAGTGAAAGAAACAAGCGGTTACACTGGTGTTGTTTTCCACTGCTGGAGACGGTTCTTGGTGAGTAAAGGAATGAAGTTTGATGCGGAACTCAATGTTTCTTCTAGTCTGGTAATAAAAAAACTGTGAATGCTAACATTAGCTATGAAGCAATAGCAGAACTTACATATAGCTCCTTTAAGTATTCAGAGCTCAGCTGGATACACTAACTTGCACCGATCAGGATTTTGCAGTATTTAAGTATCAATGTGATGATGATGCTTGATGAAGCAGATCAGCTGAGTGTTGAACTTTTTAATACCTGAAGATGCTTTTCCCTCAGTCTTTAACTTCTGTTGTTGCTAATTTAGAATATTTTTTAATGTTATACACAGATCCTTAAGCTCTGACACCACATGTCAGGGTCTTTAAATAAAAACAGTTTTTAAACCTTTTACTGAAAGTCACAGTGCAAAAAATATGTATTCATACTCAGTGATCTGAATCATATCTCCCATACTGGAGGTGGATGGTGACTTCATGATGTCAGTGTTTACCAAAAGCTCCTCCTGGGCCTTGTATATTGGTAAATTCATCGATCTAACCTGATGCTCAGTCTTTTGTTTGCCTTTCTTTCCGTCCTTTTGTTTCCTGCATCGTACCAAACGCTCCCTCGTTCTCTCCTCTCCTCCAAACTCCCTTCCCCTCCCTCCCTCCCCTCTTTGCCTTCCTTGCCTTTCTTCTTCCTCTTTCCATCTCTCTGCGTGCCCCGCCAACCTCCCCACTCTCCCCTCCCCCCCCTGTGTTTGTGTCCTCATATGACCCTGCTTGGCCTGAATCACTGTTGGTGCCCATTTGGATCGGGCACAGCTGGTGCTGCTGCTGAAAGCCGAATGCCATTACCGCCGCTGTCTGTTCTGTCTGAGAGACACGTCGTCAGGATGATATTGGAAACATTTCTCTGATTTTTCCAGTTTTAATTCACTAATTTCACGTTCTGCTCTGTGTTCTTTATTTTCTGTGTTCTGTGTGAAATAGGAAGAAATTAACACATGATTAGATATGACAAATAAACAAAAAGCATGTCGGCCATTTCAGGAAAGGACAATAGAGAGCGTGGCTGAGAGGAAGAGGGGGGCATTTGTGCTCCTCACAATCCAATCATGGGTCAATAAAAACCAAGAAGTGCAGAGTGTGTCTTTGCAGCTGACTGGACGGCGTTGCAGCAATGGCTCACTTTGTGCAAGCTGCCAATAAACTTAGTGGAAGCAAAGCAGCAAAATCAAAGCCTGCTGTGAAGAGCAGAGAGCCAGAGGGAGGCTCTGATAACACGTGTTCGAAGAATAGCTCACGATAAGAACCATTCTGTACAGTTTATGCTAATTGTTAGAATCAAATGTAATATTTAATAACATCTCTGTCCCTAGATGAAGGTGGTTATATTATAAAACATTAATCTGTGTCTCTAATGGGATTCTAATGTTTGAAAATCACTTTATTCTGAAAGGAAGTGGTAAATTCATGGTGAAAATAAAAGCTGCTGCTAAACTAAATCCTCGCCGGTCTTCAGCCGGTGCTCGGCCACGCCTGTCAGATAGCATCAACAGCTCCGCTCTCTAGATCTTTTTTATAACAAGCATCAAATATGAAATAGGATTCGTGTAAATAATAATGAGTTTCATTATTACGACGATCAGAGGAGCTGTGGGGCTTAAACAACGCTGTGATTTTTTTCATCATTGTATGGGGACACTGAGCTCACTGTTTGCTTAAACACTTCAAACAGGGGTCAAGGCTTTCACAGCATTAACTGAGTACTCCCATTTTTAAATCTGACCTCCTCCACAATGGCCTCCAACAGAAAAAATTAAATAAAAATAAAAATAATCATAAAGAAGACAGCAGCACTGAACCATGACTCGATGTTACATTGTGGATAAACCCAACTCATGGGTTGGTTTTCTGTTGACTGATAACATAAATTCAATCTCAAAAGAAAAAGGTAAAGCATTTATGAATAACATATTTTTTACGAGACTTTTCCAAAACATATAATAATAATAATAATAAACAGTATTGTCATACAAGACATGTAAGAGCTTTACAGCAAAGACATTTAATTCAACAACATATTATTCTACTTTATACAACAGTCATAAAGAATTCTTACTTCTGATTGGCTGACAGGCACCTAAAGTATGTAGGTATTTGTTGTTATGCACCAGAATTAAACTATAGCGATATAATATGTAAAATGTAAAATACAATAACTGAATTCTGTACATTCAGATTGTTTTTTTTTTTTGCCTTGTAGGTAATTTTTTTGCGACAATGTTGATGAGCAACAGTTTACTGAAACAATAAATACCTGATTTTATCTGCAACATGCTCTGGTGAGTAAAGCACATTCAAGTTGGTTTTAAAGGGCAAAAATTTTCTTGACTGACAGAAATTGGAAGATCACAAAAAGCTGAAAAGCTAAATAGAATCCTTTAATACTGATTTACAAAACATATCCACACAGGTTCCTTTAGAATAAGAACTGAGGCAGAATGAAAGGAGTTGTTTTTACCTTCATGTTACAACAAAGCTCTCGAGAAACATTTTATGATAACTTTTCAAATGTTGGTTTACAGCTCAAGGCAGGTTATTTATTAAATGACCCTATTTATTAAATACTAAAGAAAACTCTTGGATATGTCATTAAAAACATTGAACACATTACAGTATTTTGTGTAGCCTACCAGAGGTGGACAACACTGACTGGATGATATCTATCTTTAATATTATACCATACTGTGGCAAATTAATAAAATTAGTCTAATAATGTTTTTAGTTTTGCAGATGAAAACAGTAGCTAGTGTTTTTATCACACACTGGTATCCATATACAGTAACACACATTTCAGGTGAATTACTAACTAATGACTCACAAAATAGAAATGCTGAGTCATGCTTTTGTTGTGTTTTGTTAAACTGTGATTGGCTAAAAAAAAAGCCGTGTGCACAGATCTGTCTGTGAGCAGAGTCACACAGAGGCAGACCGCAGCTTGTAACCAATCACATTTCAGGCAGAGTGTTTGTCACTGTCCAATCAGACGGGAGGATTTCACTCCAGTTTGGAAGCGACAGCAGCTTGAAGTTCTCTGGGAGGCAGTTAAATACACCGTGTTGTGAGTGTAGAGCAACACTTTGTGTGCTTCACTATGAAAAGGATGAGCAGTGAAGGTCACAGTCCGGCCCTGCTGCTGTCGGCTGCCTGACATTCACATTTCATACCACTCTTTTTTTTTTACCCAAATCAAATCGAATGGTTTCAGTAACATAACTTATGATTTCATTGATTTTATTGAAAAATATGTTAATTAATACTCATTTATGGCTAATTCCCATATGAAAATTGTTTTTGTGGTCTATGGTTTTTTTAAGAGTTGACACCTGAACGTGAAAACATTATTTTAAAGTTTGAACTCCGTTTCATCTGCCACATCCACAGTGACAAACCTGTCACCACAGTGAGATCCGGCTCTCTTAACCACACACGTCCACATTTACTCTGAGATTGGAGAAAAGATTTGAGCCAGTGTTACACTGCTCTCTACATATTTGGCTGCAATTAAAATTCCTAAAAACACTGTAGGCTGTCAGCCTTTTAGCCAATTAAACAGCGACAGCAGTTCCCAATATCTCTCAGGTCTTTAGAATATTTTTAGCATTTTAAACTTTTAAACTTTATTAAGCAGGAGCCAGCAGCAGTCGTACCCAGAGTTTAGAGTCTCCTGCCATGTAAATGTAACTGAATCATCTAAATAAAACCATGCAAACAAGTGAAGTAAGTTATTAATTTCTGTGCTTGTGAGTTATGGATTTGTGTTTACAAAGCCATGGGGGTGAGAGCTTTACCTTTCAAAAGCAATTTTAATACACAGTGTAGAAAATTATTAGCTCAAAATATATCTATATTTTTATTCCTGCAGCCATTTCTGGGCTCCTTATATTTAAC
The DNA here is from genome assembly GCF_046630095.1 of Trachinotus anak. Lineage (NCBI taxonomy): Eukaryota > Metazoa > Chordata > Actinopteri > Carangiformes > Carangidae > Trachinotus > Trachinotus anak. Next base: position 2,376,072 of record NW_027273885.1, on the reverse strand, counting down.
ATTTTAAACTTTCCCAGTATTTTACATTAAGTGTTGATATTCATAAGAAGATATATTTGTGGTTTTAAGAACAAAAAACCATCTCATTGTAGTTTTACATCTCTTCTCTCAGGCTTCTCTCTGGAGCTCTAGTAACAACAGGTCAGTCAGCCAATCAGAAGAGAGGATCTGACCCTCTCCTCTGATTGGCTGCTTTCTGAGTGATCAAATAAAAATATAGCAAATTTCAAGTAAACACTCGGTGGGTCAGTGATAAGACAGTGGGTGCTGATGGGTCAGGCTTGGGGCATATCTGAGAGCAGTGACTGCTCTGTTGTGACATCACAAAGTTCCAGAAGTCCTGACAGCTGGTTTTAAGGCTCAGTTTCTGAATACAGGCTGTGTGCATTTCTCTGTGGACTGAGGCTTTGATACTTTCACAGTATTAATATAGAACCGTGACCAATGTGGGACCTTTAACACTGTTTAGGATCTTTAACATTCTTTAACATTGTTCCCACCTCCCCTATTATTATCTATTTTGTTAAAATTACATGTATGTAGTGCAGCACCTTTTGTCTGAAACCGTTAATTTTGACCCTTCCACTTTTCTTATTGGCTGCTCGTTAAGCTGGGTTCAGTTATTTCAGGTCCTACGTGTGCAGTTGTTACACTAAGTCCAGGCATGTAATCGCCATGAACAGCAGCGTCTGAGAGCAGAGACAATTAACGTGTTGTTGCTACTTGGGCCCCAGTGTACCAAAACAGATTTAGTTTAATTAGACTTTATGAAGCGTCTTAATTGCTCATTCAGTAAAGCTTTTGCGTGCAACAATAGGTGAACAGCTCCAGTTGAGTGGAGTAGAAAACAGTTGCAATGTAGTGTGTGTTGCTATTGTTGTTCAGTAAACAGGTCAAAAAGGGTTAGTCAGTGTTGATCACCTCTGATGTGAGGACAGGGCTCCAACCTTATAAATCAATGAATAACTAACTTTACATTGTGACAGTGTAAAGGTTTGGTTAGGTTTGGGGCAGGATCATGGTTTGGGTCAAAATAAGTCCTTGGTTAGAGAACATGGTTACAACAGACTATTGGTTTGAAACGAGAAACAAACGGTGGTTTCTTGATAGTAAAATGTTTTGTTGACCCATCCATTCACCCCGACCACCTCCCTGTACAGACTGGTGCTCTTCAACGTCACCTAACTTTGACCATGCTCCCATCTGAGGCTGGGTGATATGGCCAATAAATAATATCACAATATTTTTAGGCTGTATGACCATATATCTCGATATTTTAAAATCTCCCCTGAAGCGCTTCAGAAATGTGCAATTGAACTCTTTGATGCACAACCCCCCCCCCAACCCCCACCCCCACCCCCCCATCATAAGCACCACAGCCACTAGATGGCAGTTTGACTTGAGTGTAAACAAGTAGTTTTGTGCTAAATGTCGATTTACAGCACAACATTAACTGTAGGTCGTAATAAGCTGCTTGTACAAATGACTTCCAGGGTTGTTTCATGTCTCTAATTAATGATTATTTTCATAATTGATTAATGTGCAGATCATTTTGTTAATTAATCAAATAATTATTTAGTTGATTTGCATATAATTAAATGAGAATAAAATTCCATAATTGAAGTAAACATATTTATATTGCTTTTCCAACCATTTATTTTCTTGAAAAATTACTTATATGATTGAAATTGTTGCTGATTAATTTACTGTTGATCAACTGATTGATTAATTGCCAGAATGTTTCAGCTCTACCTTCTGAACATAATAATTAGACAACATACACATCTGCATCAAATTAATGCTTAAATCAAGACTAAAGGTCATATTTAGATTAACAAATAATATTAAACCATACGCAGCAAAAAATTTATAGATAAATAAAAACAAAAACAAAAAAAAAACAACCAAGATTACAGAAAAACATAAAATCTTAATGTTGCATTTATGTGAGAAGCAACAAATTGATGTTGAATATAAATGAATGAATATAAAATAAAAAGGATAGTTTGTCTTGTGTTATTCTGGGACCTTTCTCTATATGTTAAAAATTAATGACAACAATCCAAGTTCAACTTTTGTATTTTTCCAAAAAAAGCCTGTGCACTTCAAACCAGTGAGAAGAGCACAAAACTAAATCATTAATATTTTATGTTACATAACCAAAAACAGTCAGACTTTGGCAGAGACCTGCCTGTTCAGGTAGGACCACATGTTTGAACCACATTTAGCAAAGCAAATAAACAGTGTTTCATTTGAGATTCATTTGGCAAAGCTCTGGCATCACTGAAAGCTGCATTCATAGTTTTCAAACAAAAACCAGGTCAAAGGATAAAACTCATCAAACTGATTTACAAGTTCATAAAATCTCACCATTGTGTATTTTTGAAGAAAAGATGCTGAATGCACTGGGACTACAAATGTTGTAAATTTGTCAACAGCCTCTGACGGACAATTGATGAGCTCTCAGAGGTGACACAGGTCGTTGCCTTTTCTCTAACAGCCACTTCTGTTTTTGTGCATCTGACCCGGTTGCTCTGTGAATCTGCTGTCTTTAGGATTTTGGAGCACTTGAAGTAACCGTGCCCTTTCGCTGTCCTTCTATCTCTCTGTTGTTTTCATGTACCAGTCCCCCATGAAGGACAGCTGCTGTGAGCTGACAACCTGGCTGCCTGCCATTCGTTACTCTGCCAGTCGATGTCTCTGCCCCCCTCCCTCCCACACACAAACACACACACGCACACCCACACACCAATACCCATCATGCATTTGTCAGACACTGTCTGGGTGCTGCTGCTGCTGCTGCTGCTGCTGCTGCAGAGCTGTGACATGAATTCAAGAGAGAAAATCGGTGTTTTTGTTCATCATCACGTTTTAAGATGAGATTCGTTTTTTTGCTTTAGAGCTTCCTACTAAAAGGAAGACACAGACCCAAAATGAGTTCAAAAGCCAGGTGTAGCAGTAAATCTGATTCACAGCTCCACCCCAAATTTTAAAAGCATCTTAAATTCATCTCATGGTAGAAAATTGAAAAATACCATCAACTATCAGTGGCATTGGCATTCCTCAGAAAAATACAATGTGATGTTTGCCCTACAAGTGTGCTGAGAAAAATTCCATGGAGCCAGCAGCAAGGGAGTCTGGCATTGACCCAGAGACAAAAACCCAAAGAGAAATGTTTGAATGTCAGCAAGGAGACAAACGGGTTATTTCAAGGCCAGAATAAAGCAAGCCTGAGACAAGCCTTTCAGAGAAGGAGGCAGGGCTTCCATTCAGTCGCCCCACATAATGAATCGTCCACTATGGAGGATGGAAACCCCTATTCCTATTTGCACCTGTGGATATGGTCCTGAATCTCTGGGGAGAACTTTCCATGGCTTCTCCTGACTGTACTTTAAAATTAAGCAGATGATAGCCTCTGTGCTGGAAGGTGTGCCAAGTGTCTGGTCTGCCTCTTTTTTACTTCCCTGTCCTCACCAGTCTCCATTCTGTTCAGGTTTATCGCCATATTATATTTGATGATTCTGCAAAACCCTGTATTACCATTATTTTATACCAGCATTTTTAAAAATTTGTACTTTCTACAATATCAGCACTTTACAATTATAGAGTGCCGCAGGGACGACTTATTGTAGGCCGCTTTTAGATCACTGTAGAAAATAAACTCTGTGACAAACAAAGGTTTATGATTCTTCCATGTTCAGCAGGATCATCTTCACTAATGACTCCACCTTATGATGTTTGAAGCCTAAATACAACCAGCAGCAGTAAAAAGCTCATGTTAGGCTGTAAACCAACGACAGCACGGTCACACGACTTCACCGTCACCACCACTCACCTTCAGCCTGTAGTCTGATTCAGCTCTGAGCTCTTCTACAGAAGCCTTTCCTCTGACAGAGTTAGTGACAGTTTGTAGAAACACAGCGAGGCTGTAAAGGTGGACTGGTGAGGAGGTTGGTTTCATGTTGGACTGATGACGTTTAACGTCCCCGACAACCTCTGTCGTCTCATTTAGACTCTTGTTAGCAACCGGCTTTTTTTAACAGATGGAGAAGCTTTAAAAAAATCCGGACTTGGGGATTTACTGATGGGTTTGATGTCATAGAATAAAACATGAAAATTTCTTGAGCTTGTGTTAATCACAGACCTTATTCCAGCCATCTAACAAAAAACTCATAGACTTCAGGATGAGAGAACCGGAGGTGCTAGGACTCATTCCTGCTGCACTCTACCGTATGTGGTAGGGAAAGATATGAGCAGCAAACTATTCAAAAGATACTGTTTTTTTCCCATAGTGAGGAAAAAATCTGTATTACAGTCACACTAAAATGTGAACATCATTTGCAGGTTTTTGGCAGGACGCCAACACCAGTCTCTGCACGAAAGGCAGACTTGATACACATCCATCCACCACCTTGACCCTCCTCCACCCTCTTACTTTCAACTGGCTGCATAAAGGAGACACTACTTCCTGAAATGGACATAAATTGTGAGGTAAGTCAACCCAATATGAAGACATTTCATGCACTTAACACACCAGCCATGGTGTCATGGAGCTGGCTAGCTGCAGCTGCCTGGATCTATTGTACATAAAGCTTAAATGTCCTGAACGGTACTAGCAAACAATCCACAACGAGTCAGGTAGCAGCGAGCTGATGGTGATTCTCCAGGAAACGTAATGGCCAAAATCCAAGATGTCTGTGAGGATTCTCAGTCTTCCAGCTCATGGTTCTCCAAGAAAAGTTGAATCAAGGGCAACTTGACTTGGTTGTAGATACTTGAGGATGTTTCACCTCTCATCCGTCTTCAAAACCTAAAACCCAAGTTCTTCAAAAACCGCTCCTTTGCACTCCCTTGTTTGAATGAAAGTCCCACTTGTTTGCATCCCCCCCTCCCACCTTTGCTCCATGCACATCATACTCAGATGAAAAATTAAACAAAACATGCAAATGAGTAATGTGAATTTCGACATCAGAAAAATCCCAAACTGTCAGAATGCCGGTTGTGCAAGTTGTAATGCGTCACAACAAAACAAAGGTCAAAATGCCTGGGAATGCTCGGAACTAGTTTGCATGACGTTTCAGCAGAACATGTCTGAAGGCAGAAGGTTATGAGGTTATGCAGAAAGGCCACAGTCGAGGGTGAGGTGGAAAACCTGCCACGATAGAGACAAGGGAGACTCTATGTTGGGGATATCTTCTTGACAGTCTCTCCTCTAAGGAATTCGTTAGAGTTTTAGATTGAAATTCAACCCCTGCACAGCTTCTCACCTCTTTTGGAAAGTTACACAAATTGTCAAGAGCTCCCCTAATTCTGACAACAGCAGAATTTCTTTGAAGCATGCTGACTGCTTAAATAATTAGTTGTAACAGGTAGTTCGCTGTTTGATGTCGGTGGCTGAGGCTCAGGAGGTCGTCTACTGATTGAAGTATGAAGACTGGGAAGATACTGAACTTTAAAGTGGTCCTGATGGTCAGGCCAGCACCGTGCACGGTAGCTCACTGCCACTGTGTGTGACTGGGTGAATGAGAGGCAGGTTGGTAAAGTGCTCTGGATAAAAAGCAGCCAGTTGGCAGATTTGTCAGATTAGCTTTATATATAGCTAACAATGCAGAAGTTGCTAACATGCTGATCTTTCAAAAAATCATTTTTATCTCAGTGGTATTTGTTTCTGAAACGTTGCCTAAAAATATCAAGAATGTTAATCTATTGCAAATTTACCTGCCAGGAAACCTGTGTGTGTCTGGATGAGACTGATAGAATTAAATGTACTGTATAGAAGAAGTTTGGTCGTCAGGCATCATCACGTCTCTGTTTACGGAGCCAGGAACCCAGCTGGGAATTTCTAACCTCAGACTGCAGCAATGCAGAGAATTAATTGCTGATACTATGTGATGATGAAAATTCCCATCAGATGCCAGTGTAGATTATTTCGGACCAAGTTAAATCTAGTTATACCCCCACTAATACCATCAACTACTGCATCATGTGAGCTGTAGCTCCTGATTCACGTCAGTGATAAAATCCTTCATGATGTGGTTTTTACTAACAGAGACAGAGGCTTGAAGAAGTGGTGTGGTGGGGACAGAGATGGACTGCTCTTTAGCTTGATGGGTGACACCCAAAATCTAATATCTCGATACAGTCCAGATAATATCGCGATATATGATATTATCCTGTTATTGTATCTGTGTTTCAGGTATAAACGATGCTGCCAAAAAACAGCAGCTGAAAGTTTTATTTGTCACAGGATGTGGTACAGTGTTCAAGCAGTGAGATGAGGGTCGGACCCGGCTGCAGGGCAGACTGTGCAAAACTGCAAAACGGCAAAAAAAAAAAAAAAAAAAAAAAAAAAAAAAAAAAATATATATATATATATATATATATATATATATATATATATAGAGAGAGAGAGAGAGAGAGAGAGAGAGAGAGAGAGAGAGACAGAGCAGGAAATATCACAATATTTGATATTATCAAATATTGGTGAAGCAACATTTTTTCAGCCTACCACATGATTTTTGTTGAAGATTTCTGGCACACAGCAAATGTTAAATCACAAGTTGACTGTTAATGGTGCTTTATTAATTGTTAACGCCCTCCTAATGACCGTGCTCTCTATGAAGAGCCTCTTCGGTGATTCCAGATCAGGTCCACTTTAATCAAACTGTGATACAGCTCAGTGCAGTGGGAGCTTTGACTCAAGTGTTTCCAGAAAGCCCTCCCCGCAGATCTGAATGGCAGAAGGCCACAGGATTTGCTCACAGGCTGTCATTACAACAAAGACGTGGCCTTAGCAGGAGAGAAAAAATACAGGGATTGCTTCTTATTTAGTAATGAACTTTGCAACAATGCTGTTGCTCAGAAGGATAATAAAGATCTGCATCGTTCAGTGGAAGGTAGACTGACAGAAAATAGAACAGTCACAAGTTTTACATAGAATCTTGCACCTTGTAAAGAATAAAAATGCGTAAATGTCAGTGAGGACATCAGTCCTCCAGTGTCTAATGGACCTGCAGACACAAAAGCTGGCATGTCTTAAACTGCTCTTTTTGTTCTACATGGATCAATAATGGCTCATAGATTTTCAAAGAATATAGACTGTACAGACTTTAACTATGTGCAGAGCCAGATGGAAGATGCTTAGCCCAGAGAAGAAACAGGGATTTTAGAAGATGGCTCCAGAGCAGGAGGCTGCATTAGTTACAGAAAAAGGAGTAGAGGGAGCTAAAAGGAAGATGGAGTATGAGTGTTGTCTGTTATGAATGGGAAAGAGGACAGAGATGCAGGGGAAGGGAGACAGAGATTGAAAGAGGGGCAAATTCCAAGTGAGGTTCGGGGGGGGGGGTAGAGGGAATAGTAAAAGAGGCATTGCAAAGTAGAGGACGGGAAGAGGGAGGCAAGGAGAGGAGAAATGGAGGAGTAATGCAGGGATGGAGAGTCTCCCTGAGAAAGACACTTTTTTAGTCTTATATAGTCTTGTAGCAGGAGTTTGGATGATATGGTATATGTGAACATTTTTAAGCCAAATTCCAGGAAATGCCTTCCTTTTCATTCTGAAAATAATGCAACATGGAAAGCTAACGATAGGTCCAGTGAGGCAAGAAACACAAGCAGTAACCTGACTGTACAGGTTAGTCAGATTTGTTCAGATTAGGACCATAAAACGAAGGTAAAACGTTTTATCCAAACTGTTTCAATCTGTTTTAAATATCCATCACAGTTTATAGAGTGAATTTCTTGAATTTCCTTCACAGTATGAAACTTGGTTTTAATGCATTGTCTGTCTGGATTTGTTTTTCTGCCGGTCTCCATGTTTTCTGTTTGATCTCACCACCATGTTGTTTGAGAACCGGTCACTCCCTCCCGCCCTGTTTCCCACCTGATCATCTCCTGCCTGATCACACACCTGTCTCCACTTCCATCATCAGCCTCCCCTGTGTATGTGTATGTATGTATATATATATATATATATATATATATATATACATATATATATATATATATATATCTGCCTGTTTGTCTTCATGCATTCAGCCAAGCTTTTTTATCCTCGACCCTGTTGTGCTTTTGGTCCTTTTTTGGTTTTCGGAGAAACCACAATCTTTTTTTCTATGCAAGGTGAGATTCTTAGTGACATGTGGCCATGTCGACCTGATTTTGGTTTACCTGCAAATGTGGAGGGGGAAATAATTTGCCACAACTGTTGGCTTGTTTACAATCTGTCTGATCATCTCCCTTCATTGGACACATGTTTAGCATGTTGTCAGATCTGTAGCTCTAAGAATGACATTAACATTGGGCAATTTTGCACCTTCAGTTTATGTCAACTTTCAGGGTCGATGCAGGGAGTAGTGTCCTCTATATGCAGCGAAGTGGAATGTAAGGACGGGGAGGTCGGAGGAAGGACAGGTATGTAGGACATTCATGCATTAGACCAGAATGTACCTGCAGTCATTCAAGGTACACTGCATTGTATTATCAACAGTAACTACAATCTTCCCATTTCCCTTAACCAGACCAACACTCAGGCACTGACATCATAAAAAGTGAGAATTTGACAAATTCAGCAGTAGAAGGAAAAGTTTATTCATGCAAATGAGTTTTAACGTGGCTGAAACGACAGGAGAGGTTCCTTATTAAATGTTGTCAAACCCACAGTAATGAGATGTTGTTGTCACTATGGACTTTATTAGTACTGGATAGAGAGTTTTCATTTGATAAAACCAAACCCTCACTCCTCCATAGCTGCACCCAGCCATTTTCTCCATGGGCATACAAGTTGTAAAATGAGAGGTCTTTGCAGCCAACCTCTGTAAACAAGCAGCTTTGGCTTGGGTTCTGTTTCTTCAAACAGCTGGCTGACCAGAGCTGTCAGCAGAGTGGGAGTCCAGTGCTTGTGTAAGCCGGGGGAATCCAGCCGAAATGACGCATCAGTTGAAAATAGACAAAATGATGCAATGCATCATTCGGATCCTACGGACGAACAGTAACACATTCTGAAATAAATATGGAATCAATAAAGCTGCATTACACCATCATTTCAAAAGTGGACGACGGATGATATGCACTTTTATTAAAGGTCAATATCAGCCCTTTATAATAGAAACGCAATTTATCACTGGAGAGCACTCTACAACTTGTACTACTTGTTTTCCAACTGCGAATCATCTATCATGCAAAGCACTTGAGGTCTCTGGTGTATTTGGCCATATGGGAACATTGTGATGCACTTTATTTCACAGACTGGTGATGGAAGGAGGAGGAGACAGGAAGGAGGAGGGAGAACAGCGCTGTCTATGACTTCCTCGAGCTCTTTAGGCTCTCAAGAAGAACAATGATTTCTTCCTCTAAAGCTGCTGCAGCGCTCCAGCACAGACAATACCACTGAGAGGTGTTGGCAGGGAAAGATGGAGGAAGCATACCCCCGATGCGTTGTTGAACACATTAACTCTCACAGAAAGAGCTGTGTGAAAAGACAGCTATCTGCTCAGTGCACACTTGAGAACCGCTGACAGACAAATGAATGCATTGATGATAAATATGGATATATAATATTGATGAACTGAGAAGGGCTGTAAGCTACTATTCAAAGTGACAAATGCGCAAGGCAACAGGAACAGTGGGGGTCAGAGTGAGCTATTTATAATATATATTGTCTCGATCAAGACTAAACACTTGGAGAAAGGAAGTTTGCATTGTTTCTTAAATATGGTTTCAGTGAGAGGAGACAGACAAGAACCAATAACAAGACCAAGAACCAGAAGCATCAATCATATCTGCCTCAATCTCAGGCCCAATACATAATGATTCACCTGTTTTTGTTCAAATGAAATTCTGCTGAAATTCTGCTTTCTTTGAAAAGGGAAAAGGAAAAATGTTATCTGTCATTGTCCTCCTGATGTGACACCCCTAAAGTTGTTTATCTTGAACATTGTAAGCTTTTCAGAAATCCATCTGCTCATCCAAGAGCCAGATCTTAATCAGGGAATTAGTCAGAAGCCACGATGCCCCTCAACCTGCAGGAGAGGCAGCAGATCAGCATCAACAGATCTGACAGACATTAGTTGGGTCAGTGGGAGGTCACACGGTAAAAAAACGACTGCGGTCATGGTTAAAAGAAACCAACACTGTTGGTGTAGAGTGGTGTCCTGTGTCAAAGTCACACACTTGTCTGACCTATCCATCCACCGCAGCCTCCTGCCTGGGGGGCTGTGCAGCACCACAACAATGTCACACTACCTTGTCTTTGTTCCTGCCAGACAAGAGTCATCATTCACATGGCTGCTACAGGTCCCTGTCTGGTAAACAGGCTTCTGAACAAATGACAAATGCTTTCATTTTCTTGTAAGGACAGCCTCGGAGTTCTCTCGGTACATGGGAAGAAACAAAACAAAACTTTAGAGTGAAATCCTAAATGCCATGTAAAGAGGATCGAGCTAGGTTCTTAACACGGGACTCATATTTTAACCCAGTTTGCTGCAAATAGTTATTAGCAATTAGATTTCAGGGAAACATAATTTCACCCAGGTCACCATTGCTAAATTAATTTGGAAAACAGCAATTACTTTCAGCACGTGGACTCCTGAAGAGCCAAACTCCAGATCCACGGCTCACCAGGTGTTTTTGCTGTTGTTTTTGTGCAATTGTGGGTCATGTAGTTCTTTATATTTCTCGACCTCAACAAGTAGTTTCTCTGCATCAATCAGAGACGGCAAGAGGAAAGGAAAGAGACAGCGAGCTATTGTGGGAGCCAGAAAGTGCAAAACAACCTTTACTTTGGAAAAAATGTTTTTACAGCCTGCTGGGTTGGAAATAGGATAGAGATGTGAAGTGTTGTGTGGCAGCACGTCATGGCTGCCACCAGTGTGGAGGTTATACACTGAAAATAATAGTGTTTTTAATATTGCGTGCACCGTTTGGGGCTGCAGTGTGTTTTGGCTTTTAATGCTCCCCATTAAGGTGCTGGCTCTTAATGCCCTCTGCTGTACAAGGCCAAAGTATCCACACCACACCTGTGGTAGTTCCTGCTGCAGTAGATGTCTCCAGGACGAGTTATTGGGTTTGACTGTTTTGTGGTCCAGACATATTCTGAAGCTGGTCTTAAAATGAATCATTGTTTTGATCCAACTTCCTCACATTACATTAGTCTAAAAGTCAAATTAAGATGGTCTAACTATGGAGACCAGTCTTGCATATCTGTGAAACAAGCCAAACCTCTGGCTGGTAGATGTGTGGGTGGTTCAACTGAAGTAAGAAAGCCATTGATTTTCATGTTTTTTGAGCCAGTATGCAAAATCGGTGAATACTTTACTTCCGAAATAGAACTCCTACATGTTGGTGGGTCATGTACAAGCTGTCAAGGATGTCTCTGCTGCAGGTGTCGCATTCATATCAAAAGGCAACAGAGACTGAGATGAAAGACAATAATAGAGAATCACAGCTATTCAATATGAGGATGGTTTTGCCTCACCTCGTCCGTGTCCCATCACAGGCCTTCAGCCTTCAACAGTGGAGTCGTCCATCAGCACCTGTGAGCAGAAACAGGTGCAGTTAGAGACCACACAACTCAATCCTACGTTTACAGATCCATTTGAAAATCCACTCAATCGTTTCTTCAATCATTAGCATTTTCCTACTGACACACAGACAGAATTAGAGACAGAAGCTCTGGATGGTTAAAAAAGGCAAAGATTTTGACAACTCCTTTAAACTGTTTAAAAGTACTTCACCTTCAGTCACCCTACGGGGCTCCAGCTAAAGATCCACTTGGCATTATTGTTTTGATCATTTCTCAACAGGTTCAACAGACCGTCAGTCACTCTTTCATCAAAGCTTGTTCAGCTTCCAACTTAAATGACACCAGGGAAACTCTTCAATGCTTTTAGTGCCTCACAGGGTCTGCTCTTTTACCTACAGCTGCTCTGGGTCAGGCAGTCAGGTCTGTTATGAACAATTCACTTCATATTCATTATGGACAGAACCGGAGAGGGTTTAACTGTATGTTTGAAGGTGGAGATTGTATTCTCATGACTGGAAAAAGTTGATGGAATGGGGAGAGCAAATAATAATTAGTAATAACATTATTTTGACAAAATTCTTGTTTTGTATTAAAGCTTTGCCATGCATATTTTTAACTATTCTGCATGCATATTTCTTTTGTTGAAATCAATGGGGAACTTATTTTGTGGTTTATACCTATTCAGATAATTCAAAATTCATTCAGTTATTCCCTTCACTTTTTATCATCTGTCTGCATCAAAGATTAAAAAAAAAAAAATCTATATATTACCATGTATTTTTCTCAAATTTGATGGGTCAAATTTGACCCATAATTTTGCAGCTGTGTTTTATTGTATTGTTGAGGATTTAATGAAGCATTGTTCTGATCAGAAAAAGTTAAAGATGCCACTTTCGTTAGCTAAGCTAGCTCAGCTTTTTAGCAAAGTTAGCTTCATATGGCTACAAACACAGATAGCACACCTTCTCTAATTTCATCCATCTGAACAATGTCACTTTCACTTGCATTGTCTGAGAAGCTGCAAGAGCTTGTCTCATGTTGTACTAAATTAGCAAAAATGTTAAATTATTTTAGTTAGCAACCACTTTGACATAAAGCTAATGTTGCCCTGGCAGCAAAGTTGGTTGCTAACATAACCTACCTCCTAGCAACATTGCTCTAAATTAGCATCATGGATACCACTCCATCTCTTTTGGTTGTTTTGCAGTCAGTACATCGATTCCTGCCCTTCAAACGTCCTCTCTGAGCTAAGATCCTCCAGACACAGGTCACTCCAGTTCTGTCCGATGTTGTTAAGGTGCCTGTTATTCATACACTGCCTGTGTGTGTTCTGTGTGTATTCGTTTTATCATTTCTCCCATATGGAGACTATTTTTTTGGCCGAGGTCTGGACACCACTGTGATGGTTTTTGAAACTGAAAACCCTTGTTTTCCATTTTCCAGAGTTAATGTTGGTCAGGGTCACTGGCAGCAGGACACACTTATTTTGCATTCAAGACATCTTTTACTCGACCTTATGTTATTTTTCTCACTCAAGTAGTTGTTTCAAAATGGTAATTTAGTCTGAAAATCAAGCTAACATGGAACCACTAAAGGGCCAGAGATGGTGTTTGTCTACACAAGGTTAAGGACTGCTACACCGAGCTTCAGAAATGACCCTTGAAATGACACTCATATCAGTGGTTCCATAAAGCAGTGACTATTACATTAAAGCAGATTGAATGAGGACACAGACACAGTGCGAATCCTGTATATTTTGAATCAAAAGAGCAACAGTTATATTTTTAGCTGTGACGTTAAAAGCGCCAAGTCACAACAGGAAGCAGACGGTCCTTATAAGCCTCTGTGGAACCTTTCATCTATTTTATATCACAGGGAGGCTAAATTAACTTTGCTGACTTTGTATCCTTTAAGAACAGTATGAGTGGAGGTCAGCAGTGGTCTGCTTTCTTTGAGCCCTGGTCCCTTTAAAGACAATGACCTGACCAGCAGGGCACCTTGGCTGGAGATGAGAAAGTAGTTATTTCCAGCACCCTCCTCATTTATTTGTGTACGTGTTTTAAGAGACCTAAAGCAGCAGGCTGGATGCCTGGGTGCCATGCTGATAAAGCAAGAAGGGGACTGTGTGCACTTTACCCAGGGCCCCTGAGTGAGTAGGGGGTGGGGGGTGGGAGAGGGGGGCTCAGACAGGTGATCAGGGCCAGTCGGATACACTTGGGTGGATAACATGTCTTCAGTGCTACTGATGGACTGCCCAACTGGCGCCCTGGCTGGCTGGCACCGTGCCTAGCGTTCTTCCACCGGCTGAGCGGCGGTATAGCTTGGATGACTGATGTGAGACTGAGAGGGAGAGTCGGGGGTGACAGCAGACCGCAGACAGACAGAAAAAGGCAACCTCAAACACTCAGAGGCCAAAGGCAAAGACAGATTTGAGATGAGGATAATCTCTGACGAACCGTGTTCTGTGATTCTACTTCACACATTACTTTTTCCTTTTTTCACATTTGCATATGATATTTTTATTTCTAATCACTTGCTGTGTATTTATGACTGTTTTATAGTAGTTGTTGTAATGTTGCAGAGCTATGAGTTAAATTGATGTCGCATATAACATAAAACAAAAGTCACATGAGATTAAAAACCAGCTGCATTTCCCTATTTTCTGTGTTTAATTGTTTTACATTGCCATGAATAAATACACAAAATGAAAATTAATTTTAATGTAATTTTAAGCCTAATGGAAGCAAAATGCATTCACATGAAAAAAAAAAATCTGCTCAGTTTTTCTGAATTAACAAGATTATTCTCTCAGAATCTCATTAAATCAGAAAAACAGATTTTTTTTTAAATGAAAAGTGTTTTCAGAAATCTGAGATAATATCTTAATATCTAGCAGATTTTTTTTTTCTCAAGTGAATACATTACACGTTCATAGGAATCAGCTATGTTTTACATACATAAATCAACCAAATAAAATCTAAAAAAACTTCATTATAATCGCAGTGAAAATTATTGTGATTATCATGATTATGATTATTGTTGTTGTTGCTGTTGTTGTTATCAGTAGTAGTAGTAGTTACAAAGCCTTTAGATCCAGGTTTATAAACTCACCTGGAACACATCTGTCAGTATATACATGGGTCTGCTTGACACACTTTTCTTCATCGGAAGATGCAGCCAAGACTTGGTGCAGACGACCGTGTACCCACTAATTTGTTATGTCAATGCAGCCGCTACACTACAAGGGTACGAACTGTGCATATGCTCCACTGGATACTACTGCACATATGTGGCACATATACGCGGTGGTCCGTGTACATGTACGTAAGTGAGTATAATTTGGGTCTTTAGCTGCCAGAGATGAACTTTATGTTTTTCTTTTCTACAGTTTTCACCATCTGCCTGCAGGAACTTTTAGCAGGTGACGTAGTGCAGGTCCTGCACTTCACACTCTGTTGTTTGTAGAAGCTTCTAGGAAATTGATGGGTTTATTCCAGGTTTAGGTTTATTCCTGGTGGAAGTAAAATATTGTTCATATGTGTTCTGTGCATTATCTGTTGTATCCAAATACCGTATCTGTACTTGGTAAAACAGGACTATGTTGTGTGTAGTTATTCAATGATGCCAACCTACGAGGTTTTCCTGATACAGAAGTTGAACCATGCGGCACTTTCTTATCTACTTTCCACCTCCACAAAAAACAAAACAAGAAAACCCAACAACAATCTGTTAGTGGATGAGTCTGAAGAAAGCTACAGCATCGCTCTCCTGGAAGATCTCATGCTGAATGTGCTGAGTCTGGCTTGAGCCCCAGTCTGAAATATCAAAACAGGAAAAAAATGGAGGGAAATGCAGATTGCAGGGCTCCGAGGGCCACGTATCAATTGTTTCACATTGCGTGAAAGCTGAACCAGTAACATTACGACTGCAGCCATGTCAAACTTTTCAGTTCTTATTCAGCAGTGATATGAAAGTTCTCCATGGTCTAGTATTTATCTTAACTAGCACAAACTGGTCTGAGCCTGTCCTTAGACGTCAAAACCAGCATCCCAGCAGCACTTTTAACTTCTGAATCTAGTCACATATGTTCAGACAAGAAAGAGTGAACTATGATAAAGGGACAAAATGAAAAACTTCTTCCAGAAGAAAACCTTGTTCAAAATCCTATTAACATCTGTAATAGATTGCTAGAAGTCCAGCTTTTGACTTTGCTCACCAGTGCTTAGTCTATATATCTAGGATATACAGTATATATTTTTTATTTAGATCTTTTCTGTTTTTAGCACATGTATCAAAACACCGTATCCCATAAGCCCCAGACCTACTCGTTTTAAAAGTCAACAACTCATCATGGATGAGGTGAATGAACAGTCTGTCAAAAGTACCAAAAACTGCAGTTTTTCATACAGTGAACCAAATATTTTCCACTGGTAAAATTTCATGAGAGCTGTAGTTTTTTTGTATACCAACAAATGAATCATCAACTTTATCACGTGCTGTAGCAGATTGTCATTTAGCCTGGAGGTTTGTGTGGGATTTAAGCAATTAGAAATACAAAAAAGTTATAAAAAAAAAACTAAGTTAAATGTCACTTGTTTTCTAATTTTTTCTTAATTATCATGTTAAAGTCTCGATTCTGACCATGTCAAATGTATTCACTCTTCTTCTCCGTCTGCTTTGGTCTCCACCAATCCCTGAGAAAAGCTGTTTATCTGCTAAATGTTCCACTGTGTTCACCAGCTAGTCGCTAACTGTTTCCCTCTGCTGTTTGGTGTTAGCTGACAGTAGATTTGTTAGAGATTTTTTTTTACTGAAAACAGCTGCCTGCTTGGCCTTGAAATAAAAACATTTGGAGTGGAGACCAGACACAAAAACAATGAGCTAAACGAGGCTGAAAGGCTCTGTAGAGCTGAGGAGAACTGCAGAGTCAGGTGATTATTCTCTCTAGTTTTATATGATATCTACGAGTGACCCTTCACACTGTCACTCTATAAAAATGTTGTTTAGTGCATGTTTAAACGTTTGTACCGATAACAGTCTTCAAAAAATATTATAAACCAGAGTATGCAGTGTTTGTTTTTGGGAATAGTCACTGGTCACAATAATAAACTTCTTTCATTTGTATTTAGATCCTGAGGAGCTGGATATTATGATCAGATTTATTTATCTCTGGGATCCAAAAGAGATTATTCTTTTGGATCCCAGCAAGTTTCTTACTCTTTGATTTTGGTTAAGTTTTCCTTCACTGGCAGCACCACACACCAGAACCTCCGTCCTCAGTCTGATGATACCTGCTGCCACACACACCAGGACACTGCTTTATTTAAGACTGAAGTTTTAACGACCGACCGATCAGCAGGAAACTTTATTTAAAATGGGAAGAATGAATATACTGTGCACAGTTGGCTCTAGGTGGACAGACTGTTTATATTTGGAGGGCTTTTAAGGAAGTCAGGCTGTGTTTAGTTTATCCAACATTTCAACGAGTGCGGGTTATTTGATAAATAAACAGCGGAGGCTCTGGGTCTTAGATTCTGTTTTGTGTTTAGTTCAACATCATTTGAGTGGTTTGGTCGAGTATTTGCCATATATTATTATAAACCCTCAGCTTGAGAGTCTGCTTACTAGAAAGAAACACAAACCCAGTCTGTACTAGTTGTGTTAAAGTGTAAAGAGTCTAAACTGAAGTCTCACAACAACAACACTGATCGACCTGAATCTCAGTGATTCACTGAGGTGAATATCGCGTCTTGTTTAATTAGACCTGGTAAAGTTCCTACCATACACAGTTGTCATCTACTTCTAGATTTGTTAGTTGTCAGTATTAGTTATATCTAGTCAACCTTATTCTTTCATTTTTTTTTATTTTGCAGTTTTAATTAACTAAAACTTCAGACATTTCAGTTTTGTCCTACTCAACGAAATCCCCGATTATTTTAGTTAAGTTTTAGTCAAGATCATATTAATGAAATTTAACTTAGAAAACTGACTTTATTTCACAAAATATTTAATCCAATTGATTTTAGGCTAAAAGAAATGCTACTGAAAATTAGCCAGAACTAAAACTGCAGTTTTGTTGAGTCGGATGTTGTTGGTCTGATGTTATAAATTAAGCAACACTAATTTTCATCTTTATTTTGAAGGAACATGATTCAAAGAGAGAGGCCGCCAGATGAATGGAACATATTGTCTTTACAACAGACACCTGTTACTGTGTTATATTCAAGTGTTCATAGTAGTTTGTGTAGTACTACTACTTCACATGCAGTACAGTACGCCAGCTTAAGGCTTAAATCACAAATGAGCGTATGTCTGGAAACGAATGTAATATGAAACATATTGTGTGTCTCACCAACAATCAACTTTGGTTTCCGTTAACTATGACCACGATCAAGCAGTTCTCATGTTATCCATGACTGTGCAGGCTGCCATATGTAAGTTGCTGAAACCTAAACTACAATCTTTTTGTGTCTAAACCACACTGGTAATGCCATCACTGTTGGACTGGTTGATTTAGAGCCGGAAGAAGGACGACAAATCTTCAGCTTTCTTACAAATTGAACAACATGCAGTTAGGAAAGAAAAACTACTGTAAAATAGTGATAATAATGACATAGTGTTTGAAAAACAAGTAAAATGTATGATATTTAAAATTCTATTGTTCATTATTTTAAAAAGTTGTTATTAGTACACTGTGATCACCTCCCAGTCAGCACTTACTCCAGGCTGCAGCCTCAGGAGGCTCCACCAATCAAATTCTTCAGGTTATAGTTGGTTGATATAAGGGTCATGGTTGGATTTAAAATCTGCCAATCCTGGTGAAGGAGGCCTGACAGGAAGCGGACGGATACGTCCCCTGAACTTGATAAATATGTTGTGTATTGGCCAGACTCCACGTGGCGCTGCTCCAGCATGACACAGAGTGACACAGCCTCTTTACTGACTGCAGCACCGACTACTGGAAGAATCACATGGGCTCAATTGGACAAGCAGGCCAGGATCTATTGTTGTTATTGTTACAGACACGGGGTCATGGTGTGTAGCCGTGGCCAGTGGGCTGGTCCGCTGGTCGGCTGGTCGGCTGGGACAGGGGAGAGGTGGTCTCAGAGTGGTGGGAGTGGCCCGGCCCAGATGGTCGTCCTATACAGCCCAGGGACTTAATATCTTTCTTTTTCCTCCTCACAGACCAGATGGAGACCATTACAGTGGTCAGGCCACTGTAATGGGGGTGGGGTGGGGGGGTGGGGGGGGGGTATCTAATTACAACAATTGTTGAAATCTTTTCAGCCTGCTTTTTTCTTGCTTTTCTGACACAAAATACTCCCTCCCAGAATGCACTGCAAACCCTCCAGAGATTTTCTATAAGAGACCAGACTGTTTCACACAAAACAGAGGGACGGACAGAGAAAAAGGAGAAATGCAGAGAAGTGAAGGAGAGAGGAGAAAAAAAGCACATTAAAGATATGCAAATCCAGCTGTCTGGGGTGAGGAGCATTAACTAGCGTTAGCAGGATAGCTGCCTCTATTTTTAGGGTTTGCATATGTTTGCGTGTGTGTGTGTGTGTGTGTGTGTGTGTTTTCACACATGACTGTGTGTGTTTGTCTCTCTCTCTCTCTGCCGAGGTGTGTGATGACTTCCTTAAGTCTGGGCTTTCATGTTCTCGTCAGACAGTCTGGGCGTCGAGATATGTCAGCAGAAATATTCTGCCTAATTGAGACACTTCACAAATGAAGCTGTCAAGCCTGAGCTTCAAACAGAATACATAACAGCAGTTAGAGGAAGATTTCTAGGACAGCAGTGTGAAGGAGTGTAATTTTTTCTTATTCTAACCAAGCTCAGTGTGTTAAATGATTACAGGTTAGTTTCAGGACAATTATCGGAGTTGCCAAAAATGTATTAAAAAAAAGAGCTTAGAGAGATGAGGAGAGTCAAAAACAGCAGCTATGCCAATCACTTCT
The DNA here is from genome assembly GCF_046630095.1 of Trachinotus anak. Classification (NCBI taxonomy): domain Eukaryota; kingdom Metazoa; phylum Chordata; class Actinopteri; order Carangiformes; family Carangidae; genus Trachinotus; species Trachinotus anak. The sequence goes on along the minus strand of NW_027273885.1, from coordinate 2,356,595 downwards.
TCAGGAAGTCAAATAAAGTGAGTCGGGAGGACGGATGCATTTTACTCATGTATTTTGTAGTCGTGGCGGTAACGTCACCCAAAGCCAGTGTCAAACCCATCCAGTGTAGGTGATGTAATGCAGTGTCTGGGAGCCAGGTTGTGTTTCTTAGCTTCTGGAAGCAGCGTGTTTCCAAATGTACAACAAGGCCATGTCAGTAAGATTTCTATGTGTTTGTGATTCTAAAGCAGGTCTAGGTTCTATATTAATACTGTGAAAGTATCAAAGCCTCAGTCCACAGAGAAATGCACACAGCCTGTATTCAGAAACCGAGCCTTAAAACCAGCCGTCAGGACTTCTGGAACTTTGTGATGTCACAACAACGCAGTCACCACTCTCAGCCACGCCCCAAGACCCGCCCACCTGGACCCACCGTCCAACCTTGCAGGATTTGGTTTCTTCAAGTGTTTACCTGAAATCTGTTATATTTTTATTGGATCACTTGGAAAACAGTCAGCCAATCAGAAGGGAGCGTCTCTTCCTATGAATATCCATCCATCCATTATCCGTACCACTTATCCTTATGCTGGAGCCAATCATTGGGACATTGGGCAAGGAGGAAGCCAGAGTACCCGGAGGTACCCATGCAGGGACAGGGAGAACATGCAAACTCCACACAGTCAGGTCTCGGGTTCGAACCCTAGCGTCAGTGATAACCACTGCACCACAACACCCACAAACGCTCGTTTACCCTGTCAAGTCTCAGGCTCTCTCAGATTAAATAAAATCTCTGGTCATCACCCCAAAAAGCTGGTTCTTGATCGCACTGTGAGATTTTAACAATGTCAGAAACTCAGGACCAAACTGTCACAATGTGGCTGTTGAAATGACGCAGAAAACACTGGCTACCTTTCTTAAGCACCACTTTTTAATATAGTTTAGGGCAAAGGAACCACACAAATCAAATCAGTGGAGCCGAAATGACAAAGACATTTATTGGACTGACAAAAAAAAAAAAAAACGACATCTTCCAGATCTGCCAGATGTGGTTGTCAATGATTAAAATGTGTAAGGAAAAGCAGCCACTGCAGGACTACAGGTCGGCAGACAGGAGCTCCATGTGGCTGGTCAGGTACCAAGAGAGCGCGGCGTTAAGTTACTGCCTTCGTCCTACAACGAAATGAACTACAGGTTGATAGTGCCAGACCGCACTGCTGATCTGGGCTGGAGAACGCCGCCGTGCCAGAAGCTGAATGCTTTGCGTGTCTGGAGGTCTGAGCGGACCAGGCTGCTGAAGGCCTCGAGGCCGGCCCACTCAGTCTCCTCTCTTCGTCCTGGTCTCCTGGCACCGCCTTCATACATGGGTGACCGTGACACTGTGACACTGGCCTCTTCTCCACTAGCTCCTGTAACTCAGTGAAATCTTTCATTCAGTCTCTCTAGTACATTTACTTTCTATATTCTAACACAAACCAGGATCCAGCAGATGCTGTTACAAACCTTCACAACATTAACAACGTTTAACAACAATTACTTTGTGGGCGCAGAGAAAACTACAGTTCCCATGAAAATTTACAAGCGTGGCACCACAGGTAATTACATTAGAGCAACTTCTCTCTCTCCTGCTGTAACTACAGACAAGTGTGATCTAGGGAGACGCTCGACTCGCTCGCAGACTCGCCTCGGCTCTCGACCTTTAGCTCGTGAGCGTCTAGGGATTTCAGTAAATGGTGTTTTTTTAATGGCCACTAGAAAACAGAAATATTGAGAAAACAATATTGGATCATTTTTCAAAAAATGCCATCCTCATATAGACGTGTGATATGAGACACACAATATACTGTTGAGATTTACTGAGAGACTTTTAGTTATTGTTACAAACGTCAGTGTGATTTTGAACGAGGTTTTCTTTCTTCTTTCACTTCGGCTCTTTACTGAGCTTGTTCAGACAACCCAAGTCTGTTGCTTAAACAATACTGATGCCTTTAGCTATGATTCATTACAGAATAAAAAACGCTTGTTAACTTGTGATTTTTAAACATTTTACAGTCGATAGAGATGCAGAGCTGACAGGAAGTGAGGGGAGAGCGAGTCCCTGACCAGACATGAACCAGGGATGTTGTGGTTCATGGTCTCCAGCTGAACCCAGAGGCCCCAGAGTTTCCTCAGTTTTTACTTCATATCGTTCTCCATACCCATCAGCATGACCTCCTGCTGGGTCCTGACGCTGCGGTGGTGACATGATATAATAAAGGTTTTTGCTGTAAGTCATTTCCTCCCACCTTCTGCTCATTTCCTGCCTCCATCTCCACTATAAACGATCTAATAACTAATAAAAAGCAAGTTTGTCATTCCTGTGAACTCTACCTACAATTAACAAGATGTAATGAAATTAATTAACAAGCAATTTGCAATTATTTAAGCATCTATACACAGTCTCATTAATATTAAAATAATTACAATTTAATGTGCAGAATGAATCTGTTTTACTGTGGTTAACTATGGTACAATTTGCTGTAGTTGACATCACTACTGAAACAGTGACATTTATTTTATTCTATCCTGTAGTGAACTGAATACAGTGCAGTAAATGGGATTTAGATGTGTTGTTTTATTTCCTTCATTGTGTTTGAATGTGAATCTGCTGGGTCAGGGGGGTCCATAAATGGTTCCAGTGGAAAAGTACTTTGTGCAGGTGATTCGATTAGTCTGAACCCAGCACCACCATCCAGATATAATCAGTAATAATCAGTAATTCAACTCAATAATTGTGTTTTTCTTCCTTTAATCTGTACATGTACAGGTGGAATTAATACAGTGAAGTGTAGATTCCTCAGGCTCTGAAGAACAGAGGTTTAATATTAAAGAGCCACTCCGCTGATTTTCATATGGAGACCTGTTGTCCTTGTTGCGAGGAGGACTACTTAACCTGAGAAAATAACCCTGATGATGTCAGAGTGATGTCACAAGGTTTTTTAACAGTCTGCAACAGTGATAATGAAACTTACCACACAGGAAGGGCCTAATGAAAAATACTGTCAGGATGCATTAAGAGTAGAGCTCAGAGGCAGAGCTTTGGGGTGTGACCCTCACTGGGGACTAAAAGTGAGGATATCTCATCCTTGTTGCATCGGTTTTTTTTTGTTTGTTTTTTTTTAAGTTAATTTTTGGGCTTTTTGTGCCTTTATTATAGTTGCAGTGAGAGAGAGACAGGAGAGCTGGGGAGAGAGAGGAGGGTTGCGGTGTGGTTTGGACTAAGATTAATGGTACACGGGTGTTGTGTGGGTTTTACTCACCAAAATGCAAACTGGTTAAACAAAATGATTTTAAAGACCCCATATTAAATACTTATGGTGTTTTATTTGAAGTTTTCATATCCATAGACAATATCCAAGATATTTTAGCTGATTTTATTGCCACTGCAGTTTGGACTAAGCCGTAATGATACACACTCTACCAGGTGAGCCACCGAGGCACCAGCTTCGGTTTTGACCACTTAAAAAAAAGAGTCTCTCACAAGCCACCCACCTTTATCAAGGTGTGATATTAAATCACTGGAAGGTACAAATACAGAGAAGGCAGCTTGATATCTCTAATAAGACCATCATGCTGCAGGACAATTGCTGGGACTCATTTAGGACTCACATGTGAGCCACTTAATTACATGCAAACAAGGAAGTTGAACAAGCTAGTGAGATGAATAAAAAGTAATTACATAGTTGGGGAAAAAATGCATCTGGTTTTCTGCAGCAGGGTGTGGGGGCTACTGTGATGGAGGTGCATAGCTGTGGGGAAAGTGGATCAGTAAAACAATATGCGAGTCTCCGCTCTGAAACTTTCATCATGAACTCTAATACTTTACTGTGTTTGTCAGTGCAGCCTTTGTTTAGACAAGACGAGCTGAGCCCTGAGAACAGCAGGCTATTAGGGCCTGCTGCAGAGTGTGATACCAATGGCTACGGAGACCATATGGCATCGGGAACTAGATACAACACAAACAAACACAGGACGCAGGGATGGGCAGACAGACGATGGGATTACATAGGCTCTATACTGTGTGTGTGTGTGTGTGTGTGTGTGTGTGTGTGTGTGTGTTCTGTACTGTATGGTATGTACATGCAGCTAAGCATGTGTAGCTTATAGTTTTCAGCAAATGTGAGTATTTTGATCATGTTAAAAAAAGACTGAATCCAGTGTCAAGTGCTGTAAACACTGGATACATTAAGCAGAAAATCTGTTTATATATAACATTGACAAAGTTGCTATGGTTACTTACATGTACGATTGAAGCAAAAACATTTGCCTTGAACTCGCCTCGCAGCCTAATACAAAGCTGCAAAGTAGGAGAAGTTTCTGTCCTCAACAAACTGTAAAAACACTGTGAGTCTCTTGGTTAATTTAAAATACTGCAAGTTTATGTCATGGCCAGGACTTTGTTGTTAGGAAAATTGTTCTGTAGGTTATATCACACTAATGAGCCTTAGCTTCCAGTGCTGTGGAGAGGTGCTAGTTAGAGGTGCAGCTGGAGCTGGAGCTGTGATTTATTTTTTCTGGTTTGAAACAAAATCTTGTGCAAATCCAGAAGACTGCTAATCTGAAAATAAAGCTGTTTAACCTGCTGAATGTTTCTCTGTGGGGTGTTTCTTACCAAAATGCACCCTGGTCAAACAGAAATGTTCTAAAGGTACGTTTTATTTGAAGTTTGAGATCCATAAGAAGATCATTTTGTTGATTTTATTGCTAAAAATCATCTTAATGTAATTTTACGTCTCTCTCTGGAGCATTAGCTCAAACAGGTCGGTCTCTCCTCTGATTGGCTGAGCGATGCACGACCATGTCAGTCAGCACTGAGAGTAGCCAAACACATGGTCAGATGGAGCATTTGCAGCGTATGCATTTGCTTCTGTTGTGTGTATTTGCATGTTTTCATTAGTTGCATTGTTTTCATAGATGTATATAAAGAGCCTCTGTGACCGCACCCACAGGGTCCTGAGGAGAGTCCAGAAATGGTCAAAGATGTGGGGCGTGTGTGGAGCCGAGACTTTTGCGGCAAGTACAGGCTCATCCACCTGTCACTCAAAGAGGCCACACCCTCAATAATGCAGAACTTTAAGCTTATTAGGTTTAAACAGGTGAATTATATAGAAATTCACCCCCGCACTGTCGTCATGAAGGAGGAAATTAGCTCTAGAGATAGTTTTTGTACCAGGCTGTAAACTGTTTATTTCTGCTGTAAAGTTGGACACTTTAACATGGGAGTCTATGGGGCCTGACTCACTGTTGGTTATTAGAGGTCATTGGATGAACTGCAGCTTGCAAAACTTCCCCATCATCTTAAATTTTAAGCGTGTTGTGTTCTCTGGGCCACCGTAGAATTAACTTGAAATGAACAAAACTTACATATTTTCATTAAGTCAACAAGTAAAGATTAGTTGATTCCAGTAAATTCCTGTGTAATACAACTGTACAGGCAGTGCACTGATTTAAAATTGTGTCACGGTGTCATAGACTGTATATATAAAGCATGATTAACATTTTGAATGGACACTTTTTTCCATGCCTGGGCTTTACGAAGGACAACAGCACTGTTGGTTGAAACGGATTTGGTCCAGTTGAAGAATAAAAACTCATTACTGATGATTTTCTCTGTTGTTTAAGAGACTGTGTATATTTCACACTAAACTTTTGATCTGTCAGCCCATAAAAGTCTTTTCTTTGTGCATCTCCGACTGTTGGAATCAAACTGAAAATGCTGCACCACTGTAGCTGTTTTAAGGAGCTGTCAGGAGAAGGATTACCATTAGCTGCAGCAGCAGTCTAGCAGATCATAGCCAGAGGAGAGAGAGGCGAGTGGGGTCTGACAAAAAGCAGGAGGCCTAAAGTCAGCCCAGCCCGGGGCGAGCGCTGCGCTCCACAGGGACACAAACACACTCAACCGGAGCTCAGGTCTCTCTTAATAAACAGCGAGCAAGAAAACACACATGTGGGCAGCACACATGAGCATACATGAAAATACATGCAGCACACAATGTGTTTGTGGAGGAGACATTGCAGCCACGGGCCTGTTATACAAAAGGATCCTTTGTTCTATTACTGCAACACACACAGACATACAGTAGACACACGCACACACACACACACACACACACACACACACATTTAAAAAACATGAGTGCTCCATGCATACCAGGCAGAACGAGGCTGCAGGTTCAAGGCTGCTGGGGACTTTTGCATCTGTCTCATACATCTGTGTTGTCTCACTTGAGAACAGCTCCACTGCAAATCTTCGAGCTCATGTATGTTTCAAGTTAGTGTGTGTGTGTGTGTGTGTGTGTGTGTGTGTGTGTGTGTGTGTGTGTTTGTGTGTGTCAGTTTTTTTGTTTGGCTGTCTATATGCACAACACACAGTTGCACATTCAAATGCATTTGGACATCATGTGTGTCATTTGAACTTCCCTCAAACTTCAGTTTTGGAAAAAGTGACAGCTCTCTCTCTCTCTCTCTCTCTCTCTCTCTCTCTCTCTCTCTCTCTCTCTCTCTCTCTCTCTATCTCTATGTGGGTCGGGTCATCCTCAGCAGCAGGTTCTGTCAGGAGGTGAGGATGAGCTGTTAGGAGAGAGATGTCTCTTCCTGTCAGTGCATCAGTCTGGCAGCCCTGACCCCTCCTCCACCCTGTCGACATCTTTGTGCAAACATCACAGAGATTTCACAGAAATACGCAGGAACGTACAGTATGTCAAAGTAAAAGCACAGACCCTTCCTTCCTTCTTTTCCTTTTACTGAAAATAATTTGTGTAAAATCAGTCATTAAAATGTACATCTAATTAATAGATTAACAAGACCCCTGCTGAGTAGATTGGCAGCGTCTAGGAGCCACTTTGCTTGTCAATAGGTGGGACCTGTCAGGACATCTGTGAAATTGATTTGCAGCACGAATAAGTGAGGATCCTTCATATCATCATGCTTCAGTACAGACGTGGATGCAGACAGCAGACAAACCTGTGCTCGTATACGTACCTGCTACAATCAGGGCTGTGCATTACAGACTGATTGTGACCTCCTGACAGCAGGAAAGAAAACCTCCTTTTTTTGTTGTATTTGATTTAACAACTTGAAAAAATGAAATACAGGAAATTGTTTGATCTCTAAAGGAGAAAAGGAGCAAGGATGGAGAACACAGTACAGTACAAGCCTTTGTTTTTCTAGTGCATGTGCAGTCGGTGCACTTTTAGTGCGTACAGTCTGCATGGTCGAAGAACAGCAACAACTTTTGTGTTGTTACTCTGGTTTGTCGATTTACAACATCCTGAACAGCTGTGTCCATCTCATCCACAGCTGTCACCACCTCCATCCTCCTCCTTTTTCTGTTGCTACTTTCACTGATTTTTCTCCCTAATGAACAGGTCGTCCACTAATCAGAAGGTCGGGGTTTCGAATCCTGACTCATCCCGTCCACATGTTGCATGGGTGTGATGGGAATGCATAGAGAGAAAAGCGCCATGTAAGTGCGTTAACATTTGCAGGAAGATCATATCCCACCTGCAACTCTGATTGGCTAAATGTCTTCAACTGAGGAAGTAGCCAATAGGCACAACACAAACAAAACAGTCCAACCAGTTATAACTCAGACCAGAAACAAACAGTAAAATGCTCATTGAGTGTATAATGAACATAGAGCTGTGGAAATGATTCCACATCCACTTCTTGGTTTGTATTGTCACTACACCAAAGCTGTACAGGTTTATAATTTCATTGTCCTTTAAACACCTGCAACCAACCACTGATGTCAAAGTCTTTTTTAATCACAGTGCTAATATTGTAAATCACAGACGTCTCATTTTCTCTTCAAGAGCCACTGAATCTAAAAGAACGTCACTCATCTGAGTTTTCATGCCTAAAGCTGCTTCACTTTCTTTCCCCCTGATAAGAACAAAACACTTTGTCAGAAAAAAACTGTGAAATTTACTCTCTGCCAGCACAGACCACTGATACTACATGTTGTCTGTGTACAGCTTTAAACCACTGAATCACTATTCAAGCATTTATTGTCCATACACAAGAAATGTCAGTGTTTTTAAAACGACACTAGAATCATTGGAGCTTTAACTCCCTGCTGATGTATGAAAATAGCAGCAGCACATGTGTGTGTCACCTCTCAGATTGTTTGACTCTGCCTCATTCATGTGCTGCAGCCTCACAAGAAACAGTCTAATATGTATGTGTGCATGTGTGTGTGGATGTGCTCAGATTCATAAAATATTGTCTGTCTCAGCTACACAGAGCCCCGTCGTCTGGGTAGCCATTCTTAGTCTGCAATTACCTTATCTGCTGCTCAGTGGATGGCATTCGCTTGCATGCATTCACACCCACCCACGCTAACACACAAGCTACAACCCCATATGCACCACACACCAGCCGCGAATCCAGCCTCACTCCAGCGCCTGACAGACAGAGACGGGTCATTAAAAGTAAACAGCTGGATTTAATTACCATTCATTTATTAAAATTTACCAACTGGTTCCTTTTAAAAATGACTGTGTTTATGTACATGTTCCTCTGATTGTGTCACTCCCCATTTTTGATACTATGCATGGCCTCTACTTTGTCAGAAATACCCATTCACTGTATTTGTATTATGTAAATGATCTTGTAAATGTTACTGATGGAGTCAGCCTCTCCTACCCACACACAAACAATCCATAGAGAATTATGCATTCAAGTACCAGGCAAAAGATAATGTGTGTATATATTTAGCATAATGTCATAATGCAGAAGACAAAAATATGGCTGATGTTTTGTTTTGAGGCTTCACTGCGTTTACAGACTTCTTCTTCTGTTGTGTTCCTGACAGAGCGGCTGCTCATTCTGTGTTTGCTGCCCCCAGTGGTCGATACATGTGTAAAAAACTCAACTGCTCTCACCACCAAGAACCACAGGTGACACAATATTTACCTATTGTTTAATGCTTTATTATAATTTTATTTCTGTGCTAACACAGGATCACAGGTAGCGGCGGAGGTGAACTGAATAAGATGAATGATGTCTGTTTGATTGAGCCAGTTCCAGGGTTTGGTATCGTGCTTTTTCCTGGTCAATGATCAGTCAAAATGTCTGCTGTCTGCTGGACCTTTAGCATCTTGGTCTGCAAACTCCACACTTACCAACCTAATTTCCTGCTGCAGCAGGCAGCCATTTTCTGTAAAAGCAGCAAAAGAGTAAGATATTTCATTTTTTATAAGCTGGTAGAGACCAAAACCAGAGCTAAAAGACTACTTTCTGCAGGTGATGACAAAAAACACAACTCCAAAGGAAGCTAATGTTGCTCCATGTCTGCTGGATGTAAATAAATAGTAAAACCATTTGCTAACGAGATAATATGTCAGTGTTCCACTGCCCCCAAGTGGCCAAAAAAATAAGTGAAGGCAGCTTTAATTCTGCCTTCAAATGGAGCTCATGGTTACATCATGTCGTGAACATGGCGTGTTTGACGACAGGTGGCAAGACTCACTGAGGCTAACAACTTAGCAAGCTAGCAAGGAAATGCAAAGGCACAACAAGAAAGAAAAGATGACGCTGTTGGGAAAATCAACATTTTCCTCCAACGTACTATGAAATTATGACAACAAAAAAAACTCTACACTATTGAACTTGTATTAACTCACCATCCAACAAAATATGAGCATTTATTTCATTGTGTAATTTGCACTCCATCATTCAGGATCTGCACGTCAGTCAATGAGTCCTTCAGTCAATTGTGCAAATTGCTGTGGTTCATTGACTTCTCGCTGTGTCAAACCAATCAATGCCGTGGTGAGACCCTTCATGCTTCTGCTGCACTAAAGAAAAAGGATCAATGCTTCAACTCTTGACTAATTCCGTACATCTCCTCTGCTCGGCCTCATCAACATTTTCCTCCACAGCTCTGTATGAAAAGTTTGCTTCTTAACTTCTCACGTTATTAGATTTGACTAGCTCATTTTTCATCTTGACAGCTTCACTAAAGCAGCCTGAAAAGGCTTTAAATATTTGTGTGTGTGCGCCAGTATGTGTGTGAAAACGAATACGGTCTCCTCGCCTATTTCCCTCAAGTCTACTCATCCTTGTCGCTATTTCAAAAGCTGCTTTCCTTTTTTCCTCCCTCCAAATTCCCAACCCCCCCTCCTTAACCCTCCATCTTATTACTCTTTCTTCTACTCCTCCTCCGTGATACTTTCTGTTTTTTTCACCAAAGAAAAAAACAACAACACTTCGTCTTCTGGCTGCCAGTTTGTCTCCAGCCCCTCCAAACCTTTCCCTGCCTTGGCATTGGCTGGCTGGAGCATCTGCTGTAGTGGTATTGGCTGGTTCCAGCAGGTGAGGCATAGCTGTGCCACCTAATCAATGCCCTGCAGTGATGGAGGCAAGTGCCAGACACACAGTGCAGCAGCAGTAGCTGCAGCCGTCAGCACTGGCAGCGCTCCATGAAGCTGAGCGTGGGGATGGCATGACCTTCAGACGGCCGGGACCAGCAGGGGAAAGACACACAAACACACGCACGGAGAAGCTGTGCATGTTTTCCTTGCAAATTACATTCGTTCTCAAAGTGTCCGCATAACTCCAGCTCTCCTCTGCAGAGGACAGTGCTCAATTGACAGTGCCACTATGGGACTGTAAGCATGTGGCATGTGGACACTTTTTGAAGGTCAAGGAGAAGCTCAGATTACACATGCACACACAAAGTGACTGCAGAGGCTGCCAGATGCATGAAACAGTGTTAAACTGGATTCATATGATATTTAGGATGCAACTAATAACAGAGGAATCTGAACCATAAATAAATCTTAACTGAATAATGGCTGCATGCCAACATGTTTCATCTTCATTTCATTCATTTCTATCCTGCAATCTACATGAAGTTTGACGATGTCGTGTGTTGGGGAGATAGTTGTGGGTTTTGACGTGAGAGTGCGATTTTTGGTGACGTAGCACTGCTCAGGCAGCAGCTATGGATGGATGCGTATATCTATTTTTACTTTGGCCATGTACTTATATACGTTGTGGCTGCCATAATCTCAACATATATTCATTATCTAAAACAACCTGTCATGTAGTTTCAGATCAATTCAAGCTCTTCCATTCACGAGAGAGAAAAATACACCTGACATACACAAACATACATCCTCACCCCTCCCTCCCTTCTCAGCCTCCTGTCTCCAACACTCCTCCCTGACCCCTGACCTCCTCTCGCTCTCCCGCCCCCCTCGCCTCCCCCCTCCCCTCTTGTGAGCCCCGTGTGGAGCCAACAGGCCCCCTATGTCGTCGGCCTATTAACAGTCCTCGGTTCGCTGTAATGATGCTTCTCCTTATGTTTGTGCAGCTGCTGCGGCGCTGAATAGGGAGGATAAATCTGGGATCCTCCACATCCACATCATTGTTTCACTGCCACTCTCTGCTGTCGTGTGCATTAGACAGAGGAGGGAAATGCTCCATCCATCCATAACCATTTCATTTCATTGACTCAGACTGATATATCAGGTTTTTTAATCTGATAGTGACTGGGACACAATTCTTGGGGATGGATTTTACGTTATCACAACACCCTGAACCTAATACAGAATACAGAGATATTAAATCAATAATAGTTTTAGGATTTTACCTGTTTTATATTGTTGTTACACAGAAGAAAGGAAGAAACACACAAGGAAGAGAATCAAAGGATGAAAGACAAGAGAAGACAGAAGAAGAAAGAGAGACAGATTCTGTTGCTGGACTCATGTCAGCTCTCCTCCCACTCAAAGGCGTCTGCAAAATGTTTCTACAACAACAACAACAAACGCACCAAATGTGTTTTTGCACATTTGTATCTGTGTATAAATGATGTGTGCATGTGCCGTGGGACAGCAGACAGCTGCTGCAGGATCCATCAGTCATCTGCTGTATTTATAGGCCAATGACCGCAGAACGCCAACAGCTGCATCACACAGGGACGGAGACGGAACGAGAGACGGAGAGGACACAGGAACCTGGCGTGTTCAACACTCACCTCTTCGCTTCTGCCGGTGCTCACAGGGACTATTGCACCAGTTTAACGTGAACTATCACGTCACTGTGCACAGGATTCTTAAAAACATCCTGATGAGGAGAAAGTGTCCTCTTGCAAATAAAATTAAAGAGGCAGGAATTTTTCATTTTTTCAAACTATGTATTGTAAATAATGAACGCTGATGAACTGGTTTGCAAAAAAATTAGTTTTGTAACCAAGGACACAAACCTTAGTCCAAACTAAATATTAGAACCAAGATTCTAAAAATGTAACTCAGTCCAGTTCAGCAAAATGAAAATAAATTCTACTATGAAATTTAAAGGTCCCATATCTTACCTTTTCCTGTGTTTTATCTGAAGTGTTGATCTCTATTTAAGAACCAAAAACCATCTTAGTGCAGTTTTACATCTCCTCTCTCAGGCTTCTCTCTGGTGCTCTAGTAAAAACAGGTTATTGAACCAATCAGAGGAGAGGATCTGAGCCTCTCTTCTGATTGGCTGACTGTTTTCTGATTCATCAAATAAAAATAGAGCAGATTTTAGGTAAACACTCAGAGGAACCAAATCCTGCAAGGGTGGATTGTGGGTCCAGATGGGCGGGGCTTGGGGCGTGGCTGAGAGTGGTGACTGTTTGTTGTGACATCACAAAGTTCCAGAAGTCCTGACGGCTGGTTTTAAGGCTCAGTGTCTGAATACAGGCTGTGTGCATTTCTCTGTGGACTGAGGCTTTGATACTTTCACAGTATTAATATAGAACCTAGACCTGCTTTATAATCACAAACACATGGACATCTACCTTTAGACTGGGTGGGACCTTTAAATTTCCCCACATTATGTGAGGGGTTAACTGGAAAAAAGTTGGCTGCTCATCATGTAAAATTTGGCTCTACTAAGTTAGTCACAAAAAACAGCATGGAGGTGAAGTGAAGTTTTGATCGATCAGTCAGTCGGCTTTGTCCCAAATGGAACACGTCCTCTGTTCTTTTGACAGACATTAATCTGCTTGTAGCACCTGTCCTCTGAATGCAGATATTCCTGTGTGGTATCACCGCACTAGATGAAACTTTAGTCAATGGTTTGGTGGATGCACATTTCAGAAAATAGCAAAAAATATCACATTTCTTGTGTTGTTTCAGCACTGTAATGTATGTGGTATCAGTACTTACAGATTCATGCCAGGGGTCATCAGTAGGTTCCAGTCTGTTGTCCTGGCAGCTCCTGAGGACGGGAGGAGATAAAGCAGGTTAATATCTGCAACAGTATAGAGATTATACTGAGCCAGGTGGAAGGAATGTTCTGGTTTGTATGTGAATGGATCAGAGTCAGAATCGAGTCAGAATCAGTGAAGCAGCTTCTGTGTGTCTTTGTTTTTTTTTCATACCGCTTGTCTCTTTCTTTTCTGCAACTGCTTTAAATTACAGTGGTTTTTAGTCCAACATTGAAACCTGTTAGAACCATAAGACCCTTCTCACAGGTGCAAATAATAATGTTAACAAGTTCTCTGCATGGACCACAACACAGCTTTGGGCCACTTGAACGGAATGGAGCCATTGTTCATGTTGTTAGTTACATGTGTGCTTCTCGAGTCTTTAATCTCGTGGTTGTGCCGACATCGTGATCAGATTACAGTATGGAAATTAGGCGGGTGGAGGCGTGACCAAACATGATGCTTCCCAGGTGAAGGGAAGCTGCGCGGTATACTCTCGAGGGAGAGCTGAAGTGGAGATAACTAAGACTGGATTACCAACCGTGAAAAGTGGCTTGTGCTAATTTTAGGAGCGCAGATCACATTTACACCTGGCGAGGCAACGATCTGACCTCTGTGTGACCCAGATCATCTCCAGATGATGTCTGGCTGATCTGATCAGTATCACTATTTTGACTGCAATGTGTTGTCAGTGCATTCACACCTGCAATAATAAGCAGTTTTCCTTATGGAGGTAAGATATCCAGACACAGACTGAATGTTAATAAGAGGTTTTAATGGGGTAAAGCTCTCTGCTGTGAGACAGGTCGATCACTACAAAGACGTAGGAAGACATTGATCCTTTATCAGTCTCTTTATTTTATTAGTGTCTTACACAGACCAGTCTACAATTAAACACAGTTTGACAAACGTGTTTCCGCTGTCACTCACATTCATCACAGATTTAAACTTTGGGGTTAAAGAGAAAGCTGGTATCAGATCAGCACTTCACCTCATGTAGTTGAGATATTGGAACTAGTATCAGGTGGATCTCTTCCAATGGAGGGCAAAGCCACAGAAAGACGTTGTCTCGCCAACAGTGAAGAGCTAAAAGCTGCAGCTCCTTCAATGACCACTAGAATCTGGCTCCAACAGTGGGTCAGTCCCCATAGACTCCCATGTCCAAATGTCCAACTTTACAGCAGAAAACTGGTTTAGTGTCTAGAGCTAATTTCCTCCTGCATGACAACTGTACGGCTGAATTTAATATAACTCACCTGTTTACATTTTATTAAGTATAATTGAAGGTGTGGCCTTTTTGGGTGACAGGTGGGTGAGTGTATTTTTGCCACAAACCAACATTCACCGAAGTCTCAGCTCTACCTCTTTGTCTATTTTTTGATTAGCTGGGAGTTGGGGGCGGGGTCGGGCACTGCCAAGATGGCGACACCGACGGAGCAGCTCACTCTGAGCTATAAAACTGCTCCTCAGAAACCTGTGGTTGACGTCACGGAGGCTACGTCCATCTTTATATACAGTCTATGACCTTACCATGTGCTTTCAAGGTGCCCTTCAGCTGGGCTCTGAACTCCCAGAGGTGCAGACTGTAGCTGTACTGGGCAGCTCCCAGTGAAACAGTGTGAAGGTAGAGCGGGAAAAGGCATTTAGTCGGATTTCACTGCATAAATTAAGCTTTTAAAAAAGTAATATACAAATATGTGTTCAGAGTCACAGACCGTCTGACATTCAGTGGGTGGTTCAGTTAAGACGGAGCCACTTCGTGCGCAGTGGTTTGATAATTCAGTGCACCGTGGTCGTGGCGGTGATGCTAAGTGACGGACTGCTCCTCTGTGGAAGACACAGCCTTTAAAACAAGTGCTGCTGCCTTGTTTACAATTCGCACAAGAGCCTTAATGAGGCTGGCTACAACCATGTTGGTGGTGATGATGATGATGATGATGACTGCAGCACAAAGACTGAGGAAGCCAACAAGAAAAACGCCCGCTCGGGTTTTCAGTCGGATCCTGCCCCAGTGCAGGTTAATCTTACTCTGCTTTAACTGCCGCTTGGTCAGAAGTTGTGTGTGCAGCGTGGCGAGGTGGGCAGAGGGAGCGAGAGAGGTTCACCCTGAGTTTGAGCTCGGCTGTGATGTAACTGTGGACGATGGCTGTGCCGCAGTCAATTTAGGATTCAATGTCCTCAAACGACCTCATCTCCCTCCCCCTCCCCTCTCTCTCTCTTTTTTTTCTCCTCTCCTCACGCTGATGCCATTTATCTCCTCCACACCCCGTCTGTCTTGCCTTTTTTTTTTTTTTCTGCCACCAAAACCTGCAACTAGTCCTTCATACCCTCATGCAGACTCTAATATTATCTCTTCCCCCTCTCTCGGTGTCAGCTCGTCCATGCATCACTGCCTCTGCTCTCCTCCTGCCCAGCATCCCTCCTCTCTCAGGCTGCAGCGCTAACCTTCACACACACACACACACACACACACACACACACTGAATAATATCTCCCGCGAAATTCATATCAGCAGGGCTCTGGAAGCGTGAAACGTGTTAGCACGTTGCAGACTGTCCACCTCCGCAGTAAAGCTGCTAACCTTTCTGCTTTTAATAACCCCCCCCAGCCCCCCCACCCCCCCCACCCCAGACGTATTTAGCTCTGCTATATGTTTATGGCCCCTCCACACATCTTAACCTGTCCCTGCACCACTCTCATCATTGTTTCCACATCCCTCCCTCCTTCCTCATTTTCTTCCTCTCCAACACCTCGTGCTCACCTGTCGACTCAGGTTTTCTGTGTTTGCTGCTGCGGCTGCAAACAATATCACTGATGCAAAAAAAGGACATTTTAGATTTTATATTTAAACTGACTGAAACCCTATAAGAGCATTTTTTGCATGTTGTGTAACTATTGCATGTGTCTCTAAACGTGTATGTGTTTATGTGTGTGTGTGTGTGTGTATGTGTGTATGTGTGTGTGTATGTGTGTGTGTGTGTGTGTATGTGTGTATGTGTGTGTGTATGTGTGTGTGTGTGTGTGCCCATCCCTCGTTCCCCTCCTCTCTCCTCTCTCCTCTCTGACTGATGGAGGGTGGGGTAATCTGCACCGGTTGCCATGACACCAGACAGCCCTCGCTTGGCGAAGGCACGTAGTTTCCTCTCTGCTCTATTTCCCCGGAGCCCTCCACTCAGGGCTGTGTGTGCATCTGTGTATGTGTGTGTCTATGAATCTGGGAGAGTCGTATATGATGCACAAAGCTAAATGGAAAGGTGGAACGTGGAGAGAGCTTATTTACTGTCTCTGCACGTCGAAACAGAGGAGGGAAATAAAGCAAACAGCCCCTCGAGGCAAATACAGGTTTTCAATGCAAATATTTTAGATACATGTTAAGAGCTCCTTTAGAGGAAGACCTTCTGGTGAATTATAGTGAACTTCATCCAGTCCTCAATATGCTCAGACACCCTGGAACCCACTCAAGGACCCCTGGACTTCCCACCACATATGCCTACCACAATTCTTATTTTACGAACCGGGTCGTGGCCATTTTTCATTTTTATTCGACCTCAACGTTGAGACGACCCAAATTGCTGATGGCAGCTGGGATGTTTGGGCTCCCAGCATCCTGAATCATCTCATACGGAGTCAGGATCGGTCAAAATTAATGATTAGGGCGTTTGTTAAAAAAAAAAAGAAAAGATTTTTCTAAACTCTCCAGGCGTTGGCATTAGGGGAAAGAAATACTGCAGTTGACACAAATCACATCTAAAGACGGCTGAAACTTATTTTTCTGCTGCACAAGTTTGGTGCGTGCAGAGATTTGTCCTCATTTCACAGTTTAATTTAAGACTTAAGATTTAATTCCTCCAGCAAATGGCTGTTCCCAGACCTGATGCAATTACTTTTCTTAGTCTCAAAAGGCAACACGGCGTTTTTGAACCACTCTCCTCACAGCTCTCGGAATCCTAATAAAAGTGTCCATGCCAGCTCCCATCCATCTATCTATCTGCAGACTGCAGCCTTAGCTGAATAATTTAGCAGGCTATATTTCCAGCCATCTGCTTCCCTCTCTCACTCATTCACATGCTCTCTCACTCACTCTCCCTCCATCATTCTTCTTTTCCTCTCGCAGTTAAGTCCCTCAGTTTGTGATGGAGCTCCACATATGAAATCCCATTTAGAAAACCTGCAGAAATATCATTTTTATCTTTCAAGGTTTCACCTCTTGCCTCCGTTGTTATGACTACAGAGTTATACTGTCCAATTATACATCAAGGGCCAAAAGAACAAGGTCATTCAGGGTCAAAATCATATTAATTTACATAGGAGTTTGTGATCTGAGAATACTTAAGCTTCCCTTTGTATGATCGCACAAAATGACACGTGCAGCTGTTAAACTGATACCTCCTCTCTGCTGGATGCAGCACCGACTCTCCTGAAGCCGCTCTGTGATTAATAGGAGCCAGAGGAAGCCTTGAGAATCCATATACATCCTGGATCAAATCATTAACAGATCAACATCTGCAACACTGCCTGTCAGAGCCCAGCAGAGGTCAGCCAAGTTCCTCTTTCCTGTCAGGCATAATGAGCAAATGCGACCACATGCTCCTCCACCAGCATCATTTTCATCATCTGTGCACAACATTTACGAGTAATTGACGATCCTCCCATGCTCGCGGCAACGGCGGGAGGATCACGGTTTAAATGAAAATTGAATACATAATTACATGTATAGGAAGCGGCTGATTACGCGGCGTATGGGATTTATGGGAGATAAAAACAGCTGGATTGTCTCAAATCACTGAGGAGAAGGCAAGATGGAGGAGCCAGCAGACAGACAGACAGACAGACAAAGGTTAATGTTCATGGATGGAAGATCACAAGAGAGAATGAAGTCAGGTTGATGATGCAGAGGATGAGGATGAAAAAGTTGGATTTGTATTTCTTTTTTTTTTCTTGCATATTTTATCCTCAGAAACAGAGACAGATGATGTTTGACCAGACTGCAGACTGACCTGATGAGTCAAATACAATTCCTATTTGTGGTTATTCAGTCATGTGACCTAGAGGTCACCATAAAAACAAGATTATCATCATTAGAATATATATATATATTATTAAAAAAAAAAAAACAACATACAAACACAATCCGTAATCTTAACTCATCAGGAGGTAAAATGATCACGTCTCCTCTGCAACTTCTGTATTCATTCAACCTCATTTTTTAAAGCACAGTTTTCTTTTTATATTCATGCACGAACACTGGGTCAAGTACAGTTCCTCTGTTCCCACAGTGCCCACTGATACCACACAGTGTTGTTGTTGTGGACTCTTACCTCTTTTAAACTCACAGAACACTTTCTGATGCTCACTGTCAATGTGCAGTTTTACATGTCATAATCAAAATGATATATTTTGTACAAATAACAATCAATTTGTGATCATTTTAAGAAAGAAACGTCCGGGTCTGAGTAATTATATTTTAGTTTGGGTAAAAAAATGACGCAGTAGTATAAAGCAACAACAGTAACACTGGGTTAAAACAACCCACTGGTACTTGTCTAGTGCTTTATTGACCCACACTGGGTGAATTTCTAATTTCTTAGTGTGTGAATGTCTGTGACTAATTTCAAAGTCAATCAGTGGTTGATCTCAACACGTCCATCCCTCCATCCATCTGGTCTTTCAGAACAAATATAATCCAGTGGATTTTAAAATAAAACAAAAATGGCTACAAGTCTAGTTTCTCGTTTAACCCTTTCAGGCTTAAAGTAATGAATTCAGAAATCCAGGAGTAACTCCTCTAAATGTGCCCACCTCTCTGACAGACCGTTCTCCTCAGGTCCTGATTATTAAAGAGACTGGATGATCCTGGATCTTTTTCATGTTCTGCTGTTCCTTTGTATGAGTGTGGGGGGAGTGAATGAAGCCTGATGCTCTGGAGACGTGTTTTACCTAACTACAGTTTTGAGGTACTTGTACTATGAGTATTTCCACTAGTACAGCAGTTAGAAACCCTGCTGCAACCTGCAACAACATTAAAATACATAAATGATGCTTACATGTAATTTATCAATATAATAATCTGATCATATAATATGTGATGAGCATAACTTGATAGTTTTAGTGCATTTTGTTGCTCACTACAGTGATTTCGATGCAGGACTTTGCTTGTATATCTACAGTGCTGTGTTGCTAATTCTCCAAGTTAGAGTCGAATAAATATAAAGATGGTTCAAAAGAAAAGGAAATAAAGAGAAATAGAGACAGGAAAGAACAAGGGGGAAGGAAAAAAGAGGGGGAAAGGTTGGTGGTGTTGGGAGAGGGAAGTAAAGGGAAGAAAAAGAGGGGGGTAAGAAAAAAAGGAGGAGGAAAAAGAAGACGAGGAGGAGATGTGAGACAAGGAAAAGGAGTGAGGCAAGGCGGGGAAAAGAGTGAGTGGAGTGAAGGGGCTCTGGAGAGGGGTGGGAGGTGGGGGGATGGGAAGGGGGGAGGTGGGCGGTGCTGCTGCTGCTGCTGCTGCTGATGCCGGAGCACAGCGCGGCCAGGCTGAACCGAGTGAACTGCAGTGGAGGTCAGGGAGTCCAACATTCCTCTGGAACACTGTGTTTACACTGCGTAGCAGCGAGGGGGGGGCGGGGCAGGGAGGGGGGGCGGGGGGTTGCAAGGGGGACGACGCGCAGGGAAGGAAATCATCTCCCGGAGACACTCCTTTCAGGGAGGGAGAGTGTGTGAGTGAGTGTGTGTGTGTGTGTGTGTCGCCTATCCTGCAGCTGTATAGAGCGTTTCTTAAGTACTGGAGTAACTTGATTCCAAACTCCCTTCTCAACACCCTCCCCCCCACCACCACCACCACTACCAGCAGCACCACCCTCCACAACCCCCCCACCCTCCCTCCAGCCCAAGCTATTTAAATCAACCTTAAACATCATCTACATGACTGACGCCATGTGACGTGTCCATCATGGAAGTGACTCCACCTGAAATCACAGTGGATTTAATTTGACCTGCATGAATTTTAAAATGTGGAGGGGGAGGGGTCTATTACGATCTATCTGATCTATTTATGTCTATATAATCTATTTGTGCTCTTACCCCTTTGAAATTAAAAGAAAAACATCAGAAAGTTTGTTTTTTTTTTGCCTCCTGAGAATTATTGCAAATTAATTTAAATCAAATAATCTTAAAAATGCTTTCAAAAGTAGACTCAAGTTTTGGTTTAATTAGGGACATTATGAAATAGTAAACATTACAGATTACAATATTCTTTAAATCATATACAGTTTATATATATATATGTTTTTATATATAGCCAATACAATAAAACTTCTTGGTATAAACGCCTTAATTTTTTTTAAGTGTGTAGAAAGAAGCTAAAAAACTTTTTTTAAACTGTTGCAATTACATTTTTGTCAAATATAATTCAAATTAACATTTAAATTTACATTTAAAATGAATCAAAAAATAAATTGCAGTAAAAAAAAAAAACTCTTATAAAAATCAAGACTGTTTTGTAAAGAAACCACATAAAAAAAAACTAAAGTGTTTTACAGCAAACAACGAAAGCAAATTACATATCAATTCTATTTCTTCTGATGTGAAAACTTTAGTAAATCGTCTGTAAGTGCTTCTGAATTTACAAAAACAGAAAAATTAAAATAACTGATACACTTTTAAAGATTTAAAGTGATCTTCTTTTTTTTTTCTGCAAAAAACTTTGTTTCATCAAATAAGAGCAAACTGGCGAGTGGAGCCCTGCTTTCATGTCCCACCACCCTGCTGTACATTCTTTCATTCATCCTATAAAGTCGTTTCCTTTCTCCCTCTGCTGGTGCATCAGAGAAACTACAACATATGTGGTGATGGCACACACTGTATGTATACTGCGGACACACACACACACACACACACACACTACTGCAAGACAATTTGAAATCACTGAAAATAAATGTATCTGTTTAAAATATTTATACCATGTAACATATATTGAATAAAAATGTGAAATGTGTTATCTGTAACATACAAGACCTGCTTTGGTCTAAAATTGCTGATTAAGATTGAATTGAATTTGTAACATTACAGTAAAAGTTATCAGAGCAGCTCTTTAAAATTCACCCTTGTGTCAGTTTAAAGCTCCAGAAACCAGATTTCCTTCCTCACTACTAAACAGAGAAAAGGTTTTTTCCATTTGTATGCAACAATACGCACCAGGCAGTTTGATATAAATATTACCATTTGAATCAGATTTAGCCAGTGACTATTCAGCCTCAGTAAATATTGAGTGTTTACTCTGTCTTTGCGGAAATTATCAACGGTGGCATCAGTCAGAGTGGCATTTCACTGAATCAAAGCAAAGCAGGAGACAATTGGCTGTCTGGGCTCCAGACTGAATAATCAATTTGTCCCCAGACTGCTGCATAGCAACACTGGTCGCAAAAGAGCAAAATATGCAGAAGCACCAGACCAAAGTTTAGGGATGTGAGGATGTTTGAGTCGATTAAAGTCTGAAACCTTTGGCTCCGTGCATCTTATTTCTGAATGCTGTCGATGTACAGCAGCAGCTTCACGTTTGATATTCTATTAATCATTCAACCCCGAGAGCAGATCAGCTGCAGTTTGACATCAGTTGTCAGCTCTGGTTCATCATCTCCAGTCGAATCACAGACCAGCTGAGTCACGGACTGAACTTTGAGTCTTCAGCTTGTGGGAGCTGACGATCATTTGACAACAGGCTGACTGACATTTGACCAGGATTTCCCAAAATTGTTACACAACTGATCACTGAAGACAGGAAGTCATGCTTCTGTAACACTGTCAAAGTAAAATGACTTCAGATCACAAGATATTTTCTCTTTAGTCTTTCAAAAAAGACAAATAGAAAAGTTCATTCTTTACCACGAAGCAACTGAAAGCTCCAGCTGGGAAGCTACTAAATGGACAGTGACTTTAGATTCTTTTGAAATTGGGAGATTTTAAAGAAGTGCAATGTATTTACAAAAGAAAAAATAATTATTATAAATAATTATTATTTTGAGAAAGGCTTATGGTAGTTATCAGTTTATCAATTATTTAAGAAGACAGAGGCATTATGATGCTGCCTGATTTAATTACCTTTTTATTTTCTCCTTGGTTTGAGAGAGTGGGCGAAGCTGAGTGGGCGAAGCTGATGTCTGATGAGTGTAAGCTTAAATAAGCTATGAGTATAAGCTTAAATATCAAGATATATATTTTTTCAAAAAATTTTACATGAAATATTAAGAATCTTCACTTGTTTCAACAGATAAACTTTTACAACAAACATTAAGTATAATGACATGGATTCAGTGAGTTACACTGTTGCTACAGCTCTTTTTAGCCTCCATTTATTCATGTTTTGGAAAATTAAGTGTGCCGAATTAGGTATGAATAGATCATTTTTGCTATGTACCATTGGATGTGATGACAACTATCACTGAATTAATCTGAAATTGTAGAAATCATAAAGACATGATGATTCTAAGGCAAGTTCTGAAGTGTTACAATTCCTGTCCCACTAGTCCCTCTTATCTTGTAATTACAAGATAGTTTTCTCATAATTATGACATCTTTCATGTAATTATGATATCATATAATTATTAGTATTGTACCTCCAGAGAATTTACAGATCTCGGAACAGTTACATTAACAAATCTTTTTTTTTTTTCTTAAATACCCTAAAAAATGTACAGAGTTTGGTTGGTGGTTGGCCAAAAGTTCCATAGGTGTGTGGTGTCCAGCCAGGAATTAGAACTTATGCTTTCTAAAATTCTGACTACAACCCTTCTTCCTAATCTGAAATGTTCAGCAGAAGAGGTATTCAGACTCTTTACCTCAGTAAAATTACCAACACAATAATCAAAAAATAAAAGAAGTATTATCAACAAAATGTACTTAAAATATCTGAAGTAGAAGAACTTGTTCTGCAGAAATGACCATGACTGATATTACTGATTATTTTAATAACATTACTAGATTGTGACTTAAGTATCTAGGCAGCATTTTACTGAGGAGAAGCTACTTTTAACTATTTGATATACAGTTAAGTGGTTTAGTCCAGTGACTTCCTCCAAAACACCACAAGATAAACTGAGGAGCTGAGAGATGATTGATGGGACAGGAAGGAAGAAAAGACAACGGTCTGCTGCCCCAATTTACACCCAAACAAAAAAATTTAACTTTAAGCTGTTCTTTGAATTGAACCATCGTCAGAAGTTAAGAGTAAATCTTTTTAAAATGTGAGGATACCAATGAGATACTGCTTTTTTAAATCAGGGGTCATAAGCATCAATATGAAGGACAAAGCAACACACAATGAAAGAATTCAAGTAAAGCACAAGTACCTCAATGTAGTATTTAGGTACAGTACTTAAGTAAATGTACTTTGTTACTTTCCACACAATGGCAAAAACAAAGAAACGCAGCCTCCACTCGTTGCGTCTGAACGTACCAGCAGGTTGTAGGAAGGGGAAGAGGGATTGACACTGCACTGCCCAAAACTTTGTGCCTTCGCTGGAGGCTCCAGCACCTCCTGTGGGGAACTAACAACCAGCACCACAAGAGGAGGAGCAGGCAGCGTGATACGCCACCGAGCTCAAAGCAGCCATGCCGATAACCAGCTCCATGTCAGACATCTGCTGCATTTCCCCCCTTTTTTTCAAACGTTCTCATCCCTCGCTCAGGAAAAAGACAGAGGCCCAGGGAAGAAGTGGACAGACGAGGAGAAGGAAATCGGAGACAGAGGAGATGGGTGAGGAAGGTGTCGGATCAGGAGTGAGACCAGAAACGACAATGGATCGCCACAATGCCTTTCCAACCCTGAGACCCCCCCCAGCCTCCCCTCCAGAGCCAAAACCTTTGCTCTTTCTCCATGACAGGCTGCATTCTTTTGTCTGTGTCCGCCAGACTCTGGCCGCACTCAGACAAAGGCAAGTGCACAGAGGGGACAGAGCATGACAGAGCGAACCGAGGGGACGGAGGAGGGTGGGGGTGATAGAGGGAGAGATAGATGAATGGAAGGGGTAAGAAAGGAAAACCGGTGCTCACCTATTGTCCGACACTCTCCCTCTCCCGTCTGTGTGTGTCATTCATTTCTGATTTTCCTGCACAGTAATGCAGCAACGAAGTTGGTTTTTTTTCTTTTTAAATTGAGGGTCGCAAACACTCACAGCGTGGTGACTATTAAGTTTGTATTTTCATCATTTGTCGACTTTTGCCGACCACAACTGCAGAGTGTCTCCCCTCCCCTCCTCCTGAACACCATCTGCTGTGTCCACTCCAGTCCTAGTTGTCGAGAGGAGAGATGTATAGTCGTCGGTTTCAGGACTTTTCTCTCTGCTTTACCACCCAGTTACATCATCAAATGTTCCCTCGCTCCCATCCAGCCTTCCTACTCTGTGTGCTCACTTCCACTTTGAGGTCAAAAGAGGATCTATTGTATCATATACAGCTGAGTGCATGTACCATCATGGGTCAGTTTGTTCCTGGAGGAAAGTACAGTGGGTACATTATGTATTATTCAAAGGATATCTAGGGATACTTCAAAAACAATGACAAAAGGGGAGTCAAATTAAAATCAACTCAAAGAAACTAGGCTATAATTTAGCAGCACAGAAGTACAAATAAGCAGCAGACTTCAGTGGCGATTCAACAATTACCTGTAGTCTAACCTGCTTAGTTTTTTTTTCACCAGGCATGAAAGTAAATCCAGGAAACAAAACAATCTATTTTTTAAAATAACTCTTAAAAGTCATACTATGACTATGTAGGCTAAGTGTCTTTCATTTAATCCTGTCCCGTAGAAATTATGTTTCTATGCAGTTAAACTTTGACAGCAAACAGTTTTCTACAAAGCTTATTTGCTGTTGCAGTTTAGAAACATAATTTCTAGGAGACAGGGTCGCTTTCATTTCACTTAACCCACCCTCACACTGGAGCTTCATCGCAGACGCTTCTCGTTCACTTTGAATGGGCTGATGTAACGCGTTGACGAAATGCAATGTGGTTTCAGCCAATCAAACGTTTTGGCAGGTCCAGTCTGGCATTAATGTCAGAATGGAGGTGAAGCTGATTAATGTGGTGAGGAATCACCCTGTTTGTTGTGATCAGAGTTTATTTACGTACCAGGACACAAACTGGAGAAATCAATCCTGGTGGCAGAGGCAGGTTCGGGTCTGGTAATGGGGTTTATTTCTCTTGGGCATTGCATCGACAGCTAGCGTGACATGTAATTGCACAAAATAGCATTTCTCCAGCCAGTTATGTTGTGTGACTGTTGCATGAAAATGAGCGAACCAGCACGACGCGTCAGGTACACCCACCGCCAGCTGTTACTGCATTGCGTACATGTTTGCTTCTTCATAGTAATGAACCCTCAGATACTCCGTATATCAGCCTACTCTGCAGCTCTACAAAACCAAATTAGCCTAGCTCTTTTAGCGCCCTGTTTTGGTTTCATGTATAGTTCAGTCTCACTGCACTCTGTCTCCATCCAGCAGCCAAGATAAACCCTGTCTAGATAAAAGCTATCTGCGCTGCACCTAAATACTGACTGACAGGCTGAAAGAACGTTGCACATCCAGCAGCTAAAGGCACATGTTGGTGGAGACCAAAACAGAGCTAAAGGGAGAATGAACATTTGGCAGTACAGTCATAGGTGAACAGAAACATGATTCCAAGCTAATGCTAATGCTGCTTCATGTCTGCTGGATGTGTAAGTCTGCAACTGTTTGCTTATTAACATCACAAGTTGTTAACCACCTGTACCTCTTGCTGTCAGTAGCCACTTCTTGCTAGCTCCCAATTGCTTACTTGATCAAACTCATGTATTTAACTAGCTTTTTTTTCACATGGCATAAAAAATAAATCCTAAATTGTACAGACAGCAGGTTGCACAGTAATTCATCCAGAATGACAGAAGATTTGACAATCGTAATGTCATGTAGCATTTTTCAAGTTAGCCTGTTAGCTCTGAACTAATAATTACTTTTTAATCGTTAAACCAAAATATCAAATGGAGTATACGTTACATATAAAATTACTAAGACATTAAAAGATATTGTCTCCATGTCCTCCATATTAAATGCAAATGTTACCATTGCAAGTACTGTATCTTTCATTTTTTCTGTTAGCTTTCATGAGATCGTGCTGATAGCATATCAAGCTATTCACTAGCAAACGTTTGTCCCACAAGCTAACAAATGTTTTTCCTTGGTATCAGGCAGAAAGGTTAGGTAGGAGGTGGGTTATGTCCCTAAATAATCACATCACTCGTCTTATAAAAATAAATACCACATCTCTGAGCTGAGAAGACATGTTTTCACCCGTTCATTAACATCCACAAATCAATGAGCACTGTCTAATAGGACATGGGAAACAAATAGGGACCTAGACGGTAATGTTACACCCTGTACCTACACACACTCTCACACAGTGTCACCTCCTCTGGTACACCGGAGACAGGAGACACACCCTCCCCCGCCCTTCCTTTGAGTGTGTTCCAGCTGCAGGCTCCCTCATAAGTTGCTATAGTCACCGCGGTATACTGCACCTTCTGCTGGGGCACGTAATCAGCAGCAGCGCAGCCAGTGTTTTTTAACGGCTCAGCAGAGAGAGGAAGCCGAGAGGAAGTGTGTGTGAACACAAGGAGACGGACACGAGAGGACGTTTTCCACTGAACGTGGTTAAATAAATAGAGATGGTGGAGAACTGAAGAATGAACCCAATGAACCTCGAGTGGAAAATGGCTTGTCCCCGCATATGATCTAGGATATAAGATCTCTGACAACAGGAAATGACAGACAATAGTATTGAATTAATGTAAACTGTTGAATTGAATAAAAGAAATCAACTATGTCTTTAAATCTAAAAATACAATATAATACTTAATATATGACGCAGAATAAGAAGACAGAGACAGAGATACATGGATTAAAGATGAAGTGACGCAGCTGTGGTAAGAAAAAAGAAAAACTGAGGGAAAGAGAAGAATGAGTTGTCTAGTCCCCAGAGGAAGTGAAGAGCTTGACTCTTTCCAAAGCCTTCACTTGTACAGTATGTATCATTTATGTGTTCCTCTGCTGCTGCTGTCTGCCAGGCTGACTGACTGACTGACTGCTTGGCTGACTGGATCATGAACCTACCAGCTGAACAGATAAAACACTGACTGATTGTGTGGATGACCTGCCGACCGAGGTGTTAGACTGTTGTCTGCCTCATGCTGACTCACAGTGAAAGAAAAAAGTGTTAGCTTCTCATCTCATCAATCATAAAGACACAGGAGGTTCACAAACAACCCTTTTTGTAGTTTCAGGACGTTATATTCCACCATGTTTTTGTGCATTTTTACAGTGTTTGTCCTGATTTCATGGACCTAGACACAATTTGTTCATGTTTTTCACGACACTTATGGAAACTTGGGAAACGTATATTGTGGATGAATGAAGCTTTACATTTGTTAATGGTAGCTAAGTCGACCAGGAGTGGATGGCAGGTGCAGAAAGCACATGACTTTGATACCAGAGGCCCGAGTTTGTATCCAGAATTCGGTTTAGGCAAAAAAGCATTTTGGGACATTGTGATTTTGTGCTACCTTATGCCTGAAATCACTGAACATTTTCTGTTTTAAAGCAGACCACCAAACTTCTCTACCTTCAAAGTGATAGTTTGCGTTATCTGATGTGGGGTTGTGTGAGGTTCTTATCTATAGTCAGTGTATCACCTGCAGTAGATTCAGATCAGCTCCCAGTTTAGAGAAGCAGCAGGAAGCTGAGTGATGTGCTGCTGTGGACGGGGTCAGGAGAAAAACATATTTTAGCCACTTTAAAAAGTGCCCACAGAAAAAAAACTAGTATCAGTTGAAGTGTACGTTTTATTTTGAATATTTTCAGCACTTTATCTTGCTGTGAAACAACCCTTTCCTTAAGAACTACATCTTTTCAACCGTTGAACAACCATATTCCTACGCACACTTAGGCTGATCCGCATAGTAATACAGTGTGCATCGTCGGTGCACTTGTGTGTACAGTTCACAAATTGTAGTTCCAAAGGAAAGGGCTTTCACATTCTCCTGCCAACCCGGCTTTGACTCTGTTCTCTACTACAAACCTGCACAAACCTGTGTATTCAACTCTACCCTGATACCTGCTCTCATACTGACTCATCGCCCTCATCACTTCCTGTACATGCTGAACTGCAGCCTGTACGCTGCTATCAGACTCAGGCAGCAGATAGCTTGTTAGCCTGTTAGCCTGTGGATACTACTCCTGATTCCTGCCTGTGGACTTTGGAGAGACTTGCTGCTGCAGTTTTAGTGCCTGTTGTTTTTTTACATTTTACATTTTTCATCTTCTAATGTCATGATCCAACAAACATATGAGTTGGTCGATTTTTATTTATTTACTGTCGTGTGTTTGTGTTGTAAATATTTCCAGCACGTGTTGTCAAAAGATGTTTTCAGATTTTGTGTGTTTTTTCTTAAGTTGCAGTGCGTTGAACTCTCAGGGCCTGTATAGGTTATTGAAGCATATTGTTAAATTTCCACTTGATATCAGCTAAACATATTAAGGTGCCCTCGTAATACTCAATATATTCATAAGTCTGCGCCTGGTGTATACTGAGGGAAAATCGCACTTGAACAGCTTGGTGCTTATAAGATTTAAAAAAAAAAAAAAAAAAAAAAAGAACCTAATTACAAATAAGGAGGTGCTGTTTGCGCAAATGAAACAAATCTTCTCTGTCTGCACTCCTGGAGTGGAACTTACAAAATCCCTTTTCATCTTCAAACACAGATTAACATTCACCTCCTCAAATAGTTACTGCACTGATGGGAGCCACCTGCTTTTAGCTTTGTTTTTCCCTCAGCATGGACCCCTAACGTACACCCTTTTATTTCAAAATAGCATATATCACTGTCACATTTCATCCTTGTTCTTGTTGTACACTGTCTTGACTTTATTTGAGTTGAAAGCAGTACACACATCCCTCAAACCTTCACTCTTGTACCATTAAAATTCAGGACGGCTCTACAGTGTGTTGTTCACGCGGTTGTCATGCAGCAAGGTGGCTGAAGCACTGTAATCATTAGCATGAGGTGGTCATCGAGCGCCGATTCCATGTGGTGTGGACCTGCATCTAGCTGTGACAAACAATCAATGCTATGAAGCAGAAACAGTGAAGCCAGCTGCATGTGTTTAAGAATAGTCTTTACCCAGTGTGTTTGTATGTGTGCACATCCAAGTCTGCGTTTCATACACAGATATGTACTATGGATATGAAAACATTCATCAGAACAGAAATATTTCATTAGAAAACCTGCTGTGACTAACCTTCATATTTACCTTCATATTCACGTCTCTGCTGAGACATTCTGTTTCTGCATTAGAACAATTTCCTGCTGTTTTTACTAAACTAGCTGCATAGCTACTGCAGGTTGTAAAAATCTCTTCTTTTCTGGCAACAAACTGGTTTCTTTGATCAAAGGAGAGGATTCACACTGTAAATATGTTATGATTTGCACACTTTGGTTTGCACACTTTTGTGTAAATTAAACTTGATTTACACTTGAGCTTTGCTTAAAATATTGCAACAGTGTCCATGCCCTAAGAAGGGCCAGACAGAAAAGTGACACACTCGTATACATAATATATCAGATCATTAAATTTAGAGCTATATCTCTTAATTTATACTCTTAACCCAAGTTACCTTCCTAAACATAAATTTTAATGATCCTTTAAAGGTCCCATATTGTATAAAGGTAGATGTCCATGTGTTTGTGATTATAAAGCAGGTCTAGGTTCTATATTAATACTGTGAAAGTATCAAAGCCTCAGTCCACAGAGAAATGCACACAGCCTGTATTCAGAAACTGAACCTTAAAACCAGCCGTCAGGACTTCTGGAACTTTGTGATGTCACAACAAAGCAGTCACTGCTCTCAGCCCCGCCCCAAGCCCCGCCCACCTGGACCCACCATCCAACCTTGCAGGATTTGGTTTCTCTGAATGTTTTCCTGAAATCTGCTATATTTATATTGGATCACTCAGAAAACAGTCAGTCAATCAGAGAAGAGGATCAAAGCCTCTCTTCTGATTGGCTGACTGAGAGAAGACTGAGAGAGGAGATGGTTTTTGGTTCTTAAAACCACAAATATATCTTCTTATGGATATCAACACTTCAAATAAAACATGTGTAACAAGTGTAAATATGGGACCTTTAATGTGACAATAGGACAGCAAGTGATCCGTCGACTTATTGTTATTGTCAGGAAATGCTTTTGTAGTGGACAAACATAATCTTAATCAAAAATCTGCATTTCAGAGCTGTTGCTTATTCCACACATTTTGTCAGGCTGTAATGAGCGAACACACCCCCGCACTCACCGACCACCTGCATCCAGACTCTCCAAAAACCTCCCGCTGTCTGCCACGCCCTCCTGAAACCCTTCTGCCTCCATTGTGCCATTATGTACAAAGTCCGGGTGGAGCCCCAGCCTCCAGGATCTAAGCTCCAGGCAAACCCCTCACATCACAGCATGGCTGCCCTACATTCCTCTCACTTATCTGGGGTAGCTGAGCACAGATGGCCCCCTGAGAGAGGTCGAGATATCGGGTTGGCAGGGAAGCTTTGGGGAGGTTTTCTGGCTGCCAAAATAATTACCTGTCACACGGGGCAATAGTTTGTGGTGAGAAGCAGACGTTTTTACACCATGAAATAAAGTAGTCTTGGGGATAGTCTACTTATCCCCGCTCTCCGGCTCTGCTTTAATTTACTGCACTCTCATTCACATATCTTCCCTCATTGCACTTCCTCTTGCTGCACTGGTCTCTCACATTTCACCACAATTCATTACCAGCTGTCAATCATCTCTCTGAGCCGGGAACGTTCACACATGAAACGCTCGAGCAGCTGCAGGCAACAAGTATGATGACCAAGAAGAAAAATAGGACACAGACCGGCCAGATAAATGCTTCCAGCCGCTTGTGTAACCTGAAACAACCGTCACACTTCCACTTCTGTCTTTGAACGCATAATACAGAAGACGAGGACTTGTTTGCTGTAGTACCGGGCTGAATCACTAGGTGTCTCTTGTTTTTCAGTGAGATGGAGTTGACCACTCGACCAAGAAACAAAACAGCTGTAGTGTGCTAAACCGCTAGTTAGCTTGTAGTTAGCTAAACCGCTTATCGCATCGTGGTGGGGCCGGAGCCAATACCAGCTGACGGTGGGCAAGAGGCGTTGAACACTCTGGACAGGTCTACGACAGGGCTGACTCAAATATACATTACATACAGATAACCCACTGTATTACCGTTAGGAACACTACTTGTTCTGCTGCCTTTGCTTGTTTACATTGGACCAGGAAAAGCCGACACATTGCTGCCTCACTATGGGATTTTCGATAGCATGCTGGCGTCTCGGTGGCGTGCTGTCAGGACCGTTTAAAGCTAAAAAGAGACAACAGTTACCAGATACCAAAGTGGAAACGCGATCTGTCCTTACATTTCAGAACATTGTCCTGCCTCATAAAGGACCTGATATTGTCTGTTTGCATCCATCTTGTAATTTATCGCCCACTTGTTGCTGCAACTATCAAACTGCAAAATTCAACTGAAAAATCTAACAAAATGCGATCAAGTCCAAGTCGTGCTGACTGCCAGACCTGGAGGGAGAAGGGTTAGAACAGTGGCAGAGGAGAAAGCTCACATCCTTCAGGACAAAATATACATTATATACAATACACAGAATAGACATTGAGTGTGTCCTTGACCTTACACCAGTATTCAAGAAGAAACAGCCAGGAAAAATAAACGAATCCACGTCTCAATCTGCCCCATGCTCAGGGTCTGTCACATCCATCAGTAAAACATCAGCACAAAGGTTTTTACCAAACATCAGATGCAGGATGGTCACATTCTCAGATGATCCCAGAATATTAACTGTTTATTGGAATGCATGTGGGAACTATTAAGCTGATCTAAATTTGAATCAGATCCACATACTGTAAGAACCCGACACTCATTATATTTTTGTCCTTTGTGAACTTCATATTCAGTGCAGGATTTTTCATGACATGATAACTTATAAAGTACTGACTACTTTCAGATGTTTGGATTTTGTCGTCATGGATAGTGTGTGTGATTGTGTGACTTACAGTTATGATATAATTTTATATCATTTACGTTAAAGGTTTTGAATGGAGGGAATATATTAACTAGGGTTAACAGTTTACTTAAATAGGATTGGACATGAAAGCTACCCCAGCTAATGCCTACGAGCTAGAATTTCTTTTATTTAACGATTTAGAGTCTTAAACTCATTGTTTATCTTTTAAAACCCACATCTTCACCATTACTGATCTTATTAGGATTATTTTCAGCCGCAGCAGACTCACTGTGCTCACTGAGCCCAGCACCATGTGACAGACAATGTTAGCAGCTCACTAAAAACTGTGAATGTTACCTTGCCTGCTAACTGTTTGGTAACATATGTAACAACAGATTCACGTGTGCAGCTTGTTTCACAAACTCCAAGTGGATAATCAATTAACATGATGTAAATAATCATTATCAGGGTACAAATGTTATTTTACACCTTCTCATAAATTAATGAGCAACAACTGTCTATGGACCCATATCTAAATCAAACCCATGCTGGTGCAGGTACCCCATGGGATCCAGCCTCGGGCCTCCCCAGCCCTCCACCTACACCCGCTGTGGGATTCTGGGTAGTTTCATCATATTTAACAATACTGCTAGTTTGCTTTTATTTCCAGGAACTGAATGTGACCACCCTGTAATTGCTTCCATACTCCCCCTGCACTGTACAAGTGTAAATATGTTTGAATGGCAGGTAGCTCAGACTCCTCCTATAGAAAACACAGGCTCCTATTGTAAACAGGATTTTTGTCTGAACCCCATGCACCCTCCACACTCCCTCCCTGACACCTGTGTGTGTGTGTGTGTGTGTGTGTGTCTCTGAGGAATGCTATGAGAGGATTGATGGATTCTACCCACGCCATAACTCCCTTTACAAAGAAATAAACAAATATGATTGAATTATGATGCAAGGCGCCGGTGAATTTTCCAACACACTTTGACTTGCGTCTTTTTTTATCAGTCTGAGGGCATGTAGCTATTTTCTCTGAGGCCTTCAACAGCATTAGTTTAGCTGGAAATAGCTGTCTCCTCTTTCCCAGAATTACCACTGTGGGTGGATGTTGAAAGCAGTTTGAAAAGTGCCACATTTCCACTCATGTCTTTTCCTGAAACAGGACACTGAACAGGAAAATGTGGCACAGTTAAGTAGAGTAACTGCTTAGGAAACGTGTACGCCTCAGTCAGGGCTTGAAGCTTTCTCTGTTATTAATACGGTTTTGAGATTTGTTGTTATTGGATGCTTTTGATTTCCTGAGCAGCTGCATTTACACTGCAGTTAAAACCCACATTCCTGTATCACTCTTCATGTCGGAGAAATAAGGTGTTTTATTGAGCGAATGTTTGTGTTGCTAACATCGGTTATAAATGTGACAAATCCAGCTCTGACTCATGTTTGTAGGAGGCCCCAAGGACACAAATATACGTCTTTGAGAGAGGATGGCAAGGTTGAATTCACATCTGAGTGGAAAATACTCAAGGTTATGCACACAGAAACAAGTTTCTTTATAAAAGTCCACCGTTAACTCAACAAGGTCATTCCCAAAATTACCTCTAAACTATCTACCCGCAACCTTCAGGATCTGATCACTTCCTGCACAATTACTCGGCTTGATATTTCATATATTATTTGTCTTTTTCAAGCATTGGTGAAAAGAATAACAAGCTGTTTGAATAGAGATGCATAATTATGACAGAATTCATGCCAAATGCCTTTGACTGCAGGATGTGAGAGTGTTCAGTCATGTTTACCAAGTCGAGCTGGACGGAGCTGGAGGGTAACATTAGAGGTCTAATTCTGAACTGACGAGCCCTTTCAAGCTCTAAATTGCAAGCATGTAAACCGATGAGGGATATCTCTTAATCAGCAGCTTGGCTACCCGCCGTATCAACTGTTTTCTGAACCTTTGGAAATTTCTGCTAGCAAGCACATAAAGCAGTAAAAGGTCAGTAAGTACGCAGAAGAAAAGAGAAAACATTGAGAAGTTTTTCTCCAAATTTTTCATTCTTTCCTGGACAGGTCACCACAGAGCACAATGAAATGCATTTTTCCTGGTACCGATAGTTATAGTAGTTTCAGTGTCAGTTTCAGTAATAAAATAAATGTAAAAAGTTTTAACATGTGGTTTGTGGTGCTCAAAAAACAGAAAATTTTATTTGAAGAAGCTTTCTCTCCAAATACAATGGCACAGTTACAATATACCTCAGTGCATTGTCTGATACGCAGCTCACAGACAAACTGCAGCCATCAGAAACCACTGGCTATTGTCCTGGGCTTTCAAGATGCAAACCTGGGGTACTCACATTGAAAAATGAAGGTTAGGACGCTGAATGGGCACATACTGAGTTCCCCACTCATACGTGTGTTCGTGCTCTTGAACAGCTCTGCAATTAAAGTTGTCGGTTGTCAATCCACCACTTTGCAGAAATATCTGAACAACTATGGGACGGTAGGACAGAGATTGATCCTTTGAATTTTCCTGTAGTGACACCAGCAGGTCAATGTTTCCAATTATCTAGTAAAATGTTTCACAGTCTATCATATGGATTGGATGAATTTTGTACAGACATTCATGAGCCTCTAAAAAAACTGCAAGCACTGCTGCAAACTCTTAATCTCATATAGCTGTAACCAAAACCCTTGACTTCCTTTAACCAAGTGTTTTAGTTGCCAAAGCTTAAACAATTAATTGGCCAATGTAACCCTCATGTAGTTGCCATGTCCAGGTAGCAAAGAAGTAATCTAAATTACAAAATATGATGAACTGGTTGCTTCAAATCCCAAAGTCTTTGTGGTCTTTTTTAACAAACGTGCAAATCAAAGACAAGCTGGCTTAGTTCCCCGCAGCCCTTTCTCATCCTCAGATTTACTAAGCCAACAGCCTCTAACACCCAGGAGCTCTGGCTGAACAGAGGCCAGCGGTTTGCACCCTGCACCAAAGCCACTCCAGTCCAGTCTAGCACAGTCCAGCCCAAGGCCAGACTCACTGGGGAATTTCAGCTGAATTCAATTTCACCTCTGGCCTCTGCTGCAGCAGCTTGAGCCACAGCGACACAAAGGGCTAAGTTTTACATTGAACGTGAGAACCCCCTCATCTCCTGACCCCTATTACCATAACAACTGACCAGAAAATGGAACTGGGAGCAAAGAGACGGAGACAGGAGTGAGTGAGCTGAGGCGAGATGGCTCATTTTGGAGCGCATGGTTTACCTTTCTCAGTCGCTGAGAGGAGGAATTTGTCTCTTTGTGTTGCTCTGTGACAAAAACGTATATGTACACATATCATCTGACAGGTCAATTGGAGATGTTCAGTGTATTTAGCTTGAAATTCCTGATACTTATTACCCTGATTGTTGGGAAACTACAGGAAAACTGTTAAATTCAAGGATCAGCACCTTTGTGTCTGTTAAACGGCGTCTGACTCCTCATGTCACCTCAGCGTTTGCCTTGCTGCTTTCTCTAAGTTTCTCTTCTATATTCTAACATCACATGCTCCTACTGCCAAAAAGAAGATGAAGCCACAGTAAATATACAGCATTGTCAGATGGAGTACACAGAACTAAAAACTAAATTCAGCTGCCAGCACACTGAAACAGCACGCTGAATATATCCAGCCATTGCTGCTGTTGCCTTGTTCAGACATAAACTTTATACCATGTTGGCTGAGTGTCAACTTATTTATCCAAAAATAAAAATGATACTTTAGCAACATAATAAACCTTTATTTGATTTATTTAGGATTCGGTCCTGAACTGAAAGTTACCCTGTGGCATTTTCTTGTACAGTTACGTTTCCATTCAGTTTTACTCACACACAAACAAATCTGTTGATTGCATTTCCTTCCTCATTACCTGCATTACACATAACTATCAGTAAGTATTGATATCAATTAATATAAAAAAGAATACTGTGATAATAAATCTCTCCCAGCCCTATGTGAAACAATAATTATTCCTCCTTCACTGTGTCTCAGAGAAATCACAAGACAGCTATTCCCGCCCAAAATGACTCCAAATGTATTAACTAAAGAGGGAAATAATAGCATATAGAAAAATAAAGGTTTGTCCTTAAAAAATCGAGTTGTCCTCTCATAAAAAATAAACAAATTGTAATTCACACACTTAATTAATTTCCTTTGACTTTCCTGTGCTACTTTTAATTTCATCTCTTAAAGTACCTTTTAAATACCTTTCATTAACAGTAAGGGAAATAATAAAATAACACTTAACC
The DNA here is from genome assembly GCF_046630095.1 of Trachinotus anak. Taxonomy (NCBI): domain Eukaryota; kingdom Metazoa; phylum Chordata; class Actinopteri; order Carangiformes; family Carangidae; genus Trachinotus; species Trachinotus anak. The sequence goes on along the minus strand of NW_027273885.1, from coordinate 2,320,010 downwards.
TTCTGGACCCACACACACTTAGACAAACTGAAACACCAGAGAAGAAAAATTAAAACAAACTCCCGCTGCACGCCGGTGGATGATGGGGAACGTGCCGGCCAATAACAGTGGAGAAGGAATAAAAGTTTGACTACTCACAGTCCTAATGTTGCAGCTCCACGTGTGGTGAAACTGAATGGTTCAGAACAGACTGTCCCTCATGGTCAGCTGAGTTAGTCAACTGGAAAGACTAGATACACAATTCAGCTACTGCGTCGATATTTAATGAACTACTCACAATGCACACACACACACACACACACACACACACACACACGGCTCCTCACAGGTTTGGAGCAAAAACATGTTTCTACATCGATGTGACTGTCTCAGCTCGCTACATCTGTCGTCTTATCACAGAGCTCTGCGTCTCGCTGCTACTCAGCACCGTGGCCAATCACATTGCAGGAAAAATGACAAGACTCGTAACCAACCATTCAATGAAAGTAAACAATACAGGCTGTTCTCTATTTACATCAAGTAAACTGCAAACAACCAATTTAAAGTGATAAACCGCAGTACCAGGTCAGTACCTGCGCAGGGTCGTCAGAGCTGAGACACAGGACTGGTTTCACTTCCCTTCAGTTCATGAGGAGATCCAGCGTCCACACCCGAGGTCCTAGTTGTTGGGATGTCTCCCTCTTCCAGCTCTGTGTCCTCCTCCGAGTCTCGTTGAGGATGGAGATGTTCTCCCATCATGCCCTGCCACTGAGGAAGTTCATTTGCTCATTCCTCTTCTTCTGGGTTAGTCGTGAACCCTGAATTCACCACCACTAGCTCTGTTTCCTGGAACAAGGACATCTCCTTGCACATCTTCAAGTTTCATCTGGGGTGTGTAGCATTTACCTTCCTCCTCAGATTCTGCAGTCCAGCCCTCTTCGACTTATGTGCTCTGGGTTTTCTGTGTGACTTCGCCCTCTGCTCGCTCTGCTGTGGTCATCGGTTTCTTTGGTTGTGCTCTCCCCTGATGGGCAGTAGATGATCTCTGTGTACTGTTTTTCATCGTGCCTGGCCTCTCTCTCTGGTTTTATGTGATACATAGGGAGATCGGTTCGATTGGCAGTTAATACATATGGTGGTAGGTTCCATCTGTCCTGTACTTTGTGTTTTCCAGTGATGCCAAGAGTGTAGACAAGTAAACAGTCGCCTTCCTCCAGCTTGTGATTTCTGACTCTGACTCATAATCTTTTGTTTCATTCATGGTTCTTGGAAGCTGCAGCTGGTAAACATTCCCATGTTGCCCATGAACTGGTGGTGCAGTAAACCATCCTCTTTGTCTGGACATTTGCCAAAACGCAGATCCATGACCACTGGTAGCAGCGCCTCTCTCTTCCAAACATTAGGAAGAAGGGGAAGTAACTCTTGGCATCATTTCTTGTGCATTTCTTATAACCATGCACAAGCTGACTGGCTCCATTTTGGCATCTGAGCTGGATCAAGGGGGCCTAACACTGACGGGAGAGTGAATGAATCTCTTGTGTTTGCTGCTTCTCATTGAGGGTGAATCCAGAGTGTATGATGAACTTATCAAACTTTGGCAACAGTCAAAGCTTTTTAACCACTGGGGGTTGGAGCATACCTCATGCAATGATCTGTGATTAAAATGATCCCTATAGCAACTTTACATTACACTTCGCCCCCCCCCAACTGCAGGCCTGGTTGATGCTGGGGTGCAGTCAAAAACAGTTGAAGCTGATGATAGGAAAAATCTTCCTTTTCCTTCTTTGCCCGAGGAGCTGAAAGGGGCCTCCCCACAGCCAATCACAGACTCATAATCCAATTACAAATAACAAAACTAAACAAAATAGTTTGTTCTCTGTTTACTGCAAACAACCAATTTAAAGCTACAGAATATGTAGATATTGACCAGAATATATTTATACTGAGCATAACATAGATAACTATTTAGGGACATATCAAATAAACCAAGAGGCTGCATATATTTCTGAAATAAATGCATAACGGGCACTTTTAGGAAAAGAAACATTAGTTATTTTTATGGAAATATGAATTACATTTGGTGGTTTTCCTTATGTTGAAGACTGCCTGGAGGTCACATGAGATGCTGGGAGACAGAGAAGTGTGGAATAAAAAGATATGCGAATATATATAGATTTGAATACATGAATATATTCAACAGTCGTAACTTTTTTTCTGCTGTTTCATTTCACACGAGGCAAAGTCATTTAGGCGGCGCGGCGAGTGATCAGAGGCAGAGCGGGCGGCCAGACAGAGCCCTGCCTTCTCCCCCCTCCCTCCCACTGCATCAGAGCTTGTGGTCATTATTGCCCTCCAGACTGCTTTTATCATCTCTATAAATCTCCGCTGGCTCAGACACGGTGTAATGAGGAGGCCTGCGAGGCTGTCAACCTGCACCTCTCACCCGTGTCGCAGGAACAGAGGGGTATGAAATTGGTGGAGGGAAGCTGGAGAGAGACAGAGATTTAAAAAGAAAGATTTCCTTACCCCAACCCTACACCATTCAACATACATCTTTCCATAATTTTGTAATTTGTACCCACAATTACTTGATTATTTCCCTTGAATTAAATCATTTAAGCTCTCAGATGACTAAACCGTGCTGTTAAAGTACTTAATTCATTCCCTCAACGCAGTTATTATGGATTGTTTGGCTTGAACACAGTTTTATTTTGATCGTAGATTGTAGATTTTAGCTGTTAATCACAATGCTGTTGTGTTATTTAATGCCATAAATGAAAGCTTTTTTATGATTATATGGCTGCTATGGATGTCAGTTCATTGTAGCAAATGCACAGAGCTAAGAGGAGGTGAATTATACATTTGAAGAGCTGATTTATATATTTGAGGGATTGAATCACGACAGTCAGAGAACAAATTACAGTATAATCAACCCATGACCACAGCAAAATTAGGCCATGATTTGAAAGTTGAGGCCATGAATTACTACTCTGAGCAAATATCTCCTTTCCTGACTCTTAGGGGGCCACATAACTTTGACATGGATACTTTATATTGATGATATTTTAGTTTTTATGTCCCTGAAAGTTTCCCCTGTAACATCTAATATATCTGACCAAATAAAAGAGCAACAATCAAAGTTTCAGTTTGGATTAAATATTTTCTATCACTTACAATAACAAAAAAACTGAATAGCAATAACTGACAGATCCTTCTTAAAGGTCTCTTAAAGGTAGATGTCCATGTGTTTGTGATTATAAAGCAGGTCTAGGTTCTATATTAATACTGTGAAAGTATCAAAGCCTCAGTCCACAGAGAAATGCACACAGCCTGTATTCAGAAACTGAGCCTTAAAACCAGCCGTCAGGACTTCTGGGACTTTGTGATGTCACAACAAAGCAGTCACCACCCTCAGCCATCCACCAAGCCCCGCCCACCTGGACCCACCATCCAACCTTGCAGGATTTGGTTTCTCTGAGTGTTTACCTGAAATCTGCTATATTTTTATTTAATCACTTAGAAAACAAGCCAATCAGAAAAGAGGCTCAGATCCTCTCTTCTGATTCGCTCACTGTCCTGTAGTTACTAGAGCTCCAGAGAGAAGCGTAGAACTACACTAAGATGGTTTTTGGTTATTAAAACCACAAATATATCTTCTTATGGATATCAACATTAAAAAAACACTGGGAAAGTGTAAAACATGGGACCTTTAAATTTTTAAATATCATCACTGTTACTTTTTCGTGCTCATCATTTGATGCGCAGTGCGCTCAGTGTATGGTGCTGAGACCCTTTGTTGTTTGAACTGATGTTTTCTGCTGCAAAGGCCCAATTTATCTAATCTTAACTGCTGCACAAAAACATGTCCTGGAGAGTGATGTAGATGTGGTAATCTGCCCCCCCCCCCTCAAAATCCCTTTAAGGTGGAATTAAAGCTGTCCTTGTATCCTGCAGATATGTTGTTTTTGCAGGGAACTACACATCCACAGCAGCTGGCTGAAAGAACTGCTTGATGGAAAAGCAACAAAGAGACACACCAGCGTTGACCTCAGTGACACGAGAAACACAGCCAGCCGAACTCCACCCGCTCCGCTCTGACTGACATTTCTGATGTCAGACAGAAGAACCTTGCATCACCGTTGACGCCGGTGCAGACAGTAAAAAGGAACACGCACTCAGCTGACAGCTGATGCATAGCACGGACTGTGACCCACGCTGAACCTCACAAAAACGGCCCCGTCATCCAGCGTCAGCCCGGCGCTTCCTCCAGTCCGGTCTCATGCCCTCCCACACTGTCAGGAGCTGTCTCCAAACCGCCCACACTCAGTTATGTAAGGGGATAATCCTCTGTAGTCATTAAAATGATGCACTGCACTAGAGGTATACAGGCACAAAACTATTTGATGTCTATGGTGAAATCAGTGCATTAATGCTTGATAATCATAATACCTCACAGCAGATTATACCTCCATACATAAAATTCCTCTTCTAACACAGCCCCCTCCCCCTGCGACCCAGACTGTATCTAAAATGCAGGAGATTATTTGAAGAGCTGCAGTTCCTCTGACACTTTAATGATCCCAGCTTCTCCAGACTCGTTGGCTCTTTCTCAGACATCTCAATCACCTTCTTCTCCGGTAAAGAGAGGAAAAAAAAACTCATTTCACATGAACACTTGCTGTGTGGCTCCTCCAACAGAAACAAAATGGCAGCCTCTCCATCATCCTGCAAACCATAAGCTTCCCTTTATTTCCCTCCCTCATTAAGCTCTGAATAACTCAGCAGAGAGGCAGAAAGACGAGAGAGAAAAGTGATTGAGTTCTGGTGGAGGAATAAAAGCCCCTTGAGGTTGCCATTTTGAATGTGTGCCATGTTGAACAGGCTTGATCCAGAGATCCCGGAGACAATGGAGCAGGGAAGAATAGTCTATAGACAGAGCTCCAGACCAGCTGACACACTGTAGATAATGTACCATGGATGTTGTGTCATTGTACTGAGAGGCTGGAGTCATGATGATGACCCACCGCGACCTCGGAGGGAGGTGGGCAGAGGGCGGAGGAAGGAGCTGTGAAAGGGAGGTCAGAGAGAAATCGTGGCACCAGACTTGATATCTCTATTCAAAAGGTGCACTGACAACCTGGTCGCACTGAATGCAGCCCAATTATTTCAATACAGCAGCAATCCTGGGAAAGGGAACGGGAGAAAAGAAAAATGGGTTTGACATTCAGTCGGGCGGGCTGAGGGAGGTAACAAGTTCACAGCCCTTTCAGAAAACATGGCTGCCTGCTGTGTGATGGATCACGGAGCCTCAGATAGGCCGTCAGGGGTGGGACTCTGGGAGGAACACATGGAAACCCGGTCTTCCAGGAAGAAGGGAGTCATCCGCACAGTTAAAACCAATGAACTCTTGATGGTTGTGCTACAAGAGTCTCACCATATGGAGCCACACTACTGCTGCTATTAAACTAGAAACACCACAAGGACTGATTAATTACATTTTCATGTATTTAATCTAAAATGTACAAGTTGGAGAAAGGAGAAAAATATCCTGAATGATCGTTTAATTAAAATGAAGCGAACCTAATAAGCAGAAAAGTAATTCCTATTTTTAAAAAAAGCAAATAAAAAAACAGAATGAATCTGAATTTAATCTGTATAACAAATCACACATGCACAGTTGCACAGCTATCTTTGTGGGGACCCTTACCCCAACCTTAACCTAACCTCAACCCTAACCCTACCCCAAACCTAATTCCAACCATAGCCCTTAAACCAAGTCTTAACTCTCAAACAGCCCTTTAAACTTGTGAGGTCCAGCATTATGGTCCCCACAAAGCATCACAGACCCCACAAGTATAGTAAAACAAGCACACAGAGACACACACCCACAAAAAAACGAAAACAAACAAACAAAAAATGAATCTTGAATCAAGGTGCACCTGCTGGCTTTGTTTACAGCTTGAACAAAGGTAATAGGTGCAGACATTTATTTCCAAGGTCTAGAATAAACATTTACACTGAAATCACATTTTAATATTAGGCTATATCTACTGAACATATTTGATCAACTATCTAAGTAGATGAAAATTTTCTTTCGAGTGTATTTATTGTGTAAGGCAAATACAAGTACCCTGCCAACATGAAAGCATAAGACTTTAAAAATAAATGAAAATATAAAGGAACATCAACCTCTTATAAATTACATTATATTGCCAACAAATAAATTTGTCCTGTCCAAAAATCAGCAAAAAAAATCTGCAACAGAAAGGATCCCTTCTTAAACCCCCACTAGTTTTTTTTGTTTTTGTTTTTTAAATCAGTCATCCAGAGGAAGGACATTTTCTTTAAGTGTTCCCAGTCAAATCATCACATAAAGAACCATAAATGATTAAATGGATTTCTTCATTCTCACCTCCATCACATAACAAACAAAGCCTTTTCTCTTCAATAAGGCCTTAACAGTAGAACCGGAAGTAGAAAAATCAAGTCCATCCTTCAAATGTTTACCACAGAGATAGTTTAGTGAATCTGGGAAACTGTGGGGAGACACCCACCATAACCATGACGAGCATGACGATCAGGCACAGAGGGTCAGCTGCAGTATGTCTGGTATGCAAGAGATGACGACAAAAGCCGTTACTACTGTAAACATATTGAATTGGGGCTTATCACTGACAAAGAGGAGGAGGCAGGAATGTAATACTGAAAAAAAAACATGAATCATTTTTATCTCCACAAAATCAGCAAGTAAAGCATCTGTTTAAAAATATTTTTATACTCAAAAATACTGAGCGGTCAAATTTTCATCACAAATTGTGTGAGATGTCTGCAAAGTTATCTGTAAATTTATCTGCAACTGTTTTGATAAACAATGAAGTAATTTTACTATTTTTTTCAAGAAAAGTACCAAAAACCCAGAATCTGTTGTTGCTCTTTGTCATATATCATTGTAAACTGAATTAATTTGAGTGTCACACTGTTGATTATATATATTTTAAAAACTATTTGAATATATCATTTTAGGATTTGGGAAATTACAATGTGTATTTTACAATAATGGAAATTATAATGGACATTTTACAAAACATGATTTATCAAGGAAACAATTACAGAAAACATTATTATTATTATTATTATTATTATTATACACTACAAAAACTGCTCTCCTCTCCCCTATAGTGTCATAGTATCTGTGGTGTGCCCCACTTCCACAGTCCACGAATAATAAACCTGTCAACAACAAGTCTCCTGGGAGGCCACTGCTGACACTTACTTGTCAGTGGCAAGGCACACTGGGATAGCTAATGGGACGGGCCTTCGGGGGGGGGGGGGGGGGGGGGGGGACAGGTGAGCTGACTGACAGGTTTAATATAAAATAAACAGCCATCAATTATAAACCAGCAAACATTTGTTGATTTAAAGACAATTGATATCAGCTATAAAAACCACAGTAATATTATTATTATTATTGTAAATCCACTCTGATTAAAACCTATAATATGATTAGATTTTAGGGGATTTAATTGAGGCCAAGGCAACGTGCAATTACAAGAATAAACATCATATTGAAACATACTGAAAATGCGTTAATGAAACCAAACAAGTGAACATCCTCACTCCTCCAACTCATCATGACTCCAACATTACAGACTCTAGAAAGAACTTCTGTGACAAATGCATTCAAAACTCCCTTCACAAAACCTGAAATTTAATCATGTCTTTGTACCTCCACCACAAGCCCCCCACCACCACACAGACACACACACATGTGAGTGAGAGCAAACAACCAGCCTACAGTATGTCTCCATGATTTCTCCCCTATCATAACCACGTGTCCGCATCCATCCAGCTCGTCCTCCCTCAACACATGTGTGCATGTGAACGTCTGAGCCGAGCAGCTAAACACTTTCCATATGCAGCGCTGAGGGGTACAGCTGGAGTTTCAGTACTTTCACTCCGCTGTGGGTGACAACAGTCGGATGGTGCTGAGAGGAGATGATGCACAGCGTGTCACTCAGCCTTGTTACACAATTCCCCACCAGTGCACACACAATTATTTTAAATTCAGTAAACAAGCAGATGGAACTATGTGTGCTAACTAAACAGGGGTTTGGAAGCAGAAAAAGCAAGTAACAGAGAAAGAGTGAGTGGTTTGGTCGTTCCTGGGCACTGACCTGGACAGCATAGCAAACACAGCGCCGGTTAGCCTCTCATCTTGCTTTTCTTCTCAGATTTCACACTCCAGCTGCCTCCTGACTGCCTTCTGAAGTTGGTCCCTCTGCTATTTCTGAGGTAAAAGTCGTTGGCAGAGGAGGGAATGAGGGAGAGGAAGAGGGAGATGGGGGGGTGAAGTCTTTCTCTCTTGCCTTTTTCACTCATCCTCCTCTTCTTCTTCTTCTTTTCTTTACTTCCCCTTGTATTTTTCACTAGCTGAAATCTGCACCTCCTCTTGCTCTTCCATAGCAAAAGAAAACACACTCACTACTGGGAGAGGAGGAGAAAAAGAACATTGGGAGAGAGAGAAAGGGAGAGAGAGCAGCAACAAAAGTCTGCTCAGTCACCTTGTCTCCCTCCTGTTCAAATTTAGAGGCTGGATTTCAGGCTGCAAGGCAAACTCTACTGGGCATGCCCACAACCGAGAGGCACACTTTGTAATGAACACTCACTTCCTCTCTTGTTCTTGTGCTCTCCCTCCTCCCTCACGGCTCGTTCTCTCCCCTCCCTTCCCTCTCATCCCTCCTCCCCACCCCCCCAGCTCCCCCTCCTTACAGGTCTCAGTGCAGCAGGGATTAGGAATGCTGCTCAGACCTAAGTCCACTTGGCTCCGAGGAGCACGCTTTTTAAATACAACAGGCAGGATACAGAAAAGGCAATAAAATATTTTAGGATTGTTACATTACAATTTTAATTTAAATATCGTCATCGTTTCAATCACGAACTTGCTCAAACTGCCAAAGGTAGCAGTATTGTCGGTTTGGTTTGCAGCCATGTGCATTTTAGATGGCTGTCTGGGCTCCAGTGATGTAACATTTAATCCAAGATTAATGGACATGTCACTCAAAATGGCAAGGCAATCAATTTTGATAATGAAATGTGTTCATGTGAAAAATTTCTGCTTGAGCAAGATAAAAAAAATATTATCGGGATCTATGTGGCATCCTATTTAAAGTCTGTCTGGGCCGGGCTGTTATCACTGATCCCACCAACACACAGGGTAATATTGCTAAAAATTCAAGCATCCAAGTATTGTTTCCTCTGGTCTTTGCACAGCGATGTGTGACGTATTTGTTTAGCGAGTCAGTCGTGTCTGTGCTATCTCAGGCTCCCCACGCTGACCCAGATTCTCCCCAGCACACTATCAGGACACTATGTATCAAAACCAGGCTGTGGAATGAGGACAGCAAGTTCAGAGAGCGACAGACAGCGACACGAACAGATACAGGCAGTGAAAGTTCCCCCGGCATCTATATTGTGCTAGTCAGTAAAAAATCCACATCATAAACGCCAATAAAAGAGACACAGGACAATTTATATTCAAACAAAGGCTTTGCAATACATAAAACCTCCCACTTCAGGGCTTGATGGAAAAAAGATTAATATGATCACAAAAATAAATCGAGACAACAACGTAATCCTGTAGACATCCTGAGCAGAGAGTCCTCCATCTGGACCCTCCAAAATGTGGAGATAGGGGCCAAGTCAAGGAGGAAGAGGTGCAGACGGCTGGAGGCTTGACCCCAAGAGGTCGGAGGTCATGGGAAACAGCAGGTCAATATGAAGATTAGAGGTCAATGCTTCTGCTGGGCGAGCCAGAGCCGCATGTGTCTGGGTTGCGGAGGTTGATGGAGCGACGGGGAGCGGGCAGGAAAGTGTAAAGAGGTCAAAATTAAAAGCTGCAAAGTCGAACAAAGGAGGAGACGTTCCAGTCGAGCTTGAGGGAGTCAACGTCAAGCTTCTTTCAGGATCATCGTCAGTGGTGTTGATTTAACTGTGGGAGAGTAAACATGGCACAAATGTCACAGCCGCAGAATTTGTTTAGCAGGAAGTGATTAGTATGCCTGAAACAAGGTAGTCTGTACAATGTGTTGTCGACATCTAAAGGCAAAGTGTTTATATGTCCACACTTGAGGCGGGAAAAAAGTCTGACGTCATTACCTCTTCCTGGCTGCATGCCGCTGCCTCTGATCTCTTACCAGAACTCTGTTTTTGTGTCTTTGTAGTCCTGAGGTAATGGATTTTCCCACTCCTTGAAGGTATCTATGGTGCTGAGTTCTTTATATTTCTGCAAAGATACAGGCCAGTAGATGTACCAATCTGTGGTACATCTACTGCAGGGTCTCATGGGTAACCATAGGTCGGAGGTTGGAAAAGTAACCGACAAGAAAACTTCCCAAATCTCAAGAACATCCTGTGTTGGTGCAGCACTTCAAACTGATTGATTCAACTTCCTCTTTATGGTCAAGTTCAATACGGACACATGTTATACCCAAACCAAGAAAGCAAGAAAACAGCCACACCAATGGGTCCCATTGACACCAGTGCACAAAGTCTTCAAGGGTCCACTTGGTTCTGAGTAACCAAGACTTGACCCAGGACCCAGGACAAAATTACATTCATTACAGTCCAGTTGGGTAGGGTCTCACTGTATCGCAGAGGGTCTCAGGTCTGGGTATCAAGGGTCTAATACCCAAGATGCTGCTTCCAGCGTTGATGTCAATTCTGAAACAGGTCTAACTGTTTTTGGGAGCCTCTTTTCTACAGTTCCCTTTCTGATCAGACCCTCTTAGACTTGAGAGGTCCTCTAGTTCCATAGTTCAGACAGTGTTAAACAGTCTTCCAGCCGTGCAGCTCTTCAGCTCTAACTCTTGGTAACTACAAAGAATAGTTCCTGAAAATTTGTTAGAAAATATCAGCATTTGTTAGAAAATGTGCTGTGCTCTGCAGCCTCCTGTCAGGGGGCTCCACCATCAGGAACAAAACACACAAATTGGCCTTGGCCGTGTCAGAACCATCTGAGCCTGCGGCTGCAGACCACACTGGCCTGCTCCTCTTAGTTCAATACTGACTCATTAGCCCTCTCATCCTGGCCTCTGAGGACCTGTGACCCCAGCTATTGTCTGGCTTGGGCATATCCTGATGAAAGCCTCAGCACTGAACAAAGCCTTGTCATTAACTCTGGCGTGGCTGCCCCCTCAGCCACAACGTGCAGCCCCCAGGAGCCTGTCTGGGATGAAATGAAGTGGGTCAGACAAACACGACGCACCATTCATCAACTTTAACCCCGCTGACGACCGCCACCCGACCGACCTGCCATCTCAAGAGGGCAGGGAATGACATGCTGTTTACAGGCAGTGGATGAACAGTGTTCATCCACCTGCTCCTGTGCAAACACAGATGTGTGAGGTGTATTGGTGACCTGCAGTGAGCCAACATTTAGTGCATAGTGAGGGGTGGTAGAGAGCAATAACAGTGGCGAGGCAGCTGTTTTGTTTTCTCATTCTCTCAGTCAATAACCCAATAACAAGTAGCTAAAGAACACACAGACATGTTGAACTTGCTAAGCAGTGTGGTGCCTGTGAGTATGATGCTCCCGTCTATTGATCCTAACCTACTGATGTGAAATAAGAAATGGATCCATGTTGAGAATTAGCTCACTATGATCTAATTCATAAGGGAAATGAATGTATAAAGCAATCAAAATCAATTTGAGCAAAGTAGGATATCCATTAAAATCTCGATCACCACACCGAAAAAATGATACTGTTCAATGTAGTTGCACAATTTATGGATTTAGTAGACTGATCATTCAATTAAACTAGTTGTCTTAGGACTAAATAACCAAAAAAAAAAGCAGAGGAAAGACAAAGAGACAAAGAAAATATAACACAAGATCATTCTCTTTGTTCGTTCTCTTCAAGTTTGTTGAATGCGAGGAGTGAGTTGAGTAAAACTACTGGAGGTAAAACATTTCACTGCAGACTCCAAACTATTGAGACAGGATGGTGAGACATGGTGCTTAAGACTCTGGTGCGTTGTGGTGGCTGTTGAACAACCAGTGCATTTAGAGTAAACCAACACGTGCAGCACTAGCGCCACTCTTTGGACAAAAATCATACTGCACTCAGTCTGCTCTGAGAATAACTTTCACAATCCCTTCAATAAGGTGTCAGTGTGTGGCAGCAACAGACCCTTTTTTCACAGCAGGTATAGTAACTGTGTCCCCACTCCAAACCAAGTACTATTCAAACTGGAAAAGTGAGAAAATTAAGAATGCTCAAAGAAATCAGTATGTAAACTCAAAATGACTCACTTTTTGAGTGAGCTGTTCAAGTGCACTCTTGCAAAGCAGAAAGGAAACCGAGGGAGCCACTTGCAGCTGTAAAGAATTTAATAATTGCGCATGGTGGTAAAACAGTTTGAGGAATATCTCTTGAAAAACAGCAATAACAAAAACAGTATGATATTTTCAGAAAAACAGTTCATTACTGGAAAAGCACAGGTGAAATCAGTGACACTAACGACTAATTGGTTCCATTTAGAATTCCCACAAGCCATTGCAATCAGCCCGTGATAGAGTTGTTCAAATCTTAAAAGATTTTAAACAACAAAACAGCAGCAAACAACTATTTTCTGTGTAAAGATATAGAGGAGTCATGGCGTCCTGAGCAGAGAACAAAGTCACACCCCCTGTGTGTGTGTTGTAATCTGAGTTTCTCTGTTTTGGTTTCTGGTCTGGCAGCATGTTCATGTTAATGTTAGTGCGTGTGAGTTCCTCCCTGTTAAACTGTTGGCCCTCCTCATGTTTATAATACAGGGACTGCCCATATGTGAGATGGCACACTGCGGTACAGAGCGTTCAGGTGAGAGCGACCTTTCAGAATTTCCTCCACTGAAGAAACCATGTTTTTGTCTAAAAAGGCTCCAACAAAGAAAGAGATGAGACTAGAGTACAGACAGACTGGACATGGGGGACCACAGATTCAGATTCAGATCCCAGTCGGCCAGTGGACCGTCAAAAACTGTACGTTTTTACCAGTTCCGTTAGTGTCTTTACCAACTCCATCAGTGTTGCTTGTGTGGCCTGGTCGCAGTGGATCAGTCCAAGGCTGAATTTCTTTCCCAGTTCGAATGTGGTGCGGGTCGGGGGGATTGTGGTCGAACAGAGGCCGGAGGCGTGGATGACGAAGCATTAGTTTTGCTTTGAGATGCTGGTGGTGAAGTTTAACATCTAGTGGCAGCAACACTTACAGAACCTTTAATTATACCGGATCATTTGTTGCTGACCGAATCTGTAGCTTTTTAGTTTACAGGAAGACCCTTAAAACCATCATCATGATAACTCAGCTGTAAATAGCTGCCTGCTGAGCTGTTCACTTATACACTTATTATACACTGTTCTTGTATACGCCCTAGTTTTGTACCAGGCAACATACTGAACTGAACACAGTCTGATGCAGTCACGTAGCTTAGAAAGAAAATGCAAATTTCAGTGACAATGAATCTTTGAACTGAACTTCACAAAACAATTCAAATCAACAAAGTGATTTGTAATTTCCACCTATAGCCAGCAAACACAGCAGCAAGGTCCTAATGCTAACACATCTGAATGGGATGTGGCCTTTATATTCGCTGGGCTTTTTGTGCCTTAGCAAAACAGAAATGTGCAGCGAACACCTACTGTCTCTCCAGACAAGTCCAAGTCCAGCAAAACAGTTCACTCTCCTGCATAATATTCCTGAGGGACTATCTATAGCACCAACAATAAAACAGCTCCATATAAATAATGATGCCTTTTTGGCCTGCAACTAACAACTGTTCTCATATTATTTTCTCAATTAATCAACTAATTGTTTGGTCAACGAAATGTCCAAAGTGACACCTTGAAAATAGCTTATTTTGTCTGATCAACCTTCCAAAACCCCAAAGATATTTCATGTAATATCAAATAAGACAAACTAAGTAGGCTAAACGTAAACATACAACATTTTTACTTGAAAACTAATTGATTATTAGAATAGTTGAAACCAAGCGATTAATCAACTAATCTTTGCAACAATCGTTGTGTAAACTGGATCTGGCACTTGTATTAGCAGCTAATCTACGTGACGTCATACTGTCCCTTATCACAGGCCTGCAATCTTCTAATCATAAATACACTTTTATGTTATCAGCCTAAATGATTCACCAAACTGGTCATGACCTACCTGCTCAACCTGGGCCATTTCTGTGTGTTCTTGTCCAACAGAAGGTCCTGGAGGCTTCAGAATTCCTCTGAACAACTCTGAGCAGCGACACCACACCTGCTCCACTTTTATACTCTGGATCCTGCAGCACAGTGCAAATAAAGTGAATATATTCCCAAGACAAAAACCCACAATTCAATTGATCCAACCTTAGAAAAAAAAAAGAAAAACATTGTCATTGATGACACTCGTTGTTAATGCTTTTGTTGGCGAGTGCCAGAGAGCGATTCACATCCAAACAGCCGACATCAGCCGGTGCTCTATTAAGAGACGCTCCTGTCGTTATGTGGGAAAGGTTATCACTCTGACCGCTTTGACTCAACACCGCAGTCGATAACATGAAAAAGTGCAACTGGAGTTATTCGATGTTGGGCTTGAGGATTAAAGTATGGTATGGACACGTTCCCCAAAATTATGATGTAATCAAAGAACTTCTGATCATTAACCTGCACCTCAGACTATTACACCGTCCCCAGGAGAGTATTGGGTTTCCAGTGCTTTATTGTTGGAAGGCTCCACCTTTATTGAAAATATCCATGACGATTATTCAAACGTCTTGAGGCCTATTGAGCTGTCAGAACAAGCCGCGTAGTCAACTGTTTAAAAGTTATAGCTACTGTCACGCTGTGAACACAAAGAAGGGCCATGTTGTCTCCAGGGGTTCTGTTACCAATGATTAGTGATCAATCTCTAATTAGTTTAAAAGCTACTGAGAGTGAAGAGCACTATTAGGTCACGATGATTCACTGCTCTCCAATAACTGCTCAGGATTTTCACAGGGAAACCAAGGTCCTCCTGTTGGTTTCTATCACCCCCCATAAACCTGATCTGAGGAGGGTCCAGACTCCCCCAGTGTGAGTCCTGAACAGAATTCACCTGCAGATCTTTTTCTTCACAGCACAACATCATGAACATTTGCTCATTTGCCTCCATAAGATTAAATGAGGAGTGTTGGTGCTGAAAACATGGAGAGGTTAATTGTATTACACCATCTGATCTATGGCTTTCAGATTTTACTCTTCCAGACAGCAAACAAAACTGTGATAGAACATGAAACTAGAAGTTGCTTCATGCAGTGATTCACAAATGATTCCACATAAGCAGTGTCATCTACTGAATCATCTCTTTATTGGTTATAATAACAATAGGTAACAATTCAAATGATTTTTTGTTACAAATGTACAAAGCAGTGAAGTAAGTTTAGGTCCATGCAGCAGAAGAGAAACAGCAAAGTACAAATACATCGATACAAATGTTCAATTAACATCTAGAGCACAGAAGTTTATATTGTCATGTGGAGAAGTGTCAGTTTAGGTAAAACAATCATCATGAGCAGTGATGTGCTCCACCTACAGAAACTCAAACATCAACACAACAATCAATAAGAAGATGCTGACAGTCATTGTTTGATTGACAGGTGATCTGTGTGCACAGCAGTGAGCTGTTAGCAACAAACATGGAGACAAAGTCATGTCAAGAAGTAAAATTCAGATTTTGACCCACAGCTCCATGAATGACTTTTGTGACTTTCTGAGGTTATGGAGCAACTTGGAACTGTTTTCCTGACGACTTAAAAGGAAGATTTTTCATGTCCAAACGTGTTCATTTGAGGTCCCTCCCCTGGTCCTGCCTAAATACAGAAAAGCTGTTGGGGTCACCAGAAAAAGGCTGTTGATGACTCATTGATGTTGTTTTTCCATTTCCAATTTCCTGTTTTGCCTTTTTCTCCTTTAGTAGATGACAGACAGATATTTTTTTCCATTTCGGCTGAACTCCTCTTGGCACCACTTCACCTCTCCGTCAGCAACGACTGTCTGAGTGTCCCTTCATTAGAAATGACATCAGTTTGAACTCTGATCTTTCAGCTCTTACACCTATCCACCTGTTGGCTCCACCCACCTTCAAACTGTTGATCTGAAGGGGACAAAACAAGGACGTATTTGGACAGAGTGGAGCTCGCTGAGTTTGGCAGCAGGAAGAAGAGGGAGGGTTATCAGGTTATCAGGCTTTGACTTATTCCAGGGAAGAGGAGCGGTTTGATACTGTGTGTTGAACCGTTTTTAACTGGACCACAACAAATCAACAAATCAAAAGAAACACTCCCGTCTCAGGTTCTCAGTCTGATCGCTCTGACTCAACACTGCAGTTAATAACATGAAAAAAAGCATTAAAAGAAAAAAAACATGAAAAAAAGCTTTAAGCAACTTTTAGCAACATGAAAACATTCAAGAAGTGAAATACAGATTTTGACCAACAGCTCCATGAAGGACTTTTGTCTTTTTGAGGTCACAGAGCTCAGCAGTGACTCCAACCAGTAAAACCAGAGTCCAGCATAGAGAGGATCAGTGAGTGTGGTCTGGACTCTGAGGAGGAGAGTCATGGTTTCAGAGGCGCTGCAGGAGGACAGGACGTCTGCACTGTGGTCCAGTTACTCTCCTACTGTGGAGGAAAGAACCGAAGCATTTTTACCTGTTTTTGGTTTTTTTTCCACAAAAGCGAGTTCAGTTGAAGTTCCTCCCCTTCATTCCACCTGTCTCTTCTCTGGTTCTGCCCAAAGAGGTCTGATTCACTGGAAGAAGGCTGCTGTTGTCTCATTGATGTTGTTTTTCTGATTCTGATCTCCTCTTTTGTCTTATTCTCTCTCAGAATGTCCTGTAGTTTATCTCTGACCTCTGACACAGCTGCTGTCACATCATGAAAGCCCACAAAAAGAGGGACAGGGATGCTGGATGAGTCTGAAGTATCACTGACTCGTGGCAGAGAGGTGTAGTTGTGTAGAAACAGGTTGTTATCCTCTGTGTGTGAGAGCTGCTTCAGCTCAGCGTCTCTCCTCTTCAGCTCAGTGATCTCCTGCTCCAGCTTCTCCTGATACCTTTTAAATTCACTCACTTCAGTTTCCTGCCGGGATCTGATCTGCTGCTTCACGTCAGAGCTTCTTTTCTCCAGCAGACGGATCAGCTGAGTGAAGATCTTCTCACTGTCCTCCACTGCTTTATCAGCAGAGCCATTGATAGCCTCCACCTCCTGTTGGAGCACCTTCACAACTTTCTCTCTGTCCTGGATTGTCTGCTGGATGTTTTGTCGACTCAGCTGGAGCTCTCTCTGCCTCTCAGTCCTTTCTGCTGCAGCTGAGACTGTGTCGTGGCCTTTATGTTCATCCACAGAGCAGAGATAACAGATACACTGCTGATCAGTGCGGCAGAACATCTTCATCACCTCATCATGACGAGAGCAGATGTTCTCCTGGAGCTTCTTGGAGGGCTCCACCAGCTTGTGTTTTTGAAAGGCCGGAGAGTCATAATGAAGCTGCAGGTGTTTCTCACAGTAAGAGATCAGACAAACCAAACAGGATTTGACAGCTTTCAGTTTTCTCCCAGTGCAGACATCACAGGCCACATCTTCAGGTCCAGCATAGCAGTGATCAGCAGGAGCAGCTTGGAGTCCAGTCTTCTTCAGCTCCTCCACCAAATCGGCCAACATGGTGTTTTTCACCAGGGCAGGCCTCGGTGTGAAGGTCTCCCTGCACTGAGGGCAGCTGTGGATCTCCTCCTCATCCTGTTCATCCCAGAAGCTTTCGATGCAGTTCATGCAGTAGCTGTGTCCACAGGGAACAGCCACCGGATCCTTCAGCAGATCCAGGCAGATCGAACAGCTAATTTTTTTGTGGTCCAGCTGAACTCCTGTCTGCGCCATGTCACCTCTTTGTCAGCGACGACTGTCTGAGTATCACTTCCTTAGAAATGAAACTAGTTTGAACTCTGATCTAAATAACATGTGTTCTGCAGTGAACGGGGTCTGTAGCTCTCACCACATGTTGGTTCCACCCATCTTCAAACTGTAGATCTGAAGGGGAGGGAACAAGGACATATTTGGAGAGAGGGGACCTTGGTGCGTTTAAGAGCAGGAAGAAGAGGAAGGGTTATCAGTGTTTGACTTAATCCAGGAAGAGGAGTGGTTTGATTCTCTCTGTTTAACCCTTTTTATTTTAGAGCTTATTTCACATCTAAAAACTGTTCACTTCAACTTTTAGGTGATAAACTTCTTGCGATCTCTGGGTTTAGAGACAGTTCCCCAGTTCTCAGAATTAGCTCCTCTTCTCCTAAAAAGCAGCTTGATTTTAGTTTTTATTGGTTATAATGGAAATACAGGAGGAAAAATAGAGAATGAGTCACTGCTGTAGAAGCATTAAAATTATACAATATTGTTTTTACTTAAGGTTTTGTTTTGTTTTTTTTTTTTGTTTTTTTTTGATAAAACAGGTAAAAAAAAAAATTTTTTAGTAAAATTTGTGTTTTAAAGTATTATTCATTTAAATAAACAAATCATCAACAACAACAAATTATATTTTCTATGGGTTCTCTGTCATGACTGACTAGTTAAATAAACTAGTTTAATAAAAGTTTTAAAGATTCGTGTTACCGCCTCATGGTTGTTTCCTCCTCCAACCTGACACATTGCAGGACAAAGTCTCAATCGTAATTTTAACTAAATACATGAATGAGCTACTGTGAATTCCCCTATAGGGATAAATAAAGGATTTCTTATCTTATCCTCTAACACCTCACCACGTCAGGGTGAAGCCATAACATGTCATGAGTGTCCCGACCTCACCACAGCTGCCAAACATCTGCAGACACTCGGCAACTCAAGAAGTCAGCATGCACTAGGCTGTGTAGACACTTCCAGTCAGTTCACCAAAATCACAAAGGCACATTTAGACTTTTCTTTCTGCTGGTGTTTAATTATACTCATGGGTTCAATTTTAATTGTGTAGGTTTGGAGTTATGTGTCAGTTTGACGTCCGCCCGAGGGCAGTGGAGGGGAGTGACGTTTCATTTGTGCTGCACAAATGAAACGTCACTCACCTCCATCCAGAGCAGTAAAAAAGTGACATTTAAAAAGGTGTTGGGCCTCGGCCTGTCAGACCCCCAACACCTCGGAAATATAATGAACATCACACACACAAAAGACGATAATATCAGCTGCTGATAACATTTTATTCTCCTGTGGAATTTTCCCTTTGCAAATCAACATGAGGAAGGATAATTTACTTGGATATTTATTTTGATTAGTTTGATTGTACTGTTATGAAATACATTGTGGTACAGCTGGTTCCAGCTCTGGCTCTGATCCCGTGATGATGAACAGAAGCTGCTGAATCTTCACCACTTTGTGAATTTCAGAATGATTTTCTCATTTGCGCTGGGAATGTAACACCCAATACCTACAAACAGGATGCATGTAGTGTGTTAAAATCAAAATATGCAGTGAAAATAAAAAGACGGATCAGACATTTTCAGAGTCAACTTACCAACATCAGGTCTTGTGATTTTGCCGTCTGGAGTCTGGACCAGCAGCTCCCAGTAGGTGTGCTCTTTATCGTTTCCAGCCACACCGTTCACACTCTCCAGGTAGGGGCCGTAGTTTGGATCCTCTGTGTAGGTAAATCTGCAAAGATGATTTACACCCACTGTAGTTTATTTGACTTATGACAGATGCATGATGTGGATCGTCACCACGGCCCATTTCTTCAAACAAATTAACTAATTAAACAAACATGCTTTTATGAGGGGAACTTCAATTCACATGCTCCACCTCACTTTAATACACTGTGGAAAATCCTGGACAAAAAATTTTTTCAAAAATATATTTTTTTAAAATGCTCAGTATAAAAAACTATATATTCTCCATTCAGTTTCATCCAACTCTAATTCAAAGTTTTCCACTGTGAGAATGTCACCCTGTCGATTAAAACATTTTTCAGAGCATTTCAGATTTTTTTGAATATTTTAAATCCACTGCTCTTCACAGCCATGTTTACTTCAATACAACAAGTTTTAACTGAAGACTCACTCTCAGGTGATGAGAGTGATGTTATGGTCTTACTTGAAGTCGGAGTTGGAGGCCATGAGTCTCTTCAGTGCACCCAGCAGGATCCCTCTGGGAGCCACATGAGTGCTGAAGGTTAACGGTGGCTCTCCTAGGAGGCTGTTCTGTACCTCCACGTGAATGGGAACTGGGTCAGTATCTGCGTGATAGATGACTAAAACAGCAACAGACATTTAGTTAAAGAGATTTTTTAATATTCAGTTATATGAAAAATTCTTTGACATAAGGTTTTATGAATTATTTTGAAGCTTACATCCAGTCAGAGTCCCAGGAAGCAGCAGCAGCATCAGGGCTGCAGAGTAAAGAGCAGGCATCATCATCATCCTCCCAGCTGTACGATGGTAGACTGAGGTGAGCTCAGTCGCTGTGTTTTATTCCAGTCGTCACTGTTTACACACTGGAGGAGGCTGAACTTTGTTGTTTTCCAGCTCGAATGTCACCTTGAGGTCATGATATGAAATAATATTTGCACAATGGCACCGTGAACAATGACAGGCATCACGTTTCAAGATCAACTCATTCTTACTACTTACAGAATCTATTAATGCAATTATTTATTTCATTATTATTTATTCATTTATTTGATATTGAACATTGTGGAGCTCCATAGATCACACTACATTTATGCTGTGGGATTAAGATCCCACAATAAATCTTGCATCATTTAGCTGTATGATAAAATAAATATGGTAAAATATCTTCCTCTTTTTTCCCCCCCCCACACAGAAATTACTTTTAGTGGCAATAAATATGCCTTAATTTACAAAGCGTGATATCTACTGTAGGAGAGTCAGTGCCAGGCTCCCAGCGAGTTATTGGAACCAGCAGATTCAGTTTAATAAGTGGCACAATATATCTTTTATCCACAAGTAAATATTTTCTTGTCTAAACCAGATTTAAGAGCAGTTTATCACAGATTCGCTCCTGTTTTTGTTTATTTATTTTTCCTATTCTTTTGCTATTCTGGGCTGACTTAAAGTGAACTTTTCCTAAAATAAAGGTGGTATACTGAAGAGGTATTTTTGTACTGAATGTGTCCTCCAATGTTTTGTGCATCTGAGAAATGTCTTATTACTGAACAAATATATACCAGTGAGTGGCATCCTCCTGTCTTTTTAGTGCTGTGTTTTACCAGCAGAGGTCTCTGCAGACCTCCAGGACATTTCATTATAACCAGAGGAAATCTGAAACACTCTCTGTCACTACACTACTGTTCCATGTGTGTCATTACACTTGTCTTTGAATTACAAATCTTTTCTATGTAATAATCATGGTTTTGTTTTTTTGTTTTTTTTGCTGGTATGGTTGATGTAGGAGGATCAAATCTCTACTGCTAAAAGTGGTTGGATGTGTATTTGCAATGGCTGGGGAGATGTTGTTGTTGAGAAAGTGTGATGCTCAGTGCAGCAGGAACTACTGTATCCAGTGTGTCACCAGGATGTTTCAGTGTGTTATTATGAGATTATCTTTACCAGATATGATCAATAAGTCTTTATCAGCAGGATATAGACCACAGTCCTTTAAAGTAGCTGCAGTTAAACGTCTTAAAAAGCCTACTCTTGAGTCAGGTGTTTAAGCTCACTATACACGTACTGTATATCTAACCTTCCCTTTCTCTCTTGAGAATCAGTTGTGTGACTTTATATATAACAATAGTTTCTTTAAATATTTTCAACCAGGATTTAGATGCAAATCACCTCCTTATTGCATCGATCAAAAGACTTGTCTCTGTGTTTGTCTTCTTAGATCTTAGTGCTGCATTTGACATTGTTGACCACCACATCCTATTACAGAGACTGGGACATTTAACTGGCACTAATCTGTTTTAAAATTTTCCTATTTATCACATCAATTTCAGTTTTGTACACGTTAATGATGGATCCTCCACGTACACAAAAAGTTAATCATGGAGTTCCACAAGGTTCTCGATATTCAGGATTATACAGATGATACTCAATTATACTTATCGGTGTAATCAGATGAAACCTATGTCTGTAAAGCAAGTTGAAGTTAGATTAAATTGAACTTGCCTTAAGGACATAAAGACCTGGATGACCAGCAATTTTCTGCTGTTAAACTCAGACAAAACTGAAATTATTGTACTTGGCCCCTGACACATCAGGGACACATAAAATGATATAGTTATACTAGTTGGCATTGGCCTGGCCTCCAGCACCACTGTAAGGAATCTCAGAGTTATCTTTGATCAGGTATGATATGTCCTTTAACACCCACATAAAAGAAACTTGAAGGACTGACATGGCAAAAGTACAGAGAGGAGATAGGAAAGGAGATCATATCAGTCCTGTGTTAGCGTCACTGCACTGGCTCCCTGTAAAATCCAGACGAGATCCTCATCACCTCCAAAGCCCTTAAACATCAGGGACCATCATATCTTAAACAGCTCATTGTGCCTGTTACCCCACTAGAACACTCTACTCCCAGAATAAAGGCCTACCTGTGGTTCCTACAGTATCCAAGAGTAGAACGCAAGGCAGAGTCTTCAGCTGTTAGGATCCTCTCCTGTGGAACCAGCTCCCAGTTTGGGTCCAGGAGGCCATCTGTCAGCATTCAGTAATACATGTTACTAACTTGGTCTCTCTCTCTCCTTCTGTCTCTTTCTATAAGTGTTTCTCCCTCGAGAGTTGTAAAGTCTGGATTATTGGTAGTAGTAGTAGCTCAGCCTTAATCCCCATCCTTTTATAAGTTATTTTTAGCTTTAATAGTTATGAAAATGACAACATGATGTTTATGGATCATTTTACTTATTTAAATGTGTTTTGCAGTGGTTAACGCTGTCGCCTCACAGCAGGAAGGTTCTGGGTTTGAACCCCGGGCCTGGGCCCAGTCCAAAGACCTGCAGCTTAGGTTAACTGGAGACTCTAAACTGCCTGTAGGTGTGAATGTGAGCATGAATGGCTGTTTGTCTCGATATTTCAGCCCTGTGATGGACTGGAGACCTGTCTGGGCTGTATCCCACCCTCGCTCAATGTCAGCTGGCATTGGCTCTTGCCCCCCCACGACCCGGTTTGCATAAGCGGTATAGAAAATGGATGGATAAATGTGTTTTAAATTTCTCTCTAAAGCACTTTGGCGAAGATTTTTTTAATGTGTTTTATTAGAAAAAAAAACAAAAAAACCTTGAAGCCCTGACATCCTCCTCCCAGAGTTCAGGGCAGAGGTTATTTGCCTGATGTGATAACATGTTCAAAACAAACTTCTCCCTCCTGGGGTGTGGTAATTTAACTTTTCACTAGAAACTGACAAACCGAATACACATCTTAAAGTCATTACTTAGTAAATAAAGGCAAAGCTTTACAAAAAAGCCTTTTCCATCCTACATGTCACTGTGGGTCTGAAGTGCCCCGTCATGCCAGTTTGACACCAGGTGTGTTCACTGGAGAATTCCTAACCTCTGGCAAGTTAGAGGGGGGGTCGGACATAGATGAGACAGACGGGGGGTGGGGGGTTGAGTGGATGAGTGATGGAGAGAATGGTGTGTATCCGTACACTGTACGGCGTTGTGTATCTCTTCAAGTCCGAACTTGTCAGGCTCACGTTTGGCAGTGGATTCAGTCCCTGAGATATGCAGCTCCTGTTGTGGCTTGTTGGTTTATTTGTCACATCCCCAAAGACTCTGAGGAATTCAACCATGTCTCCAACATCCACAGGCTGTGTCTCTGTGCATCTCTACGAGTTTCTATAGAAAGTTTCTACAGAGAAACTTCCATGTCAGTTGTAAGATGATTATCTGATGTATTAAGTTTCAAGAATTTCATGAATTTCAACGGAAAATAAATTACAGTTATTCTTGAACTGTTCAATCAATTTTATCAAAACTGTTTCATTTCAGTTAATGGGAAGAAAAAAAATCAAGGTCCACTTATTAGATTTTCTTCAACTGCGTCTCATGGTTTTTCTCTGACGATAGTTAATTAAGCAAATTGATGAAGACCATGAGATGTGGCAGAAAAATGTGGCCCTTGACTTGAAACATTCATCATTTAATGTAGCTGCTAATGAGACTCATGATGAGCCGGTAGTGCTGATACACTGCATCTGGTTTGGCCTAGTTTTAAAATGTGGGAAATGTGTCCTTGAGTGTAGAGATGTGGGTTATATAAACCTAAGCCTACACCTGTCAGCCGTGATGAAGATTAGAAATCTCAGAAATCCACATTTCCACGAAGCAGAGGATTCATGTCTCCGGCCCATGTGACCCGGTCCTGACAGCAGGGTCTGTACAGTAGCTCAGTGTCCTTTCTCAATCTGTCCTGTTACGTTCCAGCCCACCCACCCACCCCCCTCCTCCCTCCTCCCTCCCTCCCCCCTCCCCTCCTGTGCTGATCCGCCCGCCCTGCTCCGCTCTGCTCGGCTGCGCTCTGCCGTGCAGCGATGCTGTAGATGCAGCAGACTGGTACAGACACTGTTTGATACTTGAATGCAGCAGCCGGGGAGGATAACAACATCCTGACAGACACCGCGGAGGACAGCAACACTTCACAGGACAGCAGCCAATGTAAGCTCCTCGCTCCTCTCTCCTCTTTATCTCCTCCTCACAAGTGGTACTGGGATTATCTCATGTGGCTCATCTTTTCCTGGAGAGGATGTGTCACCATTCAGCCTGTCCCCTGTCCACTCACACAACTCTGTCTCATCCTGAGGTCTGTGGGTTTAGCTTTCAAAGCAGAGCAAGTCCTCACTTCTATCAGAGGGTAAATTCATTCAAGAGTGAAAACAGATGAGAAAACACTTGAAATGTTTGGTCTTTCCTCTTGTATTATTTGTGATCTTGATCAGCGTATTAGCTCAGAGTGAATGCTCTCATCACGCTTCAGCCAGGACGTCTCCTTTTAACTTTTAATTTACTATATTAATGTGACACTTAAAATTAGTTATTAATCATGTGGCAAGCTTTGTTATGTTAGAGAGGAGAAAAAGCCAAATAAAAAAGATATGAATTTTCTTGAGTTGTTGTCCATCAATGACTCACCCGTAAGAGAAACTGTGAGTCATCGTCTTTTGTCGCACAGACACATGAAATATGATTTTGATTTATTTATTTGTTTGTTTGTTCTTGGCTATTAATATGATATGTAATATTTGAGTCATAAATACGGATGTAAACTCTGCTAATGAATGTATTCACTGTTTTGTGACAGTAAATTCACAGATTTATGTTTGTGTTAGAGGTTAAGTCCTTTTCTTTATTTATCCCTTTACCCCTTATAAAATGTTTATCAGTAGAGACACATAGATAACAAATACTACTGCAAAAAGTACATCTGCTCAGTTGAAATACTTGAAACAGCTGAAGCTGTGGCTGAAGTGGCAGCTGAAATACTCACATGAAGGAAATGGGAAGTTATAGTTAGTTATAGTTATAGTTTAAGTGTAAATATTGAATGTGTCAGATGAAATTAGAGGAAAGAGCTGAAAGGAGTTGAAATGTCAGTTAAAGTGTGATTAATTGACATGAAGTGGAATTCCTGACAGAGGTGATTGCAGCTCACTTGTACTCAGTATAACAGGAATACAATATATAATATAAAAATAATGTCTTCACTGTACAATTAATATTTAAAGGTGAAAGAAAACAAATTAATGCCCAAGACATTTTTGTTTCTTTGTCAATCACATGTTTTAAGGCTTCCGTCACAGAAACGCGACCCCACGCACCCCCGGCAGTTTTCAGCTTGTGTGTAAGAAGTGCTGTGGTGGCTTATGGAGCCTGTGTATGCCGTGTAGCTCTGACTAGGATTTTTTTTTTCTTCTATTAAAGCCTCTTCAGTGAATTAGCTCTCACCCTTACACAGTCATGGGAAACCAGTGCTGTTCAGTGCACAGCACAAAATCCTTATGTTCAGCCGTCTCATGTTGTGTAACGACAGCTGGTCTCGCTGTGAGGCTGGATGTTCACAATCAGACCTCAATGAAGGTTTAAAGCTTTTCAACGTGAAGTTTTGTTCGTACAACACAGTACTAATTTTCCAGAGTGTGAGTCGCCTCTCAGTGTGTTCAGAGGTGCTCATTACCTCTGCCTGCAGCCGATAGAGAACATACATTCTTGTTCATGTTCAGTTGGGTAGACAGTGTCTCATCCATGTTGTTTGTGCCAATGGGAATTTATTGAGTTTAACATGAGAGACGACCAAAAGAGGATTTAATGTCAGCATCTAAATTAATATTTTATTGATGTAATACTTTATAGTTGGTCCCTTATTAAACATGTTACAGCACATGATAACAGCCATTAGAAAGACAGTATGTGGTTTCTACTGTATCACAGGGGAACACGGAGCATGTGTCGTGTGGTTTTACTAACAGGTAAATTAGAAGAAGAAAAAAGGTCAGGTCACCTGTGGAAAAGTTAGGGCATAAACTCAAGATGCATTTACAAGAGATTATCAGAACAGTCAGTCAATCAGTGCCACTCAGGGCCCAATGTTTGACCCAGTTCACTTACTTTCCACTTTTACAAGACGATCAGACCTGTACCTGCTGAACAAATCACAAATTAAGGTTTTTGTACAAGGCTACAGCAGATAAGATCAAAACAGACCCATTCAAACTAGAAGTGCCATTACTCAACTGTAGATTTGGAAAGATATGAGAAGGTGGGAGATGACACCAAAGTTACAAATATTATATGAGACATTTATAAATCTTCTTCAGCTCAGTGGCGTCATCCCATTAAAAATAGCAACTTTGAGACAGAAAAAAACTAGTAGAAGCCTATGTTATTTCTTGTCCTATTGAAGTATCGCCAGTCTTCATCTTCAGGGTGTGTAAAGTCTTTATACTGACAACTGAAAACTACTCTGGCACACAGAAAGTGTTTTAGAGTTTAAGTGTTTTAGAGTCCTGCTGTAAAAAAAACAAGCCCATAGCTCGTCTGTGTCGGCAGCTTATTACGACCCACAGTCATGTGTTATCGTTAAGCAACCTCTAGTGGTCATAGTAATTATCACAGGAGCAAAGGAGGAAGTCAGGTGATGTAGTAAAAAGAACGATAAAGTCCACATTGGGAGGTTGGGGTTGATGGATGGGTTCATAAAACACAGGTAGACTTTGACCAGTAGCCGTCCTTGTTTCTTTTAACCACCTGTTCCTCAACCTTGACTGCATGTTTACTATTGTAGCAACAGTGAACCTTAAAGAAGTACTTATTTTAACCCAAACACAATGTTTTCCTAAAACTAAACAATTAGTTTTTGTGCTTAAACCTAACCAAGTCGTGACCACTCTACAATCTTATTGTTTATTATTGTAACCATGACAACGAAGGTTATTCCAGGAGATGCTCCTCTGGATCGTATCGGGGGGTCGGGACCAGTGACCTGTGTGGTCATTACGTTTGTTTTATGCAGAAAAAAACAGGCAGCATCCATGTCCTGAAGTAAAAGTTTTTACTCAAGTAGAAGTAGAAGTCAAAACTGAGTTGGAGTACAAAAGTATCTTCTGACAAAATGACTTGAGTAGTAAGCAACTATAAAAGTAAAAGAAACTTCTTGTATTTGATGTGGATGTGACTGACATCATAGCCTCAGGTAAAGGTAAAGACGAGAACTGAACATCCAGCTGTTGTTGGAGCTAAGTCAAAGGTGTCTAACCCAGGACTGACCCAGCGCCTTCTCTGCTGTTACCGTACACGCTGTGAGTTCCAGTCCAGAGAGAAACTGAACGCAACTCTTTGGTTTCCATGACAATAATCAACTGTGATACAAGACAAGTAAGGTCCACATCCACGGAGTTTCCAGTGAAAAACCAAACAATTAACTTACAGCTCAACCATTAATGTTCAACGACATGGCAGTCAAAAAAAAAACTTCCATCATCACCTATGAAGGTAGAGCCAGAACTCCTGGTCCGAAAATAACTCCCCATAAAACCACAAATTGCCATCTTTACCCTTAGGTTTTTGTACAGATTAGAAAATGAAATATATCATGTTGTTAATTAGTGAAGGAGTAATGTTACTCCTGAGAATCTCCTGAGACATAGTGACAGTTTTCTCGAGCTTTGAGTTTTACCCTCAAACCATTATCAGGTGTACACAGGAAAGAACAGCTAATAACTACGACCTGTACCTAGTATTTAATTACTGAGTTAATTAGTGAGGTTTACCGGTGCAACTAGTTTTGTTTCACTTCAGGCAAACCAGGTTAGTTGTTTCCCACAGCTCCCAGTCTGTATGCTAAGGTAAGATAATTGCTTGCAAATTTCCTAAAATGCCAAACTACTTGTTTAATATTAGCCCCAGAGTTTGGGATTTCAGTACTTAGGGTTTAGATTAGACAAAGTGCAAGTGTGAAAAACCTAATGAGAGAGTTTGTTTGAACTTTATTGTTTAATACCTTAATCCAGAGCCAACAAGTCCTCCAACCTAAACAACTATTTGTCCCTACCCTTGGAAATGACCCAAAGGAGTGTACCACCGAACCTGCGAGATCATGGTGATAATAATACACCCCGTAGTACAAGCAGCAGGCGTGCTGGACCTTCTTTGTCATGGTAACTATAACATCCTGTGGGACCTGTGTGGCCATGATTACAAGAATGAACACACAGTTAAGGTTGTGAACTGGTCATCGTTTCACATGGGAACCAGACGGCAGCATTCTGTCTGAATGTCTGTGTTTTGACCTCCTCCTCCTACGTCAGACTTGTCACTCTTCATACTATTCTGCTCCACTACTACCACTCTACATCACCTAACTTCCTCCTTTGGTCCTGTCATAATTATTACAGCTGCTAGATGTTGGCTTACAATAAAATGTAACTATGGGTCGTAATAAGCAGACGACCTAAGGGATCATTTGATCCTGGAGGACAGTCTTCATTCCAGTTGAATCGGGCAAATGACATGATTCTTTTTTTATCATCACTTTGATGTCTCCGTTTAGCCATGTGGACCTGACCACTTTATTTGATTCTAATGAGCCTTTAATCTATCTGCATTTGGGGCATCAAGTCTTAGAGCCAGGTATGAATGTAACAGCGGTACTGTAGATAATCTGAAGTGGTGTGATCCCAGGTCACTGAGTTCTCTGCCTCTCCTCTCTCCCCTCTGTGGACCTTCTCTCTCATTCAGAACAGTGTAGTTGACTCGTGACGTGTTGGCATTTGTAACACGTCTCTCCGTTTCGCTGCCTTCTTATGAACACCTTTTGGCGTCCAGGAAAGACTTTTCTCTGGCTTCTCTCTCCACGCTGGCAGTGAAATGTGTCTGTGTGGAGGTGTGAGCTGGAGGGCAAATGAAGGAGCAGGCATTTCCCATACATTAACCTGGCTTTGTGCTTGGTAGAGTACCTGAGTCTGCAGAGTTTTTTCCCAAGCTGGTAACTCCAACCCCCTCCTGCTCCGAGCAGATCAAGGGTAGAAAAGAAAGTTGATTTTAATCCCCAAGGAGATTATGAACCCCATGAGTGATTAAATGAGACTTCTGTCTCAAAAAGGACAAATTACTGTACCACCTCAGACTTGGGAACCGTTTTTACAGTGGTCTGCACAGAACAAAGTAGATTAGATGTATCTCCGTTTCGATGATCATTAACCACCTTGCGATCACAGGGAGGATTGCATATTTCTGCTGCTTAGATGGTCGTGGATTTTGTCTGACGGTGGTCATGCCTCAGCTGTCTTTTCCCAGGAAACGTATAGAAATTTCCATTAAGAGTGGATTTACAATGAACTATTACTAGTAGAGCGTACAAGCTGGACTGACTGTGTTAAATCATCAGTGTCACTGATTTAATCAGTTGGTGGGTTTCCATCCAGTTTTAGGTTTTAGGCACATTTTCAATTTGTCCTAAATCCAAAGTGGAAATACAGAAAAATAAAACAAAATCTAAAGACAAAATTAAACTGGTCAAAACCTTTAGCTAATTATATCAAACACACCTGTGAAATATTCACTACAAAGTGCAACATGCTCATAGGCAACTGAAATACAAAAATGTTTTTCATTGTGCTACTAATGTCTCAGTTTTATTCAAAATTATGTTCATTTAATTACTTTAGCCCCATAAAATTTACTGAATAAAAGGAATAAGACTAGCCTACAGCTAGCCAGTGAGGCTGTAGTTAGCTAAATGCTAATGCCACCATGCTAACATGCTGATGTTAACCAGGCATACAATATTTAGTCTGTTCTCTTGCGCTTGTGAGCATGCTAACATTTGCTAATTAGCACTAAACACACAGTACTAACTGAAGTTGATTGGATTGTATTTGATATTTGACAAATTAAAACTCACGTCATGGGAAACATTAATGTCTGAACCAAATTTCAGCTGTTGAGATGTGTCATTCAAACATTCACGTGTGAGCCCTGAAAACCCATCTCATCCCTTTGTTTTGGCCTTCTTGCCATGCCAACACTGGAGCCGTGACAATGAAGACAATGTTTAGTGTAAACAGGGGACCTCTGTTATATTTGTTTATTACAAAAGCACTTCCACCCACTGTCACGTTCACTCATGATCTGTAGTCACTGTGTGAGCAACAAACTGCATCAGAAAGGGGAGAAAAGCATGAAGTAAATATTTCCTCCTGTTTCATGGTGCTTAATTACTTCGCTGGCTCACTCAGGTGCCCTGCTGTTTTGCTGTTACAGTATGGATGAAGAATTTTTATTAAATAACCTCTAAAACTGCTTGCAAGGCACCAAATCCCCACCTGCTACTGTAAAATTAGACATGCCAGCAGGTAGTTAAGTATGACTACCCTCCCTTCTTTCTCTGAATTTGCCCTTTGCACCTCCTCTACCTTTTAACCTTACCTGTCCCTCCACAGACAGAGAGCTGGTATGGACAATAAGGCGTTAGAACCTGACTCTGTCAGTATTCCCATGGAGGAGGCCATCATGTGTAACGGAGATGGCCAGCTTCAGCCTCAGCAGCAGCAGCAGGAGCCATCCATGTTGACCCACCTGAAGAAGGTCGAGAACGAGATCACCGAAGCTCAACGTTTCTCCCACCTACCCAAACGCTCGGCCGTGGACCTGGAGTTCATCGACCTCTCCTACACCATCCAAGAGGGACCGTGCTGGAGGAGGAGAGGTAACACACATCTGGTTCTTAGCTCCTTGAATACAAGATCCGATCCTAGTTAGGGAGCTGTGCATCCAAAAAGTGTTTTCTACTCATCTACATTAAGTGTTTGTCTGCAGTTTATTTAAAGACTGACAGGAATGAGGTGCAAGCCCTCGCAAGCCCTTCAAAAAGTTTGTAAGTTTTCACCTTTTTCTTGCTTCATCTTCCATCTTGCTGACTAGTGACTGAAGAAGCCTGCAGGAGACTGGAGCACAAATGGTTAAAATATAAACTGGAAGTCTTCTAACCCCAATAGCACAAATGTGTGCTGAATTACACGCATGCTCTGTCCACTGCTAGAGCACAATGTTTTTCACAAATAGTCAGTAACAATAAACATAATCCTAGATTTCTTTTTGCCACTGTAGCTAAACCTACTTAAAAGCAGCCATGTTTTAGCTGCTTGTCCTTTACAGCTCATGAGTTCTTAGTTTCTTATTTTTTGCAGAACCAGATGAGCATTATATTGAAACCCAGTCTCTTTTTTAACACATTTAGAGACTCTAGCTCTGGACTCATTGTCTAAGTTGGTTTTGCGACCTGTCTCCTCGAGCCCCTGCTAGCTAGCTGGATATTTTTGGGACGAACAAACCAGCACTTAATAAAGCAGTACATGATCTTCTGCTTACTATAGTTTCAGATCGCAACCATGCCTCTCTTACTTGAGCTCAGTGCAGCTTTTGATACCACAGATCACCGCATACCCCTACACCAACTAATAGGGCATCTCTGACTTGGCTCTCAGATGATTAGTCTTACTTATCTGAAATCACACAGTGTGTCTCTTACATTAATATTATATCAACATCAAGTGATGTGAAATATGGAGTACCCCAGGGCTCTGTTCTTGGACCTCTGCTCTTCTCCCTTTATATTTCACGTCTTGGCCAAATCGTTCACAGTTATGGAATTAATTTCCTCTGTCACGCTGATGATACCGAACTGTATCTTCCTGTAAAAGCAGATGACCCGCTTGCTTTTCTGCTTTGAAAAGCTGGATGACAAAAAAATTCCTGCTCCTAAATTCGAATAAAACTGAGAAGGTGGTCATCAGCACAGCCCAACAGAAACACCAGTTAGCAGCAGCAACCCCCGACGACTGTGTGATTTCTCAAATTGTCAAAGCCAAGAATCTTGGCGTTATGATTGATCCCACTCTCTTTTTTGATCATCACAGTAAAGGTTTTGTAAAAAGGATTGGAGGACAGAGTTGTGCCCAATGAAGCATTGGTTTTGTTCTGAGATGCTGGTGGTCTAGTGCATCTAGTTGTAGTGACGATCGTTCACAGAACCTTTAAAGACAACATCAAGGCCACCATTTTTCTCCTACGTAACATAGCTACAATTCACTCTATTCTGTCCTTGGTGGATGCTGAGACCCTACTTCATTAATGTGTGATCCAGACTGAATCATTCTAACGTTTTAACATTTTGTTTTATGGCCTGCCACACGCTCGTCCTAAAAGTCTTCAAGTGCTTCTGAATCCTGAAGCTAGAATTTTAACAGAATCCAGAAAATGGAATTACACCAATTTCCCTTCATCAAAGATCAAGGATATATTTATTTTTTAAGATATTGTCTATTATTATTAATGCTTGTACAGTAGTGAATGAATAGTGAATATACAATAAATATGTCACAGTAGCTCTGTTCTTTGTTCTCTGAGTGAGAAAAATCCTGTTAGTGAGTTTATTTCTTTCTCTCGTCCTCACTCTGCTTCCTCCTGCCATGTCCCTGCCCAGCAACACCATTAAACCAAACCAGTAGCACATCAGCACATGACTGACTTTTAAGGCCTCCAGCAGTGAGAGCTGAGCCGATGCTCACTGAGTTACTGTAGCTGTCTATACTCTCTATTGATCTTTCTTGGCAGGATCGTTTCCCCACATAGATACAGAGGGAACAGAGGAGGGAACACGGATGATTGCTTCCTTTTTTTGCTCCTGTTGTTGGATGTTAGGCAGAAAAGGTTTTTAGTCACCAGGGTTGATCGGTTCTGATACACTGCCCTCCCCAGGATCCATCTGTGTCCATGGATTTCACACAGAGGATCAATGGACACTGCACAGTCATAGACAGTAATATATAAATGCAGTTGCTGCACATGTGCTACCATTGTGTGTCTTTTGGTCAATACAGATCAAAGTAATTTACCTTTTAACCAGTTCGATATTGATATTGATCCACATGCAGCTCATGCTTCAGCTTTAGTTGAAATACACAATATTTGCGAGCATCCCGTCCATGCTTTTACAGTAAAAATGATGAATTGTCTTCATTGATGATTCTGAGGTGAGCACACAAAGCTGAGGCGTCACAGTACAACGTACAGTCAGGTTGTCAGATGGTTGTTGACGTCATAGGGATCCTCACACCTGACACTTGTGTTGGACTGGCTGTTTTTGATTCTGAAAGAAGATGTAGAAACTCTGTTGAATTTAGTACAAAGACTCGTTCCACCAGCAGGTGACAACTTAGGCAAGCATCAGTAAGAGTTCACCAGTCATAATGTTATTACAGTATCTGACTGTCCAGTTCATTCTTGGTCTCTAAGATCAGGATGTTGTTGGTTCAAACCGCTTCATTCTGTTCAGGACAAAATAAGATCAACAGAGTATAAACACCTCTTATTTTATAAGTAAATATCTCAGCAACCACCTATTCACACCCTTTTCTATGACAGATTTAAGGCATCAGGATTGTTTGTGAGGTTTCTCAGTAAACCTTAAACTAGATCGTGCCATACTATAAATAATGGCTGAGCTGAAAGTGGTGCTTTTGGTCTCCAGTGAACTTGAGAATTTGCTGTTTAAGATTTGTTCATTTATTTACTGAGTATATGAGCAAATAAAATATGTCAATGTCAATGTTGTGTTTACTTGTTTCCTTTGCCCCCAAGTGGCTAAAAAAAATGACTTGTGCACCTCTAATAATTTTCAAGTGTTCATCATTTTTTTATTTTAGTAAAAGTCATGTTCATAGGACAGTTTAAGAATTAGTAACTTAACACAAACAGAAGAACCTGTTACCTCAAATATCAAATTGTTTGTGTTGTTGTTACGTGTCAGGCAGCGTCATCAATGCCGCCTCTGTTCTCGTCAGGTTTCAAAGCCTTACTGAAGTGCCTGTCTGGGAGGTTCTGCAGTCGGGAGCTGATTGGAATCATGGGGCCCTCAGGGGCCGGGAAGTCCACCTTAATGAATATTTTGGCTGGATACAGGTGAGCGAGCAAAACTCCCCTCTATAGCTGTTGTAAAAGAACAAAGTCATTTCTTTTACAAACAGGGAAAAGCAGTTTAACAGCACATTTAGGCACAATTAGGCCCACTGAACTGTTCATTCTGTGTGTATGTGGATCTTTGTATGTGTGTGACCTTCCTGCTGCTCAGGGAAACAGGGATGAAGGGTCAGATCCTGGTAAATGGTAAACCCAGGGACCTGAGGACATTCAGGAAAATGTCCTGCTACATCATGCAGGAAGACATGCTGCTGCCACATCTCACTGCACGGGAGGCCATGATGGTGAGCTGATAGGAGCATTTAGGTTCATGCTCAAAGTCTGGTTTTATTTTGAAACTTTCGGATGATTATTATAGTAAAGTCTGAACAATGTGTAATTTATTTTCATATATAACATGAATAAAAAAGTGTTTATTCTTTCTGAACTTGTAATGAAGGAGTCGACTGTACTGTAATACCTGTTGTGGTAAATTATTGTGTGTGTGTATGTTTCTCTTTACTGCAGGTTTCAGCCAACTTGAAGCTGGATGAAAGTATCGATGTGAAGAAAGCACTGGTGAGCTAAACAAATACCATCTACTGGCTCAACATGCACACAACAACAATACGTCTGAAACACCAGACTCACATCTAAACTTAACCAGCCAATGACTTTTAATATGGAGGTATGTTCGCTTCCTGTTGGACACACCTACCTATGTTCCAGTGCTGCAGGAACTCGACTTCTGAGCTGTTGTCAAACATCTGTCCCTGCTCTTTGAAAGTGAAAGACTGAGTCAGGCGGAGTCAGGCACTGCCAAGATGGCGATGGCAGAGCAGCTCACTCTGGGCTTTAAAACCGCTCTTCAGAAACCCGTCAGAGGCTACCTCCATCTTTGTTTACAGATAGATTTTGCAAACCGACAGATTGTTAAACCCTCCTCCGTCGCTCTCTTTCTCTCACGTTCCCTGTGCAGGTGAATGAGATCCTGACTGCTTTAGGGCTCCTCGACTGCGCTCACACCCGCACCAGCTCGCTGTCAGGAGGTCAGTGTAAACGACTGGCCATCGCCCTCGAGCTGGTCAACAATCCTCCAGTCATGTTCTTCGATGAGCCCACCAGGTGAGACGTAGAGACACTAGTGTGCAGATGAGGGTTAAATTTATATCTAAAAACCATTTAGAATATATTACATTTTAATTTTTTGCAATCCCAATCCCGTCACACCAGTGAAAAGGCTGCTCAGTAACTGTGTTGTCTGTCTCCGTCTCTCTGCTCAGTGGCTTAGACAGTGCGTCGTGCTATCAGGTGGTCTCACTAATGCGCTCTCTGGCGCTGGGCGGACGGACCATCATCTGCACCATCCACCAGCCCAGTGCCAAACTGTTTGAGATGTTTGATAAGGTATGCATCTGTCAATTGGAATCTTTTTGAAAGGTCGTTTATTTATTTATCAGTCTTGAATAATTGTGTCCCTCTGCAGCTTTACATTCTCAGTCAGGGACAGTGCATCTACAAAGGCACAGTCCCTTACCTCATCCCCTATCTGAAGAGTCTGGGCCT
The DNA here is from genome assembly GCF_046630095.1 of Trachinotus anak. Classification (NCBI taxonomy): domain Eukaryota; kingdom Metazoa; phylum Chordata; class Actinopteri; order Carangiformes; family Carangidae; genus Trachinotus; species Trachinotus anak. The sequence goes on along the minus strand of NW_027273885.1, from coordinate 2,284,019 downwards.
TTACTGTCCCACCTACCACAATCCTGCAGACTTTGGTGTGTTCACTTCACATTTATCATGTGTGCTACAGTTTGCAGAGGATGATCATTATGTTTATATCTCTCTGCTTTTGTCTTTGCTTTAGTCATTGAAGTGGCCTCAGGAGAGTACGGAGACCTGAACCCTGTGTTGTTTGAGGCGGTCCAAGGTGGGATGTGCGCATTAGAGGAGAAGAAGAACCAGTGTGGTAACAACGGCACATCAGTCTGCGCAGCAAAGTGCCCCAAGGTGTGTAGTAGATGATGTGTCGTTCCGCTGCAGTCGAGGCTGGATTGTCAGCTGGGCCTTGGACCCTCAAGGGCCCCAAAGTTTCAATGTGTGGCAATTTCTTTGTGGTTATTTGATGAATTGCTCATTTGTTTGGTGCATCATCAAACTGAAAAGATGCATAAACAAGTTCATGAACAAATAGTCCAACAAGAATTTACAATACAATTTAAATAACAAACAATAACATTACAAAATTGTAATGAAAATAACACAAGGAAAATTTAAAACATATGAAATGCCAAGATGATAAAACACAGACAAATCCTCATCAGTTCAGTCTGTAGTGGGAAGATTAAAAATGTTTCTAAAATGTGGATAATTTATAAAACTATCCATTCTTGAAATGCTCTGTAGCTTTTTTCCATGTGTCTGGAGCATTAAATCCAAGTTTGGTGCGTACCAACTGATCTGACCAGCAGATGTAATGTAAGATGGTCATTTCCCAGTAAGGACTTTGTAAATAAACAGGTACCAATGTCACGTCTCTGCGATAGTGAGGACCAACCAGCCTTCTTGTGTAGGGCGCAATAATGGGCACCACAACCATCACCAGTAATAAAACAGAGGGCAGAATGATGCACGATGAATCCAGAGGTTTGAGGGCAGAAGGAAGAGTTACGGTTAGTTAGGGTCGGTCCACGAACGCACCAGCTGTGCCGTGGTTGGGGGGTTGATCCAGCTCTCACTGTGGTATGCTGCTGCGTTTTCATGAAATGAGGTTCTGTATAATTATAGACATGTTTTTCACTCATTACCTGCTTCCGTTTTCCACAGGATGCTGGACACATAGAGAGCCACACTTTTTCCACAAGCACACTAACACAGTTTTGTATCCTCTTCAAGAGAACCTTCATAACAATATGCCGAGACCAGGTAGGTGAAAACATCTGTTTAAACATTACTGGACAAGTACTGTGGGTGTTTTCAACACCTGTAAAAGAATTAAGTAATCTTGAAATAAAGTGATGTTATCTAAAACCATAGTTTAATCATCAAAGTCTGTGATTGGGTATTTTTCTTTGGTTCTGTTGTCAGGTTTTGACCCACCTCAGACTGATGTCCCACATCTCCATAGGTGTGTTAATAGGCTTGCTCTATCTGAACATTGGCAATGATGCCAGCAAGGTCTTTAACAACACCGGGTTCCTCTTCTTCTCCATGCTTTTCATCATGTTTGGTGCGCTCATGCCAACAGTGTTAACCTGTGAGTATCACCGATGGTGGAGGGAACTGACTCATATTTACTTGGCGTTTACTGTTGATACTGTCGTCAAGATCAGCAAGGTCCAATTTCAAAATCTTAAATGTTGACAGATGTATGTAAATGTTTTTAAACGGTATTTGACAGTTCCTCTGGAGATGTCTGTGTTCCTGAGGGAGCATCTGAACTACTGGTACAGCCTGAAAGCCTACTACCTTGCCAAGACCATGGCTGACATCCCCTTTCAGGTGAGCTGGTAGTGTTGGTGGTTGGGGTGGGCTGGCTCACTTTGGAAACTATCTGTTTGTTACAGTGCAGTTCAGTTCTCAGTTAAAGGTCCCATATTTGACATTTTTATTTTCAGCGTTATTACCAAGAGAAGAAATATTTGTGGTTTTCAGTGCTAAAAACCATCTTTTACATATCTTCTCTCAGGCTTCTCCCTGGACCTCTAGCAACAACAGGTTGGTGGGCCAATCAAAAAAGAGGCTCTGAGCCTCTCTTCTGATTGGCTGACTGTTTTCTGAGTGATCAAATTAGAATATAGCAGATTTCAGATATAAAATAGAGCAGATTAAGAAATCCAATCCTACAAGGCTGGACAGTGGTTCCAGGTGGGCCGTCCTGGGGCCATAGCTGAAGGTAGTGACTGTGTCATTGTGACATCACAAAGTTGTGGAAGTCCTGACGGCTTGTTTTAAGGCTCAGTTTTTTAATACGAGTTGTGTGCATTTTGTCTGTGGATTGCACACTTTAATACTTTCACAGTATTTATATTTATATAGAACCTAGACCTGCTTTATAATGAAAAATAACATGTTAATCTCACTTCCTACAATATGGGACCTTTAAAGAACTAGCTCACACTTGATGATGAGATTACGAGATAAGAACAGAAACCTCCTGTGTATTTAGCACCTTATCTCCTGTATCTATTGTATTGTGGATGACAGTGTCCTCTTTTGCTATGTCAACCATTCATCAGGCTGCAAAACATTTGAAGAATTTTCATAACATGCCTTTATTGGAATTAAATTAAAAAAGCAGTCAGTGTACCTCAGTTGTTTGTGATGTAGCTGAGATGGAGGATCAGAGCCGACTCACCATGTGTTTGGCTGTGGCGCCGGCTTCAGGACAGTTTCCTCTGACATCACTATGAGGTCACATTAGATGAAGGCTTTGGGGTGAACTATTCTTTGACAAAATAAAGGTTAATGAAGGTGTTATTTTAGGTTATCTGCCCCATCATGTACTGCAGCATAGTGTACTGGATGACAGAACAGCCTCCTGAGGCCAGCCGCTACCTACTCTTCATAGCTTTGTCCACCTGCACTGCTCTGGTAGCCCAGTCCCTCGGTCTGCTGGTTGGGGCCGCTTCCACCTCACTACAGGTACGGCAGGTTTGCATTGTTAAATACAGTTTCTTGGCTTATGTTGCACATGTAAAACGTGTTCTCTGCATCCGTCTACAGGTAGCCACATTTGTGGGTCCTGTCACAGCTATCCCAGTGCTGCTGTTCTCTGGATTCTTCGTGAACTTTGACACGATCCCCAAGTATCTGCAGTGGAGCTCCTATGTGTCTTACGTCAGGTGTGTACCACCATGAATCTCATCACAGCAACTCCATATAGGTCTTTTTTTTCAACCCTCTGATACAACCCATAGGAAACTCCTCATCAACATAAACTGCTGCTTTCAGATGGGAATCGAACACCGCTCTCCTGTGTCATATTCATCCATCCACCCCAACCTCCTCCTGACGTGGACTTTGTCGCTCTATAAACTACGTCACTGCACTTTTCCCTTTGCTCCTGTCATCATTACTATGACCACTAGATGTCACCTAACAACAAAACGTAATTATGGGTCTTAATAACCTGCTGACAGATGACCTATGGACTTGTTTTTACAGGAGGACAGTCAGACAATAAGCAGTGTGGCTAATGAATGAATGAATGAATGTACAGTTGCAATGTGCATTAAATTATCCCCTAATGACTTGACTGTTTAAATGTGTTTAATAATAATTCAGTGTTTTCTGGTTTGTTGGCGGTGAGGCTGGTCAGTTGGTAGCAACATCATTAAGAAGAATTCAAATGAAATGAGCAGTCAGATGATCAGATTTTAACAACCCCCGAGGTTTGTAGACCAACTGACTCATTCAGCTTTGACCTTACTGTCCTTACTGCAGTTGTGAGCACACTCACTTTTCCTCTGCAGTCAGGGATTACTGAGTGGTTTAGATAATCTGGCTGAACTGTTGACTTGTTTGTGACCTGTCAGATTATCTGCACTGTGACACTTAGCAATGTCACTGTGTTTCCAGATCTCAGCAGTTAACTTGGGGGGTACAGAGTCATTATTTCAGACAGACATAATATCCAAAGTTACTAAAGTAGAATTGTAATAAACCGAAATCTGAAATTGGTATAAAATCTGGTACAGATATTAGTGATCATGAGGTTGGTTTTTGAGCAGTTCTGAAACATTGTTGTTATTGTTAGCAATACCAGTTGATAACAATGCATTATGTGGTGCTTTGTGCAGTTGGAAGTTGGAAGACAGAAGTGCTACTAAACAGTATATTACTATAGCTTAGAGCAGCAATCTTGGATTTTGAGGTCGGGGTTCGTGAAGTTGTTCCGACTTTCCCACTCAGGGGCGTTCCAGTAGAAATTTCCAACTTGGAACTTGGAAATTCTGACTTTCCAGTTCAAATGGAACCCACCATCAACCTTATTTATTTTACTGACCTCATGACTTCCCTTGAGCACCATGCTCAGGACAACCTTTACTTTTTCCACTACAATTTTTGATAAGCCTCTAAGAGCACCGAAATCCTCAGTGTGTTGTTGGTTGTTGCTTGTTTAAATTTAAGAGAAGATGCACAACTTGCAATCATGAATTTGCCTCCGTGTTTGTATCTCTCCCCCAGGTATGGGTTTGAAGGGGTGATCCTGTCCATCTATGGGATGAACCGTTCAGAGCTGGAGTGTCCAGGGAAGGTGTGTAAATTCCAACAGCCTGAGGAGGTTCTGCAGCTGTTGGATGTGGAAGATGCAAAGCTCTACATGGATTTCATTGTCCTCGGCATTTTCTTCATCATCCTGCGACTGGCCACCTACCTTGTCCTCCGCTACAAAGTCAAATCTGAGCGATAGGGTCTATTTGGCTCATCTTCCGAAAACTAAAAGCCCTGCCTAATGTCATTGCAGACCTGATCTTTTTTTTTTTTTAACTATGCACAGGAAAAACAACCTCTGTCATGTTGGAATTTGTTTCATTTCATTTTACACATTGCTGCTACAAAGGACAGAACATAAATCCTGATCTGTTATCCTGCCAGCAGCTGTGGAGGGCAGTGACTGACGATGCACAGCAGTGAAGAGTCATCTTAGAAACCAACTTACTGCTGTTTTACCTCAGAGATCAGAACGTAACTCCTGCACACAAAGCCAGATCAGTCATGAAGGAGGACAAACATACTGAGCCACACTCAGCAGCAGATACTGTACATTTCATATTCCTGCAAGACAGAATGTTTTGACAACAAGGCCGATGTGCAAATACAAACAGTGTTTACATTCCTCTATTAGCCAAAAAAAAAAACCTGAGGACAAACTGTTGCACTGGAGAATAAAGTGTGATGTATTCTGCCTGAGAAAGTGAAAATGAGTTTTCAGTGATTATCATGGGATCATTATGTCTGTAAACTGGATGAAAGCAGTTTTTGTTCTTTGTTTTTTGGACTCCCAAAGCATTTATTTCCTGTGTATCAATCTAATCATTGTTTGAGCTAGATAGTTTTTTTAACATGTAGATAGTTGTAAATGAAGCTGTCATGATTGCCTACCAAAATTCTGGTATTTTTTTTCTACTTCCTTAATATAATCTAAAATCTTTAAGATCATAGTTGAAATAAATATTGCTCAGCCTTGATAATTTTATACTGTGCTGTATTATCTTTAGTATTATATGCAATATATTTAAGCAAAATAGATGAATTATCATATCATTATTATTTTGTTTTACACACTTCATCCAGTAATGTCACATGGAAGCAACTCATGCAGTCATATTTGGTGCTATCTGAAGTTTCATGTTGTATTTGAATTATTATTAAAAAAACTGTATGTATCTGGACTGCACAGAACAAGGATAGAGGGCACGTGGATAACAACCAAAGAGAATTAAATGTAAGGAAGTACGGTGTGTGTGTGTGTGTGTGTGTGTGTGTGTGTGTGTGTGTGTGTGTGTGTGCGTGTGTGTGAGGGGTGAGGAGGTAGAACAGGTCGTCTACTCATCAGAAGGCCGGTGGTCAGCGGTCGGCATGATGAAGTGCCATTGGGCAAGATACTGAACCCCAAATCGGGGTGTGTGAATGAGAAGTGCTGCATGAATGTGAGTGAATGGGTGATTGTGGCTCGTAGTGTGTGTTTGATATATAAGTGCAGCCCATTTACATACAAAATAAATAACTGGTTCTTGTTTGCAAATAGCTTTTTTTCACTGTCACTAATAAACGTGTTTTTGCACCGACTGGCCTTGTTTGAAATTCTTTCCTTTATATTAAGTCGACACAGACTTAAAGTCAATTCAAGTACATGTTATTCTTATCAGATAGAGCCTGGGGGTGGCGGCGGGTGTTTGAGTGGGTGACCACACTTTTAACCCTTTAAAAGCAGCAGGCAGTTTAACAGTTTGTTGAGGCCAAAGGAGAGAAGACCACAAGTTCAGATATCGAGAATGCTACTTCTCAGTCAGATAACTTATCATCATTGATAAAGCCGACAAAGAGCATTGCACTGTTTCCAAGTCGTACTTTGCCTTAGAAATTATTACAGAGTCCAGTGGTTTCTGCTTTGAGTTGTGTGTGTTTACTTGCAGTGGAACACATTTTTTAACAGACAGGACTCAGCGCAACACCCCCTCGTCATCTGCTGTCTGGGTTACCCATCTCTCCCCCATTTCTCTCCTCTCAACCCGACCGGTCGAGGCAGACGATCACCCACCCCGACCGTGTTTTCTCTCATGTTTGACCTGTAAGAGATGCATTTTAATGACTTTGTTCGTGTGTGATGTGAAAACGTCAGGTTTCCACAGAGTCTGAGAAATGATAAGTGTGCACCATGTTCATGGCCTGTCCCTGCTGCAGGTTCAGAAGTGGGTTTCCCCACCGTCACCAAGTGCCGTCTCATGGTGGGAACTGTTGTGTTTCTCTGTATAACACTGTAGGGTCTTGACCTTCTCTGTGAAGTGCCTTGAGATATTGTAGGCTACGTTAAAATTAGTACAACTGAATTGACTAAAGTGAATTGGAAGCTTTTCTGCTTCACCACAAGGGGGGATAGTTACAGTCAGCTGATCAGATATACATCTCCTCAACAACTTAAAACATAATTGAAATTTATTTATGTTTCTTAACCCTATAAAGCCAAACGCATCAAATTTGATACAAGCATTTCTGAGACCTATTGCATCACCTGATGGTAAAAACTTATATTGTCTTCCAGCCCCTGGTGGATCCTTTATCACTACAACAATTCAGACACAGCACACGGGACAATCCAGGTTGTCCACCTTCAGATAGTTCCCAACTCACTGATCAAGGTCAAGAAAATTGCAATTTTTACGATTTTCCAGTGACATTTTCTTTGACATTTTTAGTAATATTCTGACATTAACACTTAATCTGTTGAAGCAAGTTATAATTACATCATTTTTTGTGTATAAAATTTGGAAAAACCTATATGCAAATAATTTTTTGTAATTTTTTTTTTTTTCAAATTTTGTGAAAGGGCCAAATAAAGGTTCCAGATTCAAGAAATCAGAATTTCTGTCCATTATTTCTGGGGTCAGGCATTTCAGGGTTAATATCCTAATTTTGTATATAGCAGCTGGTTGACATATCACGTTTATTAGTTATATCCCTGCTTTCTGCATGTTTGACCTTGTGCTGCTGCTGCAGTCACTATGTTTATATATGTATATATATATATCTGTATATATTTTGATAGTTGAATTCAGATTTAGACCTTGCTGAAAATATATGTTCGCACCAGTGAGTTAGACTTTCATGACTTTCACATTAATGTAGTTCTCACGGTCAGACGTGAGGCCGCGTGCTCCGCCGCCGTCGGATGAACGCGGAGCCTTTACTGCATTCTCAGTTAACGCGAGAACACGGACGTCCTGCCCGCGGAAATCTCGCGAGACTTCACCAGCTGTTTAGTCTGTTTTTTAAGACTGATGCTAGTCGGTTAACACGTGGGGAGGAGAGGTTGACTTTCCACGGGGACACGTTTGAAAAACTCACACTTTCCACATCGCTCTCATCGTGGCGGCACCGAGGAACCTCAAACACCGTAAGTAACCGGAGGGAGTCCGGAGAGGAGCTCCGGGGGGACGGGGCATGCTAGCGTGTCGCCGCCTGCATCATGCCCGCTCAGGAGACTTCGCGGGGACCGTCTCTCGGGGCTGGAGCACACGCACGCCGTGAAACACACCTTCCCCACCTCTCCCAACCCGTGTCAGGGATGGAAACTAAAGCTCGCAGGCTGTCCCCCCCCCCCCCCAGGCCGGCTAGCAGGCTAACGTGGAGGGCTGCGGCCCAGGCAGGACGGAGGCTCTCTGGCTTAAATGTCCTTTAACCCCGCGGCAGTCTGGCTCCTGCCCTCCGCATGTGGTTGCGTTTAGAGCCGAGTTATGCAATGGCTTCGTGCCGGGGCCTGGCGGAGGGTCCGTCCGCGAAGTGAAGCTCTGAACCGGCTCCGACACGAGGCTGAACCGTGTGACCGCCGGTCATGGTCGCCGGGCCGGAGATGACGCGGCGGGGGGTGAACGCTGAGCTGCTCCGACATTTAGATTCGTGATTGTGTTCATACGTGTCGGCTTTATAACAACATAATGGCTGAACTGCTCGCTAAAAGCCGGACACCCTGCACCGCGGCCTCCCGTTCAGCCACGCTTTATCCCGGTAGTAGCGTTAGGTCACAGCCAGACAATGTTACGCCAAACTCCCTACACATATCCGTCATTCAGCACTTACCACCCCCCCTGGCAAAACGTGGCGCATTTTAATACTTGAAATAACTTCTTATGTGAAAGTCCGTTGCTTTCTGCTAAATTCGGCGTCGAAACTGAGCACGGAGCTGATCATATTAAGTTTCAGTTTCTGTAAATTATTCTCACTGCCCGTTTACTCGCCGGGCACCGGGTTTGTGTGTTTTCTGTCTCAGATGCGTCGCGCTGTGTGAGCCGAGGAGCCCGGGTTTGCAGCAGAGGTGGTGTTTTGAAACATGCGAAGGTGAAGCGAGTGGTTTGTCAGGAGGGAAAGCGCTGAAGTCTCATTTCCATGTGCATAACGCAGCCGTCCTGCCCCGCTGCGAGGAAACCTTAAACCGCCCGGATTCCAGGTGCAGTGTCACGCCGTGGCTAGCTAATCCGTTAGCCGCTGTATGTCATGACTGTTTTATTGATGTATGTATTTAAATAGTATGATGGGGATTCTTCATTGCTACCAACAGTCTCATCGTGTGTGTTATCAGCTGTCAGAGCGAAACTCGCCCTGGAAGTTGGTGTTGTGACCCCCCATGTGCGACACAACCCGCAGGGTCGAGCTGCACATTTCTCGTCGGGGTCGTGGGGTCGTTTTCTCTGGGCTCTGGCTCTGTCGGCTCCACTCAGGATTAGCATGCTGTTGTAGCAGCTAACATCGACGCTAGTTAAGTGGAAACTTGACTGCATGTACCTTCTTATTGTCCCGTCTATTGGACGGACTTCATGCGAAATTAGACAGGTTATCGATGCGTTATCGATGCGTTATCGATAGACGCAGACTTCAGAAAGCCTGTACTGGTTTTTTACGTGGATTGTGGTGCAACAGGGGACAGACTACAATTCGGCTCACAGGCAACTCTCCACCTGGGTGTCCATGGTTGTAAAATGTCACCTTTAAGGAAGGGGTTTCCGGTACGAGCAAACGGTGTGCACGAATAATACCAACAAAGTGGGGTTTCACAGGTATCAGCACAGTAAACTGGGCTGTGCACATGTCTGATTTAACTCAGCAGTCACTGACTTACTGCTGATCAGTCCGGGGGAAATTAAATTACCTGTTAAATCATGCAAGACTGGTAGAAACTGAGTAACAGCACGGCAGGTTAGTACTGAGTGACAGGCTGTTGATAGTATGGCACAGCAGACCGAGGCAGTGCCATTGTCAAGCTGCTTAGGCTGCCAGTCCTCAGCATGTTGGAAGGTTTCTAATATGCAAATAGAGTGTGGCCACTCCTCCATCTGAACTGCCAAGGTCACAGTCTGGATCCCTGCTGTAAGGTCAGCAAAGGCGGCGAGGAACACCAGGCTGTCCTGTAAGCAGTGCTCTAGATTTGTTCGACTGCTTGTAACTTCTATTTTAACCTTGTCCAAGGTGAATGGAGTGTGGGCCACCATTTCATGGGCACATTCATACACACAGGCTCATCAGTTTTAGTTTAGGTGCAGCTGTTGATTTGATATTGAATTGTGTTGTGCATTGAGCAACGGAGGTGAAGGCTTCAGTTACTGCGGTCATTTTTAACACCCTCACTGAAGTAGTTTCTAGTAACTCTGGGGTTGGAGGACCCCTGCACCTCTGTTGAGACCTCACTCTCTCAAACTCTGAAATGATTTTGATGTAGAGCACAGAAGTTGATGGTCTACTAGCTTTTCACGTACATCCTAACGTCAAAGCTAATGTAATGCTATATTTAGCTGGAGCATAAAGTAAACCGACAAGGCATAAAGGTGGCACACTGCCGTATAACTGCGCCCTGCATGTTGTAAGCAACTGTGATCAGAGGCTGCCATGCAAATGGATTTTCATATGTCAGGAATTGCATGATTAAAGGTGCTGCTCACCTTAATGACAAGTTGCAGGTTTTGAGCGCAGTCTTAAGCGGCTGTTGCTTGCAGCCTTTTCATCCATTTGTAAGCAACGGCCCTTTTAACTTTAATAGAAGTGTTGTGCTTTGCACCTTGAGTTTTGTTTGGAGATCTGTTGAGTAATTAAAGGCAGAGCAGCGGGTTTGGCGACAATTTAAATTCGAGTTGTGTTTTGTAGAGGAAAAGCATGTATTGTTTATGCTAAGGAGGTACAGCAGTTACACTATTTCAAACTGCATGTTGAGGTATGATAGTCGCTGCTTGCCCATCTACATTACAATAATGCTTTATCTTCAGGATCAGCCTGTAGTCATGCAGCAACAGGCAGTTTGGTGCATTCAGGGACGCTCCGACATGCAACAGCAACCTTTGTAATGCAACTAATTGCCAAATCCACATAGTCTCCGTGTCCATACTTGTTTGATTTTTTTATTTTTTTTTTCTTCAAACAAAGGGGCTGTTTGGCACAATTTTTCCTCTTGGATGTTTGTGCAACCTTAAATGTACCACTTGATAGCACTTCAGTGAATACAGTAGCTTTGACCAAAAGTACCAGTGACTTAATTGATTGATTACCTATCTGAGGCTGAACCACACATCACAATATTAATGTTTTATCCAATCACTGATGACTTCAATGGTTGTTTCAGCCAATGACGCTAAATGTCTTTCAGTGCTTGTTGAGCTGTTGTGAGACAGGTGGTGCAGACAGCTGCAAAACCTCATCTTATTAATACTTGTCTTCATGCTTTACTAAACACTTTCCATGTGGCATCAATCACTGGAGGAAATTAGCACAAATGAGTAAAAAAGAAAATATGTACTATCAGTTTTGGCACAACAGTCTGGCATTAATGTTGTTTTTTCTTTACCTCACAGACTCTGACACTGACGCCTTATGTAAACACATGTTTTTTGTTTTTTTTTTTATAATGCTGAAAAGGGGACATCTACTCAGCCTGGCATGCATTTAGCATGAATGTGTTTTTCATAAACCCCTTGACCAGAATATATCATCACTGAAATTAGTATTAAACCCCAAGAAGCTCTGTTCTTCACTTGTTCATATGCACAGCATGTATACAACCTATTAAATGGTGTTTTTGTCCATTTGAAATTGTCTTGCAATTTTGTGCACTTGTACATAACAATCTAATCATCAATGCATCACTCCGACGTGTGGATGGTGTAGTCTTTCCCACCTCATTGGGAATGAGTTTTTGTGGCTATTTATTATTCAAGACAAGGGCCTCAGCCTCAGTACTTTCATGTGTTTGCACCCTCCAGCCTAAATGCTGAAGAGTTCCTTCTGGTTGTTGAATTCATGGAGTACTGTGGAGCTGTCAGGCCTTACAATAAGTAACAGGATACCAGGGAGTTTTCCAAATGGTGTCACTTAATATGAAAATAGCACAGTGTGAGTTTCAGGTTATAAACACACATTAACTGTCACCTTTTATTTTCTTGCTCTCACACAAGAAATTAAAGCTCTTTCTGTTGTTACTCCATGTTGAAAATATTTCCCAGAACTGCTGCTGCTCTGCAGAGGACAAGCAGCTGATTACGTAGAGCAGGTGGCAGAGCCAGCAGCCGTGGAGGTCAAAAGTCCAGGGAACTCTGGACTGTGCTCTGTCTCTGTCTGTCTCTTTCTCTCTCTCCAGACAGCCATATATAGACAGAGAAGAGAAATTAGCTGAGTCCCAACTGGTTGTGGAGTTCTTAGGCTACTGTGGAGCATATATTGGCTGATACTCAATAATTAAAATATTTGAGTTGGGATTGGAGACAAAAAAAAAATCTCATCAGGACGTCTGTACTGTGAAGTCCTCTATAGTTTTACGAGCCCACTGAAGACTCAGTCCTGTGAGCACCATAACCCCATATTTAGGTTCTAAACTTTTCATGACCTCAGCATAGTTGGTAAGTTGTCGTGTAAATGTGTTTGTTGTTTTCTCAAGAGCATTTCAGCAGATTTGGTTTTGAGTCTTTCTCAGTCCACACCACTACATTTTAGTTTTAAAACTCTTTGTTTTTGTTTTGAAATGAGAACATATTAGTTTGGACATAGCCTCAGGGTGAAAGTGGATCTTGTATTTTCCCAGGATACATCAGGTGAAAGACTAAATTAAAGGGTAAAATTAAGTTTAGTCCTTGAATCGATGTGCAATCAACAGGCAGACCCTAGTTGTAGCGTATCTGGTATAAATTATTTTCAGTGTCCGATGTCCCTGAACTAATACAAATCTGTGTCTTTGTGTGTTTCAGGTGTAGCTGCTAGTGCTCTGAGGAAATGCCGCTGAGGTTTCGCTCTATTGTACCCTACACACTGCCCGGAGTACTCGCGCTGATCGGTTGGTATTGGTACATCTCGCGGAAGAAAGAGCGGCTCATCGCTCATGACAGCCCAGAGGGGGCTCCGACTCCTGTGGGCCTCAGAACATCTCCATCAGAGGGTAGCAATGGTTTGGTCGAGAAAGCCACTGTATCCCCCACAAATGACACAGAACGCCCCACCCACAGACCTCCAAAGGTGACGAGCCAGAGAACAGAACATGAAAGTATTTCCCGCATCCATGTGCAGGAGGACAGTGAAGCAGCACCTTCACCAGAACAAAGTCCAGAAGAAGTCCATAAACCCCCAGTCGTGACTGTGCCATCACCTGGCAAAGAGGACAGCCTGCAGGTGTCACTGAAAGACCATAAAGACCCAGAGGAAAGCTCATCACTTGCTTTGGTAACAGAGCTGGAGAAACACCAGATCAAAGATCCAGTTCCTACTCCAGAGGCCATGGTAGAAGAGGTGATCGTGCCCTGCCAGTCTAACCAAGTCACCAGCTCCTCCCCCACAACAGCCTACCTTTCCGATGCAGAGAGGCCTGAGCCGGAGGGAGAAGTAGCAAAGCACCATGGTACCAGTAATACGCAAGATGAGATGATTGTTTGTGCAGTTACCCCAGCCAAAGTGCAGAGAGTGATCCCATCAGAGGCTGACTCTCTAGAGACGCCCCCCTCAACGCAGAGTTTCCAACAACACATGACGAGCACACCTGCCACCCTGGACCCGACCTCTGCAGCCTTGACCGCAGTCCAAGACGCCATCACCACACCAGTGACCCCAGAGAGCATCCAGGTACACAGCAGCAGTGGGGAGGAGCAGGATCTGGAGCTTCTGGCAGCTGGACTCATATGCGAGGTCATCTCGGCAGCCACCCAGGAGGTCCTTGGTGTCACCAGGTGCCAGATCACAGACAACAGCCAGCCGGGCTTCAGCAGCAGCAGCACGCCACTGGTTAGCAGCAGACTATGCTCCCAGCAGGAGGCAAGCACAGCGGCACAGCAGCACCACCATCTACCGACAAGCTCCTCTCAGACAAGCTGCGAGTCTAGAGAGGCAACAGAGAAGGAACGGCAAGGGGTGCCTAATGGATGCTCCTCGGCTCCAGTATGGGAGCCTGTTGAGGTCAGTCAAAGGGCACATCAGACAAACAATGCACAGAGGGGCCACTGGCCAACACCATCGCATGAAGCAGCACAAAGTGTCCCTCTGCTAAATGCGAAACTGAAAGGCGATGAAGGAGCTGTGCTGGCCGAGGACTCCGCCTGCAGCACGTGCCACTCTGAGGATGGCATCAGCAGCGAGGACCTCCAGAACAGCATGTTTGACAACCAAATGGATGTGATCCAAATTACAAACTTGTCAGCGAAAGAAGCCGCGCTGCCTCAGTCGCTGGACGAGCGCGCCGCAGAGGCGACGGGTTTGGCCGTGACTGAAGAAAACTCAGTGGATGCTGTGTGTGAGATAAAGGGGCTGAACGGGATGGGCCTGAGGAACGGAGCTCACGGGACATGTGAGATGGAGACGGACCAGTCTGGAGGTGAGACGTTAATCTGTTCATTCTGGGAACTGGTGAAAGACGTGTTGAGGAGTAATGCCAGACTGAAACTTCATTTCCAATACTGATTTCTGAGAGTTTATAGTATATAGTTATGGCACCAAATCATAAAATACATTCTCAAGGCCCTCCTCAGAGAAAGGTCAAGATGTTAGAATATCAGAGAGAAACCCAACACGCAGCAACAGTGGAGAAACCCACTGAACCACTTTTTATTTCTCACACTATGTGGAAACCTGATGTTTTCACATCACAAACAAAGACTGTAAAACATTTGTCTTGCACGTAAACCATGAGACTGATGTTGTAGACTGTTCTAGGTGTTGAGTGAGGTGCAGCTGCTCTGTGGGTGATCTGGACTGTGACTGCGTGGAAGAGTGATGTAATAAATATCTCTTAGCTTATGATACCTGACCTCTTACCTTGTCAGGTGTGATCAAGTAAAACATCAGTAATAATGTTGAGTTTTTATAAACATGACAAATATCTATAGATAACTCTCATAGTTTGAAGGTCCCATATTTATTTTACACTTTTCTGGCATTTCTTATTTGAAAAGAACCAAAAACCATCTCAGTGTAGTTTTACATCTCCTCTCTCAGGCTTCTCTCCGGAGCTCTAGTAACAACAGGTCAGTCAGCCAATCAGAAGAGAGGATCTAGAAGTCTGGGAGGTTATGGGAGGTTCCTGCAGGGTGGTTCTCCTTTACCTGAGCTCGACACTGCTTCTGAGAATGCCTTCCTCTGGAGCTTGTTGATGCTCTCTCTGACATTAGCCATAACCTCCAACAACCTCTCTAGAACCACTACCAGTCTTCAACTGACCCGGCCATTTTGGATTTCTCCATGTCTGTTTGCAAAAATGTACTTTCTGAGCTTGATTGCACCACAGATCTCATCCTCGACTGCCTCACCTTTCAACCAATCCAACATCTACACCTTGGTCTGTTCTCCACCCATGGTACATCTTAGCTCCATAGGACTTGTCACTTCCATCTGAGAACACAACTCCCCACAGTTTTCCTGTCCAGCCAGCTGGTGTGACGCTCCTGAGGAATTTGATCTGGCCGAGCTCAGAATACTCCTCAAACAGCTTTATGGCCTCCTCCCTGAGGCCTTCAGAGAGCAGTTTGTCCCCCTTGTCTCGCCTAAGACTTCCACTCCCAGTTTCTTGAAATACTCTTCTGACCTGCTTGGTCTGCAAGACCAGGCTGATCGGGCCATAGAGCCCAGCTACTTGGCTCAACAGTTCCTGTTTGGTGGTTTGAGGAGGCCCAGGCCTGTTTTCGTCTTTCCTTTCCTCTTTGAAAAGTCGATGAGGTCACCATGTGGCGCTTCTCTTCCTCTGACTGTTGCATAGGGCCTTGTTGTCCTTGTCCCTGATTTGCTTTGGGACTATGAGTCCTGTGCTTTTCCTAGTTCACTTCCCTGCTCCAAAATTCTCTGCTACATTGTCCTGCCTCCCACTTTTCCTTGACCCAATGCTTGGTTTGAGGGAAAACCCACCGGCTTTCAGTATCTCTTCAATTTCATCTTTGACATTGATCAGTCTTTCTGTCATTGTGGGAAGTCAGGATGTCGTTCACATAGCCATCTTCTTCTAGGACTCTTAGGTGAGAGAACTTCTCAGCCCAGCTCAGGGGTCGGCAACCCGTGGCTCATGTGGCTCTTTCATCCCTCTGCTACGGCTCCCTGTGGCTTTGGAAAATAAATAATGAGTATTTAATTTAAATTTATTTTATTTTAGTTTGTTAGTATTTAATGTTATTCTAAATTTGAAGATTATGGTGATAAAACGTGTTTAATTTTTTTCGCTCAAAATATGCGTCACAACCTCTGATGTGTGACACCCGCCGGCACCTGATTTATTGAGCTTTGACCCCCGTTAGGCCAACCATGGACAAATCCAAGAAAAGAAAAGTTTTTGAAGAAAACAGAACAATTAATGCTATGTGGGCAGATTCATTTGCTTTCACTGCTGACGAGGAGAACTCAAATAGACATTGAGTGTTTTATTTGAAAGTAACCTTCAACCAAGCGTCTTTTTTTTTTTTTCAGAGTTCAAAATGTTTTTGTTGCATGCAGAAATAAAATTTCGTTTTCTCTGCAGCAGTTCATTGATTTCATAAATGCAACACACTATAGTTTTTTTTTTTTTTTTTTTTTTTTTTTTTTTTACACATAAAGGTAAAAAACGTTATCTTCATTTTAGATGTCAAAAGGGTTTTGTGGCTCCCGGTGTTTTCTGTTCTGTGGGAAACGGGTCCAAATGGCGCTTTGAGTGTTTGAGGTTACCGACCCTTGGCCTAGCTCAATCTAATAAGGTTCTTCTGTTTCCTGCAACTGTTGCTAGAGTAATGACCTCCTTTGAATTTTTTTTCCCCGTTCTCTATACACCGTGGAAGTAGGTGAAGTTGTGCAAGAAACCTCTTCTTTGCTCCTACCTAAGCTGTTTTTTGCGTAGCTAGTTGTGCTTTGCACCCAAGAGGACATTTCACCAACCTGAAGCCCAGGCCCTGAACTGCAGCTCTGAGTGGAGCATATGTGAAAACCTGCACTCAAATACTTGTGTGGGCTGTGTGTTAACATTATGTTCCTGTAAATATGAATATTGCTGCTAAAGGTGATGATTAAATATGTGTCTACGCGTCCAGGCTCTGATGTGAACAGTATGGACTCTGTGGACAGCGGCTGCACTATGGGCGTCGGGGAAAGCCAGAGCAACAACGCTGCCTCCTTGAGCTCTGAGCTCGTCATCTGGGAGATTGAGGTGCCAAAGGTGAGTCAGGACAAGTGACACAAGACGTCAAACTACACCTCATCAGTGTGACGTGATATTTCACCCTCGTAGCTACAATGAGACTAAGAATTCATGGAAAAAATAAGACTACTGATATTTCCCATATTGAGAATTTTCAGTGTTTTATCTGAAGTGTTGATCTCCATCAGAAGATAGATTTGTGGTTTAAGAACCAGGAACCATCTCAGTGTAGTTTTACATCTCCTCTTTCAGGCTTCTCTCTGGAGCTCTAGTAACAGCAGGTCAGTCAGCCAATCAGAGGAGAGGATCTGAGCCTCTCTTCTGATTGGCTGACTGTTTTCTGATCGATCCAATAAAAAATATAGCAGATTTCAGGTAAACACTCAGAGAAAAGGCCTGTTTGGTTAGTCCAGGTGGGCGGGGCTTAGAGCAGTGAGTGCTCAGTTATGACATCACAGTCACGTCACAAGTTCCAGAAGTCCTGACGGCTGGTTTTAAGGCTCAGTTTCTGAATACAGGCTGTGTGCATTTCTCTGTGGACTGAGGCTTTGATACTTTCACAGTATTAATATAGAACCTAGACCTGCTTTATAATCACAAACACATGGACATCTACCTTTAGACTGTGTGGGACCTTTTAATATTTCAGAAATATTTTTATATTTTTCAGTAGACAAAACTGACTCCATGCTAATAATGTAAAGGGAATTAGTTTTTTGTTTTTTGTTATTTCTGTTAAGAAAAGTCTGAATTGTGGTTTGGCTCTCAGGGTGTGGTGGACAGGTGACCACTGTGACCTGTCCTTCTGACATTGTCTCATTTCTTCTCTCTTCCTGTATCAGCATCTTGTTGGGAGGTTAATCGGGAAGCAAGGGAGGTTTGTGAGTTTCCTCAAGCAGAACTCTGGTGCAAAGATCTACATCTCCACCCTGCCTTATACACAGGAGTTCCAGATCTGTCATATAGAGGGTGAGTTAGCTGGACCAGGTCCCCACTTCTTCCCCTAGTGTCTTTTGAAGGGAATTTATTCACGTTGGAATCCAGAAAAATCGGAGCATTTCACAGAGGCTTGTTTCGAACTGTGTTTTCTCTCTGTCCAGGGACGCAGCAGCAGGTTGACAAAGCCCTGTCACTGATTGGGAAGAAGTTTAAAGATCTTGACTTGACGAACCTTTATGCACCTCCACCGCCCCCGCTCACGTTGCCATCACTTCCCATGACCTCCTGGGTAAGGATGGGCCCTCCGGCTGCTCTGCCACCATTAATCTGGAGAACTGATTTTTAGTTGGTGCAACTGTGTGGGAGTTGTGGTCGGTGGAAACCTTGACCTGGACAATAACAGTTCCTGTCTTGTCCTTTTGTCTCCTCAGCTTCTGCTCCCCAGTGGAGTGACAGTTGAAGTGATCGTGGTGAACATCGTGTCCGCTGGTCACATCTTCGTCCAGCAGCACACTCACCCCACCTACCACGCTCTGCGGAGCCTCGACCAGCAGATGTTCCTCTGCTACTCCCAGCCGGGCACCCCGGCCCTGCCCTCACCTGCTGAAGGTAACCATGGTCACACAGCATGGTCACAAATCTCCCAGTTGCATTAAAGCTTTGTTTGGGAGAGAATTTTAAAAAAATACACCTTGTGAAAATTAAGGAAAAAGTAAAACTGCACTAGTGTCGTATTTAATTTTGTTGTTGTGCTGCTGCTCTGAGCTTTAACAGTCGTGTGTGTGTGTGTGTGTGTGTGTGTGTGTTCGTTCCAGTTGGTGTGATCTGTGCAGCTCCAGCGGTGGAGGGAGCCTGGTGGAGAGCTCAGGTCATCACCTTCTACAAAGAGACAAACGAGGTGGAGATCAGATATGTTGATTACGGAGGCTACGACAGAGTTAAGATCGACTCACTACGGCAAATACGGTGAGTGACTGTTAAAACCAGGCACGTATGAAGAAAGGTAGAGCAGGTAGTGGTGACGAGATGTGCAGGTAATATGTTTATCTGGCTGGTGCTGTGGGAGGTGTAGGGAGGGGGTGGGGAGTGGAATAGGTGAGTCTCAGTCCTGACTTTAGAGCGTTCAGCATCCTGACTCCCGTCTGGAGCAGGTTCAGAGGCATCTTGTCCCAGAGGGGAGGGCCCTGAGGAGGCTGTGTGAGGGCTGGGTGGGGTCACTCACTCACTCACAGTGCTGGTTGTTTTGTGGGCTAAGCAGGTGGGAGGGGAGGGAAGCACCAGTGATCTTCTCAACTACGTTCACCTGCTATGTAGGGGCCAGTAGAATGTAGAGGGGGCTATTGTTCTGCCATCTAGGGGCAGATTGTTGAACCGGAATTTAGACGAGTCTGAGACTCAGAGCCACCAGCTGCTTGTGTGAGAATAAAACCACAGAAATGCTTTGATATCATTTTTATTTTTCATTGAGTTTTTTTCCTGTTGTAAATGTAATTACTTTATCACCAATGACACATTTTCACTCGCACATTTCTTAAAGCTACAGTACACAGATGCTTTCTGATATTTTAGGTGAAATATGCTTCAAATATCTTTAAAAAGGGATTAGACTTCATTCAGTCTGTGAACGAAGCCAACATCTGTCTGCAGATGTCAGGCTGATGTCAACACAAACAGTGCAGAAGAACTAGTTTCAGCTTCTGACCTGTCTGTGCACAAAGTGAAGATTAGTTGAGCACCTGGTGCTGCAGGTCTGTAGCTTTATTTCAAACATGCATAACTATGAAACCCTGAGAGGTCGTGCATTAGTCATTTTGCAGTTTAAATATTTTTTTAATGTGTTTACAGTTTAGCTGATGGTGTGAACTTTACAGTTCAACTGAAGGGAACAACAGTGTTGTTCGCTTGCTGAGTGTAGAATAAATTTCTCAGGATAAATTCCGAGAAGCACTTTATGTAACATTGGTTTTATCAGATGTAACTGAATCAAGTATCAGATCCAAGTATTCTGAAAACCAGTCTCCAGCCCACTGCTCTGGTGGCTCAACAAAATCCCGAATAAAGGGTCAGTGTAGATTTAAAATTAGTAAAAGCTCCAAAATGTTAGATTACCATATTCAAGAAAATATTGTCTTAATATCTGTGTAGACTGTAATTTTCATAAACTGCTCCTTTTTTATTTTCCAGGTCTGATTTTGTAACACTACCATTTCAAGGTGCAGAAGTCCTGCTTGACAACATCGCTCCTCTTCCAGGTTTGTAATTCAACACCAGTGTTTCCAGCTAATTTAGTGTCGGTTCTTTCAATATGGCTTCATTTAGAAAAGTTTACTTTTGTGTCTCTTATCTAAAGAATTAGTCTGAAAACCAGGTGTAAATGTATTCGTCTGAGCGCAGCAGATATGATGTGGGTGGATCTGTTCGTATTTTGTCGTTCTGACATATTCCACACGTCTCTCACCAGGAGAGGATCGTTTTTCACCTGAGGCCACATCAGCGTTGGAGGAGATGACCAGAGGAGTGGCGTTGCTCGCACAGGTGAGACCACCGTCCACAGCTGATCCTCTCCAGAACGTCGCTTCTCATCTCTGATTGGCTGTTTGTCTTTCTGTTTGTGTGCAGGTATCGAACTATGACAACAACACAGGCCTCCCACTGGTCCACCTGTGGAACATGGTCGGAGATGAGGTATGATGCATGTATCACCTTCTGCAAATGACTGTCTTGATACTACCTGCACACCTGCACAGGTAGTGTTAGAGGTTTCTGGCACAACTTCAGGAGAATGGAGAAAGAAAAAAAAGTCTAAAGAGGTCGAAACACTTGCAGAATTTTATCGTTAGACCGACATGTTTCAGCTTGTGGCCTTCATCAGGGTTATCCAGTCGTAAACTGTAGTTGAAATAGGCAACTTAATTTGTATTATCATGCACAAAGGTCATTCAGTGTGCTTAACAGAAAATAGAAGAAGCATAAAAACAGAGGTAAAAAGCATAATAACAGATAATATCTAATTAAAGTGCAGGGAAAAAATTGGAAGTGGAGAACAATTTTCTTACGCGTTTCTAGCTTCTTGCAGACAGTTAGGACCTTTTAACAAATTAATGGCATCATGTTACATTCAGTGCAGGTTTAATCCAGAAAAGCAAACAGCAAATAAACTAAAGTTCTGATCCTGTTTTAATCCACTGTTGATGCTGTGAATACAAACATCACTTCCTCCACTTCCTTCCTGTTATTATGTTTTCGGGCTAATGTCTGTTTCCACATCAGTACAGCAACAGAGTCATTCCTATTTCATTAAAAACAGACTTGATGAGTGTGACATAAGAAAATAATGTTCTTCTTTTCTCCATTTGTTTCTACTTTGCTGTTATATTTAATTTACTGATGATCATCTGTCAGTTAAACTTTGATCTTCTGCACAGATGCCTCACAATAAAAATCAGTCAGTCAGTTCAAATTGAAGTCACTGATGTTTGCCTTCAGAGTGACTTCTGGGTCTGCACCCATCTACAGGTTTATGCTCCTTCATTATCATCCCTGCACACGTCTCCTGAAGTCAGAGCAGGGGCCCCCCTCTGTCTTACAGAACCTCAGCTGCTCTGTAACACCAAAACATCTCTAACTAGCACTGACTGTAAACTTCTTCACTTCATCTTCTTGCACTCTTGAAATAGATGTAGTACTTAGTATTTACACCAAGGTCTCCTACTGCACTGAAGCTCAGTGATGTCCTTCACTCGGATAAAAGCATCTGACAAATTCCACTGTCTCAAAGACAAAACCCCTTTAATGTTGAATTAAATTTACAAAGTAGAGTGAATGACGACCCAAAGCAGCAGATTGTGAGTATGACACGACTCTGTCGCCCTGATAGAATTACACTGCTGTTCAGTGTCTGCCTGTCTGCCTGTCTGTCTAACCTGAATGTGCGTCTTCCTCCAGGTGATCTCGGTGAACCGCACTCTGGCCGAGAGAGGCCTGGGATCTTGGGTGGATGGATTTTGAACCAACGCGCTCTGACCTCCACACCTCCACCCCTCGTGGTCAGCAGTCTGGGCCCAGCCCCCGCCTGTGGTCCCAGCCCCACCAGCCCCACCACTGGATCTAAGAAGATTGTTTTTCCTTTTTTTTTTTTTTTTCTTTCTTTTTTTTTTGTTTGTTTGTTTGTTTTTGTTGTTTTCTTTTTGTTGTTGTCGTCGACCCCCCCCCCCACCCCCCCTTCCTTTTTTGAAAAGAAATTAAAAATCGTTTGCAGGCATAATCTACAGGAACAGCACTGCTTCAAAATAAGACGACCCCCCTCCCTCTCCTTATACTTGTACACAAAAAGAACTTAAAGGAGGACAGGAGGAGGTACTTGTAAAATTTTTTAAAAGAAAATCTATATTGTAACTAAATAAAGGTGCAGCCAATATTTTTTTTTTCCCTCCCCTATTCGACCTTAATTTTCGCTCTGGGCCTTTGCACCTCGACTCTGGATCATCTTGCTGTGGAGGGACGGACGGAGACACTGGTTTAAACTGCTCTGACTCTCACTGACACCCCGGCTGTAGGTCAGAGTTCATTCAGCAGGTTTCTTGTCTGGATACAATATGAGGGAGGGGAGGGAAGGGCAGTACAGACTGATAAGTGATATCACCGCAAAGAGCAGAGGAGGTCTGGGGGGGGGGGGGGGGCCCGGTGGGGGACAGAGCACCCTGCAGGTCCACTCAGCCCGGTGGCCACGAGACGTGGACCTCTGTGGGGTCTCCGTCCACAGCTGCTGCTCCTCCCACCAGGACGGAGGAGAGGCGGTTTCCTTGTGCTCGACTTTTCTCCACCAACTCGCTGCGACGAACCGGGAATTTCAAAATGAGGTCCCAAACTTTTCACACTGGATCTCTTGGAAAAGACTTGGAAAGTCTCAAAATTCACTGTTCCCGAGATGCATTTTTTCCTGACAACCTGTCGCCATGGCAACATACAACTGACACTCATCGTTATGATCCTGAAATTTCAAAGTAAAGACTCACAAATCTGATCCACTACATTTATTATTACAAGTCTGAAAATGTTACATACACTCACTGAGCTCTTTATTAGCAACACCTGCTCATTCACGCAGTTATCGGCCAATCATGTGGCAGCAGTGCAGTGATTAGAGAGCTGACCTGCCTTGTGTCAACAGTCCAGGCTGACGGTGTGGGGGTGTGGGGTGTTTCCTTGTCCCACTCTGGGCCTTAATACCGGTCAGTCCTGGTCTGAGTATTGTTGCTGACCTTGTCCATGGCCACACCAGCATCCTCTGAAGGCTCCTTCCTGCAGGATGATGCTCCGTGTCAAACAGCTAAAGTCTGAAACTGTCATGTTGATGGAACCGGTTCAGTGAACTTCAGTGCCCCCCCAAGTCTGGGTAGAACAGGAGATAGGCAGCATGAATGTGCAGCTGTCAAATCTGCAGAGATGATGTGATGGAGTCAACATGAAGATCTGAGGCTGTTTGAGAGTAAAGAGAGGAACCACCTGCTGTCAGCGTGGTGTTCCTAATAAAGTGCTCAGTGAGTGTGTGTGTACATATAAATACATCAAAGTCAGTGTTTCTGAATCTATGGAAACACTTGGTAACAAATGATTTAACAACGAAGCTGCTAAAGTTGGTCTTCACTGATGTTTCATGTTGGTGACTGGACGTGGCTCAGACACCAGGCGGGACTCTGGTTCAATCACGAGCCCAAAGATTCATCTGATCTGGAGTCAGAGTCTCAGTCCAACGGCAGGAAGCTGCTGCTGTCACTGCGGAGCTCTGACATCACGAAGACTTCAACCACTACAAACTGACCCTGACCCGGGAGGGAAACACCACACGAGATTGAGTTTCAGTGCCGCTCCTCAGTGTAGACCTGTTGTTAACTGTTGATCAGGATCCAGTTTCTGTCGTCAGTCTACTCGAGAAACCGACCAATGAGCTCATCTCTTCTACACTTTTTAACTGTGGTGAATTGAGTGATGAAAGTCTCGTCATCACTGTGTGTTTGAATGTGTTGTGATGCAGCGCAGAGCAGGACCTTGTTCTTCACACGTGGAGCTAACTTAGACTTGGTGACCAGCTGGTGATCAGCTGACGAGTAACTGTGGGTTCTCCTGTCCAGATGAGCGTGTTCATGTGGGAAAGGTGGTGTTCTTAACGATGAACACAACAAGAGATCAGGTTATTGAGGCAAGAATGTAGGCGTTATGTCTTTTTAAATATTTTTCTTCTTTTTTCCTCTATAATGAACAAAAATCACAGATGTTGCAAATAGAAATATACGTGAAAACTTCAAAGTAATGTAGTAAAGCAGAGAGGAGGAGAGAATCAGTTAATGACCTAAAGGATGATGTAATGGGAGCTAATTAACAGCCTGTGGAAAAGAAACAAGCCTTAGTAACAACAGGTCAGTGAGCCAATCAGAGGAGAGGCTCAGAGCCTCTCTTCTGATTGGCTCACTGTTCTCTGAGTGAGCTAATAAAAATGTATTTAGGTATATTCTGATAAACACTCAGAGCAACCAAATCCTGCGTGGCTGAGGGCGGTGACTGCTTTGTTGTGACATCACAAAGTTCCAGAAGTCCTGACGGCTGGTTTTAAGGCTCAGTGTCTGAATACAGGCTGTGTGCATTTCTCTGTGGACTGAGGCTTTGATACTTTCACAGTATTAATATAGAACCTAGACCTGCTTTATAATCACAAACACATGGACATCTACCTTTAGACTGGGTGGAGCTTTAAGCTGAATAGGAGCTTGATTTTCTTCCTGTTTATCAGGTCGTGTTGCTGACTGACCCACATTTGAAGAACAAGGTCCTTCTGAGCAGAGAGAATCACGATCCTTTAAACACCAACAGCATTTTCAACATAACGGTTTCCACTTCAATTTGCATCTTAATGTGTCTCGTCGGCGAAGTCGAGATGATTTTTTTCAGTCATGTCTATCCAGCGCCATGAAGTCAGACCGTCCCTGTGTTTGCACTTCTGATATGGGAATGTTTGCCTCAGCCTGAAGGGCTGAGTGAAAAAGGGATTTATGTCCACAATGACTCTAATTCTCAGTAACAGTAAATCCACGTGTTTTTATTGAGTTTCTTTTCAGTGGAAATGAAGTCGATGTTACTCTAGCAATAAGGCAGCTTTATGTGGACAATTTGAAGGACAGAAAAGGGGGGAGGGGGGTTAAGTGTTACATGTGACACAGCTAAGAACTAGGAAAGGTAACTGCATAACTGTTTTCAGACTTATCACAGGTAAACAACACTTAAATAAAACTCTTCAGTAATACATAACTTCAATAATGTATCTCAGGAACGGTTAATGAGGTGATTGTTTAGTAAATCAAGGCGCCTGAGGGCGGCTGAGAGTGGGAGGGGGATGATTGTGCTTGAAAACTTAAAATTCAGATGTGTAGAGAATTAGTCCGATGTGTGTAACTCGAAGAAGGTAACCACATGCTGGTGCTGGAATCGGAGCAGTAGCCATATTGTCTGTTTTTGGCTTGTGTGCACCATTTCTCTCTGTTCTGCTCCTGTCTCTCTTTTTTTTAACCATATTAAATATGCCATACCACTATACCCCCCCTCTGTAATACAGCACCCCC
Source organism: Trachinotus anak (assembly GCF_046630095.1). NCBI lineage: Eukaryota > Metazoa > Chordata > Actinopteri > Carangiformes > Carangidae > Trachinotus > Trachinotus anak. Next base: position 2,258,378 of record NW_027273885.1, on the reverse strand, counting down.
GCTGCCCAGAGATCCTCTAGAGTTTTGTTCATTTCTCTGTAAATAAGATATTTGACTGTACTTTTCTATAACACTGGAGAGAGAGATATAAAGGGAACATTTTTTTTTTGTTTGGTTTGGTCTGCTTCATCCCGCCTCCCCTCTTTCAGTCGAGTCACTCGATCTTCTCACGCCGTGGGACTGATTTTTAAGTGTTTGCACAGCTAGACAAGTCATCATTTGATTATTTAAATGGGTGTTAAGCTGTTGTGCCCAAAAGCATTTAACATGTACAGATCAGTTTTTTGCTAGGCTCATCTTAAGTTTGATTTGCTGATTGTACAGATCTATTAGGGAAAAAAAATAAAAGTTATTGAAAGTGTTTTTTGGTTTTTTCTTTTTTTTTCACATCTGCACATTAGTGAAGGGATTTATGGGAAGAATACAAACATTTTAGATATATTAATATTCAAGTAGCTAAAAATATTTCAGTTGACATTTGAAAGTGTGACTGTCTTATTTATTATTTAGGCATTTAACACATGCACATATATATATATATATATATATATATATATATATATATATATATATGTGTGTGTTGTGCATCATTACAATTTAATTGAATCATAATTAATTAATTAATTAATTAATAATTAAACAAATACAAATATTTTAATAGAACAGCATCCACAAGGTTTTTGCTTCATAGAAAAAACTTTAATGGTCATGTTAATATATTTACAAATATAATTCATGAACAAATCAGACAAGGTACAGCACAATTATTTCAATGACTTCAGAACTTTTCTCGCGTACAAGAAAACTTCTGTGGAACTAAAAATTAAAACACAATCACTTACAACCATTACACAACTGTAAGGAGAAACAAACATGTCTAATCTTCACCTTCTCCACCCGTTTGAGCCAGAAGTGTAGAGATCCTTAAAAAAAAAAATAATAAATTCTAACAATGGCTAATGTTTCTTTTCCTGTTTGGCATTTTAATGACTAATGGCAACACACAGGGACGAGCTCCTTATAAAACGGCTGTGAAGCGTCTACAGCTGATGATGTGGTTTGATAAGACATTCATTCTAACATTATCATGAGCAGAGCCCGGGGCTCATATGCACAGTAAACAATTCATTGGTGCTAAATGACTTGACCTCAGTTTCTGTACATTCATGACACACAACACTGAACCTGTGGGACATCCAGGTCCAGATGACTCAGCTGCTCAGCGCTCAGCAACAGAAATTCAGCCATGTTTGCTGATCAGCTTTGAATAATTGACTTGAGCCAATCACAATTTGGATACGCACAGTGAAAAGAGAAAATCCACCTTTACATCATTTAACACCATTCAGTACATTTCAGGAAGGAGTGCTAATGCTCTTTTCATCATTCTGTGGAGTCTGGAGTGTGCCAATGTAAAAATTATACACTTTTAAGCATTTAATTACATTCAATTACAATTAACTGATTTACTGAATTTGCATTTCAAGTCTGCAATACACAACTTAAAGTAAAATTTAAAATGTATTATATTATTCAAAATTTTAACTTTTTTTTTTTTAACTTTTAATGATAATTTAATGAATTATTCCATTTAATTTTTTTTTTTAAAAACTCAACACAATTTTGCATTTAATGTATTTATTACATCTATCAAAGAAAAAATATTTGATCAATTATGATTTAATTTTAAATGAATTTTAAAGGTTTTTAAATTACTTTTTTGCTATTGTTAAATTTATTGATGTGTGTCATGCATAATCACAATTTTCTTTCTCTTTCATTTACAGTGTCCAGTTCATTACCCCTTTAATTAATAATGTACTGAAGCTTTAAACAATAAAAAACTGTAAAACTGTCTCAAACTCAAGGCTCAATACCTGCGTTTCTCAGTGATAAACGACAGTGATAAGATTGTGTGTCTGTAGTGTGAATGACATCATGTGATCTTCAATATGTTCGATCAGCTCTAGAGAATAATAAGAATTTTACATTGAAATAACAAAACAAACCCTGGAACATTAAGTACACATCAACACTTTTCAATTGTTTTGAGTGGATTTTCCCTTTAGTGCTGTCAAACATGGACACCTGTGAAACAGAGTACAGTCTATACATTTGACCACACATGCTGTGTGTTTTTGGAAGACTAATTAGTTAATGAGTATGGAACTGCAAATATATAAAACATTTTTAAAAAGTGGTGTAATTTTTGGAAGTACGCTTGTTTATCAAAGACAGATGAGAAGAGTAAAAAAAAAGTAATTTTAGCTCATTTCTCAAATTGTTTGACACTTAAAAAATAAAATAAACATATTGAAATGTTATGATTAACAGCTGTAAATGGTATTAAGTGGTGCTGATGACGCTTTCACTTTAAGGGAATAAACTGTACTGTGTCCTGCACGGGAGATTTGTGTTTGTTAGGTCTGTTAGAAAAAAAGAGAAAAAAAAGGAGAATAATTGGGGCGGGTGTCCCTGAGAGGAGAACACATCAACAAGTTCCCTAAAACAACAGTCAAACTGATCACACCAAAAACCAGTCAGACAAATAGGGGCCTAAACAACTCTGGCAGCCTGACAACAGTCTGACAACAGTCCGATCATCAAAGAGCCTCATACACTGATTCCTCAGGATATGCAAGTATGTGGTGATATCGAGCATCAATCTTCCTAATCACTGAAAACGTTGGTGATTAGGAAGTGGGTGAAAGGTCATGGACTAAAAACAAAGCCCCCCCCCCCCCAAATCTGTTCAGGCTTCTTGTGACTCCTGGTGACTTGAAATTATAAAACTGATATTTTATAAAACTGAAACTATTGCAAATACGTGCACCAGTGCTGTGTCTGATGTTTCCAAGGTGTATGTTTTTAATGGCCGTTCTGCAAGTTAATTTCCCAAATAAACATCAACCATATGTCGCTTCATTTCTCTTTAACATGATCAATTTGTGGAATTATGCTTTAAAGACCAATGTTCAAACAAACTGGTGCAAACTGGAGTTTGAAGTCGACAGCACTGAACTATCGAAATGAAATCAGTCAAAAACACTTTTATCTGTTAAAGACACACTGGCCACATTACTACTAGTCTTATGGTGCAGGGGCATGGTGGGGACAGAAAAATGTGCAGACCACAGCCTGCAGGAGCTAGCGTGGCTCGTAGGCTAACCTCTGTCACTGTCCTCTCAGTCATTATAGCCCAACAGCTTCTCTGCCTCTGTGCTACTTGTATTTTTTCACTGTGCAAATATTAAAGAATAAAAATGCTCAATATTTCCTGAATGAGAGTTCAGTCCATTCCCCTCTCTCACACTGGCCGGACACTTGGAAGCCCTTATGACTTTGTGGGTCAAAGTTCAATCAGATTGAATGGGAAGTGAATTTGACTTTGCAGCATTAAAGGACCAGACCATTGTTTTTCTTTTTTTTTTTCTGCATGTTTCAGTCCCTTTATTAAAGCTATGTTCATTTCTTTTTCACCACCTGTTGGCAACAGAACATGTAAACACAACATTGACATATTATCATTTTATCAACTTGTTATAAATGTGTTAGCAAACAACCGATACATCCAGCAGTTACATAGCAACATTAGCATTCATTCGGACTCATGTTTACATCCTCCTGATGAATGTAAGTCCAGCGTTCGTGCAGCTTTTAGCTCTGTTTTGGTCTCCACCTGAGAAACATATTGAGATTTTAACAGCTAAATGCGCCGCTATGTGAAGCCAGCGAGTTGCTGTTTGGTGCTGAGCAGGTCGCGTGCAGTGGGTTTACAGCTGCCTGACGCTCCAAAACCATGAGCTGAGCTCTGTCATTTCATCCATGGTTCATATAAAATATTGATAAATGGCGCTTTAAAATAATGTTATGTATATATGTGACTTACAGTAATGTCTAAAACATGCATTAACACTGGAATGGTCCTTTAATAAATTCCTTATTTAAAAATCACTGACATCCAAATTTTGCTCATTACTAAATAAGCAAATGGCACGTTTAAGTAATTTTAATGAATGGGGATAAATAAAGCTCCCAAAATTGAGAAAAAAATCCAAACAGGGTAATTTGAGATTTTCTGAAGTGATAAGAAATTTTTTTTATGCACCAAGGTAGAAAAAAATAAGTTGTTTCCACTGAGTTAATTTATCAAATTTGTCTAGAGTTTAAAATCCGGCTTTTTTTCTAGGAAGTCCTGCACTGTAAATTTCCAACACTTATTCTTGTTGTGCATTCTTGTTCTTTACACCTTCTATTCACACGGGCTACATCACTTCTACTACTTCTCTAATCCATGCCAGTTTCACATCTACACACACAAATGGAAAGCACAGTAGAAACGGGTGAATGAAAACAGCACAAGCATTTTGTTTGTCTGTGTTTTCATTTTCTTCAGTCTTCACTTTCAGTGACATCCTATCAGAAAGAGACTTCACAGGGTGATCATCTGGTCATATTTCAGGTGCGTTATCCTTCAAAAACCAACATACCCATCATTCATTTGGAAATCACATGATCCGCTCAAAGAACACAGGGATAACCTGAGATACTGCAAAGTAGTCTGAGCGATTATTCGGATTTCCTTCACATCTTGCAAAAAATGTCCCTTAAGTTTAATGCAAGAGTTCTGGAAACCTGGCAGAATATTAGCAAAGATTCTCTGGATGTGGCTGGGCTGAAAACATAATGCAAATTAACAGGATATGACCTTAAAAATGCAAGGGCTTATGGGTAGGAGGAGGTAGACGTTGACATCTGGTAGCCATCTGCAGCATTTGTTGTGCAGTGTGCTGAATTTGATCTTTTTTTTTTTTTTTCTTGAAACAATATCTCCTCCATGTTTCTTTCAGTGTTTCCCCAGAATACAGGGGTCATCATGGGGGTGCATGGGGTTCAAGCTTGCCCCCCAGTTTTACTCCCCATGGTGCTAGCACCCTAAGCAACCAGCAGGAGTCACTAGTACAGCAACAACGCTGAGAACCCTCACTGGCTTCCCATCCTTCCCAGCCCTCTGGTTTTCTGCCGTCACAGACTGCAGCCACCACCACATGAGAACTGGAGGCAGGTAACGCAACAAACTGGGCACGCTCAGTTTTATTTTCTCTAAAGTGATGATCTTGTTGTGTAGCACAGATTGATTTGATACGTCTGCAGGTATAACAACCATAAGCTGCTACGTAGAGCTCAGGCCTCAGTATGTTTCACTGCACCTGATGATTTTCATTATCATTTCAAAATTGACAATTTTTTTATTCTTCACAGGCCTCGTTCTGTTGCTTTTCAAGTGAGCAACTGAGTCCAACACTGAGTTCCTTCAGGAGACACTGAAAATGTGCTGTTGTGCCAAATTTGAACAATAATCACATCATGTTTTAGACTGAACTCCACCGTGACCGTACCCTGGTTTTACAGTTATCCAGACTCCGTCTGTCTCTTCAAACTTCATAAGCAAGTTCTTGTTATTATTGTTTAATATTCTGAGAACACAGCTCATCACAACTTTTTTTTTATTACCTGTGCTGTTAGTGGTGCTACGACAGACTGGATGACACCGTTTTCACTGCGCCAAACAAACCAAACTAGTAAACTGCTCCAAACAAACACGGGTCAGTCATCAAGCGGTTCTCATGGACGAGGGTTGACAGCTGGGCGGCCACAAAGTTCACAGCCACTAAAGAGTTTCAGTTACAGAACCCCTGACGTTCAAAATATTACAATCTGGTTAAGAAAACATGGTAAAAAAGCTCTACATGGTTTAGTGTATATAAAGGGGAATGTGCACACTGGAGTTGAAATGCCCAGCCTGAGGGGACCCCCCCCCCCAGAAACACACGGTCTGCTACTGCACAGGAAGGGTTCATATGGTGAGATCATAACTATGCACGGGCTCCTCTCAGTGGACCAAAGGAAGCAGTTAACAAACACTGGGAGGGACTAATGCAGTTTCCTTTACATTTCAAATTATATATCAACAAAGTGTTATAATACAGAGATAATGCAGGTACAGACAGTTAGCCCAGTGCTGGGAACGGCTTCTTCTCCCTGGGAGGAGGAAGGGGGTGGGGGTGGGTGTGGGGGGGTCTCAGCTCATTGCTGAGCCTCATATTGGCTGGTTTGGATTACAGGGTGGGGTGAGCAGGTGGGGGAGACATGAAGAGGTGCAAGGCCACCACCCATGTGTCGTGCTGCCGTCGCCATGGTAACCCTGATATGGTGCAGCATGGGAGCATCTGAAACGAAGAGGAAAGTCATCCCAAAATTAAAACTGTGAATCAAGATGTTTTTAATTTTTTTTTTTTTTTATAAACACAGCCTCCACCCAGTGCACAGACAAACAACCAACCTGTTCGTTTTCATTATGACCTCATCTGCTACATAAAGTACTGTTACACTGCGGGCTGCAAAGGTTTTGTAAGTGGGCTGACAAGCAATTTGCAAAACAGTAAAACTTTTGTGAAAACCGGTAACTACAGTAATGAATGAATGAATGAATGAATAATAGGAACTGCTATGTTGCCGCTGCCAGACCACACTGTGTACTTGTTTGCTATCTCAGTCCAACACCGGAGAATCTAAATGGATGTCTGGTTAGCAACAGGAAATCAGCTCAGAATTCAGTAAATATCAAACTAACCTTCATTCGTCTGAGATTTTCTGTCCCAGTTACCTGTAACATCTGAGTGTGGAGGCTTCAATTCACTGTCACAACTTACAGGAGTAACAGAAGTACTTAGGAGAACGCCAGGAGGTAAATCACTCTGCTGGGGTGGTTTCCTCCAGAGCTTTATTTGAACATGTGGGTTGAACTTGGGTGGTCTGAGTTAAATGTTCTGTTTTTGTGGGAACAGTGTGTGGAGTATTTCTATTTACAGATGTTATTAAATATGGAGTTAGAAGCTTAGAAATATGTGCCCTAACTTCTATACAGCGCCTGCAACATGGTCCGGAGAAATGACGGAGTCTTACCATGATATTGGCTCGTTGCGTTGTTCATTCTCTTCCTGAGTGTTTGCCCTGCGAGGCTGACCGTCCTCCTCTGGACACAAACACATGATTATATGAGCATCACAAATAAACTATTCACACTTATTTAGATTTGTCGGTGGAGACGAACTAAGACACTGAGAGAGACCGACAGAGGGTAACAACACCACTGAGCAGTGGAGGTGTGTGGAAGTTTGTATTATCATAATATTAGACCAGTAGAGTCTGACTTTATCATTTGATTTCATTTTTCTTTTTCATATCAGTCTTCTGTGGTAAATGTCTTTTTATCTCTTTATCTAGAAACATCAGAGCAGGTACAACCAAGGGATCAGCCCAGAAACACACCTCTTCAAAGTTCAATGTAATATTTATTTAATGCAATTACATTTATTCTAATTTTTATTTTACACCTGGCACTTGCTACTTTATCTTTCACTGTGCTGTAAATTGTTGTCTAAAAAAAATACACATAAAGGCGTCATTTGAATTTCCTTGGGATCAATGTTATACATACAAATTATCTTTATCTATCTCTATAAATAAAATGTATTATTATTTTCTTTATTATTACATCTCACCACTTCAACAGACTTAACCCTTAAATGCATAAAAACTATATTACACCAATTCATTCATTTCATTCAGGTAAGCCTTCGACTGCTTGCATCCCAAATCAAACCTTTTTGATCTACTAAATATTTCAAATTCATATTGAATATAATTTAAATGTTGGTGTGACTCTGTTGCTGTGTCCGGTTGCTGAGTGAGGACCGACCAGTTAAAACCACTGCTCTGCAACACAGGGACACAACCAAACTGTGTCTGTGTCGCGACGCGTGGACGGTTCTTACCACTGGGGTTTCCCTCTACGTCGTCGAGGAGGTTGGCTGTGGAGTTGGCTGTGCCCAGTCTGGAGAGGAGCTTAGTTAAGAACAGCATGGACTCATGGGAGTGGACTAACGGTTATGGAGGCTGGTGATGTATGTGCAGCAGAAACCTCAGCAGTGATGGTGTTGATGGGGAATGGAAGTGCTCTGAGACTGAGGGGACGGATGAATCCTCAGAGATGATAATTATGCAGAATGAGCTTTTGGAAAAAGTTCTTTAATTTGCTAGATTTAATCATTTCTACTTTTTAAAAGGCACATGATCGTGGTCAGTAAATTATATTTGGCTACTTTTCCAACTTAAAACAACAACAGAAAACAGGAACGTCAGCCGGACAATGTGACCTGCGTTGACCAAAGGATACGAGTGGTGCTTCAGGAGCATCCTCCTCTTTGACTTTCTCCTCTTTGTCTTTTCTGAGAACGTTCTGGCGATTTCAAACAGCTTCTTTCTTGTTGCTGGAGGTGAAAAATGATCCTTGTCATTAACTACACTGAACTCTGACCTCGAGGTAGCGGTGTAACGGTGCGCACCAGTCAGTGCAGGACGTTTGGTTCGGTCCAGCCGAACAACCACTGTCAAAATTCAACAGCACATGTTCCACCCAGAAGGTTCTGGCTGTGCACCGGTGTGTTGACTGTCAGCTACAGCAAGTTAGTAAGGTTTGCTCTCGACACATCTATGCTGTCCAGGTTAACTAAGTGTGTCGGCTGTCAGAATGACAAACACAACTTGGAGCAGCCTCACTGACAGAAAAAGGACTCAAGATGTCATTCAGTTGTTTGACCAGGATGTGATCAAGGTCCTTAAATCTCTCAACGCTAGGTACGCTGTCAGAGTGAATCTGCAGAACACAAGCTCCGCCCCTGAACACCCCAGCAGATCTCATCATAGGACTGCATTTCCCTGGAACCTCCCTGAGTCTCAGGCTCTTAGAGACTCATGAGTCAAAGTATTGCTCTTGTGCAGTGTCATGTAAAAGCATCTTGCTAATGAATACTAATGATACTGTATGTACTGTATCAATAGATCCATCCTCTCTCTTTCTAAAAACACAGACAGAGGAATAAAACTTGGAAATGTTGAACTGCTGACTTTCTGACTGGTTAAGGTAAGTTTATTATAAATATACTGCACTTGTCTTAATCACCATTTTTTATTCTATTTATTTTAAACTATCGAGAATACAAGTCAGAGTCTTACAGTGGAGCTTTGGTGACATTTGTGTTTTTTTTTTTTTTTTGTTCAGGATTTTATCTTATTGACAATATGCCAACATTTGAGTGACTTAATAAGTACGGTGGCCCAGAGAGCTCAACGCACTGCAACTTAGAAAACAAATACAAGCAGACAAAACATGAACAAATTCAGAAATTCAACAATTTGACAACACACGTGCTGCAGATACAACACAACAGAAGTGTTTCCACAAAAAAAGTGATGAACCTGCTGGGACACAGCTGTATGTGGATGTATTGTAACACACTTGTTGTTCATTGATTTTAACTTCCACAGTCACAAATCATTCAACAAGTGTGTCGTTACTTTTCAGTGTCCCCTGGAAACACTTCCATTGTGTTGTGAGTTTTTGCAGCACATGTGTTGTCAAATGTTTTCTGAATGTGTTTGTGTTTTGTCCATTTGCATGAGTTTTCTCATTTGCTGTGCATTGAGCTCTCTGGGCCACTTCAACATTTACATTTATTTTTATTTTTTACAATAAATGACAAAAAATATTTTTCTGCATTTCTTTGTTTTCTCTGTCGTTCCCAAAACTGAGGTTCACACCGAAATGTAAACTTCGTGCACCGTTACACATCTACCTCAAAGGCTGACGCAGCATTAGTGAGATGCTGTGCTGTGCAGCAGTGGTGTAAATCAGCAGACTTACATTTGCCCATGTGCTTGAGTTTGTCTCTGAACAGGGCGTCGTCTGAAACGGCCTCCACTGAGGCTGCAGGGTACTGCTCTCCTGCACACACACACAGCAGCACTACCACACTGTACATGTATGCACACATCAAACACATCAACTGAAGCACAAGTGTTAATAGTATGATGCCCGTAGCACATATCCTTGACACAACCAACAAATATCACAGTGAATGCTTCAAGACACAAAGACCAGTATTCAGTAGAATTCAGTGTGCAAAGAAATTGCAGAGAGCTCGGGCAGAAGAAGCTCGATGAGTGATATCTACCTGTGGAATTCTCCATGCTAGATGAATGACTGGACTTTGATTTCTTTGATTCATACTTCAAGCGATCTAAAAACAGAGAGCAGATGTTATGACGTGAGGGAGAGGTGATGAACAAGATGTGATGAGCTCAGGTATAAAAAAGCCTCCACATCAGTTCATCCTGAGCAGTGTCTGATGAGAAGGTCAAAACAGTTTAAAGCAGCCGAGGAAAGCACCAATCTTTTTTCAGCCAGCTCATCCCAACAAAGCCCGATTTCAGAAGGACTAAAAGCTGAAAATATTTCACTGTATTAAACTGTCTTTCCTCAAAAATGTTGATCCTTGCCAGAGCAACATAAAAAAATCAGTTATGGGCCAATATATATAGTGTTGATCTCCATCAGAAGATATATTTGTGGTTTTAAGATCCAAAAACCATCTCAGTGTAGTTTTACATCTCCTCTCTCAGGCTTCTCTCTGGAGCTCTAGTAACAACAGGTCAGTGAGCCAATCAGAAGAGAGGATCTGAGGCTCCCTTCTGATTGGCCGACTGTTTCCTGAGTGATCCAATAAAAATATATTTAGGTATATTCAGGTAAACACTCAAAGAAACCAAATCCTGCAAGGTTGGATGGTGGGTCCAGGTGGGCGGGGCTTGGGGCATGGCTCAGGGCATGGCTCAGGGCAGTGACTGTATAGTTGTGACATCACAAAGTTCCAGAAGTCCTGATGGCTGGTTTTAAGGCTCAGTTTCTGAATACAGGCTGTGTGCATTTCTCTGTGGACTGAGGCTTTGATACTTTCACAGTATTAATATAGAACCTAGACCTGCTTTATAATCACAAACACATGGACATCTACGTTTAGACTGGATGGACCTTTAAGTAAATAATGTGACTTCATCCTTTATAAAACAACTGAAAACCTCTGTGCTTGGTTCAGGCACAGGTACACCTACTACAATGGAAGCAAGTGCCTTGATCATAAGCTGAGGGACGTGAGACTGTGACAAATGGAGACATATGGAATTAATTTTGTCCAAGCAAATAAAAGTAAAGAAATATACAATAACAAAACAAGATAACAGCAACAGGAACCCAGAACTATTAACACTGCTGAACGTGACAGAATTAAAATGTGAAAGGCAAAGAATTTTTATCCAGAATCACAGATTAAATTGACAGGACAGCAAGAGTTCGAGGGCCCCTCCTGTCTTCTTTCCATTTTTCTCCTGTTGGATCAAAGCCTATCATTGTGCTTCTGTATACCGATATCATTGTACAGCCAAGATGAATCAAAACACTCAAGTCTTATACTTGTACTTATAAGACATGAAAGTTGAGCCCACTTACAGCTTTGAATTATGTTTTTATTTTTATTTTTTTATTTGTTCCAAAGTCTGTTTGACAGCCAGAGCTGCAGCTGAAAGAATAATGGTAAAGACATCTAAGCAACACAACAATTTAATGGAATACACAACTGTATTTATAGTCTGATCAACTTGTGCCCTAATGATGGGGCAGTGATATTTTAAACCTAGTAACTTAACTTTAGTAACTAGTAAACTAGTAATCACACAGTAAAGAAAAATACCCAGCTAGACTTGTGTCCGTGTTTGTGATTGGTTACAAGCTGCAGACCCTTCCCCTTTTAGGTGAACACGATGGCAGTCCTCTGCTCTGACCAATAGCAGAGCAGCAGAGTTCTGCCTCCCCATATTTGTCAAAAGTCTAAAAAACCTGAACCAAGCGTTGCAGTCACACCTGCAGCGATTTTACAAAACTAGTTTCTTTGCCTTTCACGTTTTAGCACTTACAGTCTCTAGTGTGAGTAGCTTTGTGTTGCTGATATCACTGTGCGGTTTGTGATCACACATTTAAGTGTCATTACTCACACAAAAGTAATTCCAAAGAGACATGCAGAGGACCTGGGCATCACGGCAAATCATGGCAATAACAGCACAAAATAACGAGGACTTTTAAAGGTTCCCTGTGGACTTTACTTGTGAACAAACAGAGGTTTTTATTTACATCCAGTGTCACTCTCTAAAACACACTGTGTGTATCATAAATGTGTTGAGTTCATTTCCAAATTTGTTTCAAGCATTTTAAATCCAGCGTAGTTCACAGTCACGTTTACTGGCTGGAAGTCATCGTCTTCTTCGCCTCTGTTCGTGCACCGCAGCAGCACCACCTGTACATCGGTGTGTGTGGTGTCAAACAACACTGACAGGAGTGTGTACCAGGCCTCCTGTCCTTGTGCAAGCAAAACACTGACTCCACAGCACCAGTAAAGGTCAGAAACTCCACAGGGAACCTTTGATGGAAACGATTTTAACTTGTCATTGTCTTAATAAAAACTGAACCATCTCAGACCCTCAAGTGAAGGTTTTCATGTTCTGTGCTTTACTTCCAGTGAAGACCACCCTGTCTACAATACTATAAACCAACACCAGTGCAGCGACTGACGCTGACATTATGAGCAGAACCTCTGTGTGAGATGAGTGTGGTTTAAACCTTCGTACCTCTCTCTAAGGCGATGAGGAACTCGCGGTTGCGCTGCAGCTCTCTCATGAACTCCTCGTTCTGCAGGAACAGGGCAATGCGCTCGTCTTCCAGATACTGCTTCAGTTTCTTGTCTTGCTCTGTGCCGCCTGTTGTCAAACCTGCAGCTCCAGCGGTCCCTGCAGCTCCAGACTGAGAAGCAGACTGGGCTGTCCATTGGCTTATGGAAGAAACTGAGGAGGAGGATGATGATGAAGGCTGGGATAGGCTGCTCTGAGAGCTCTGCTGAAGTAAAGACAGGAGAGGTCATTGGTTATAAAATTAATTTATGTGTTTTCACCACTTGAGGAGGTTGTTCAATATGTTCTCTGGCAGCCATACAGAAGGAAAAACAGCTGTACAGCTACAACTCCTCCTCCTCCCTCAAAGTGTTACTGAGATACTGCGTTCATTAGAATAAGACAGTCGGGCTGGCGCCCTGGCTGCTGCTGGCGCCGACAGAATAAATCTATTCTCCACCTACGAGCTCCACGTCTGCTTCAGTTGACCCTGGTTTATACACGTTGTGAGAAGCATGAGCAGTACAATACTTTGACGAATACCTCCCATGAATCCCTGTAGTTCTCTACAGAGATCTCCTAATGGCTGCTTCCTGCAGGATAATGCTCCATATCACAAAGTCGTCTCAAACTGGTTCCATCAACATGACAGTGAGTTCAGTGAACTTCAGGGCCCTCCCCGGTCACCAGAGCTGAGTCCAGCAGAACACAGTTTACCAAATATTGATTTATTTGTGGCTGCTCGCTACAACATCAACACTGACCACCACATATTGAGTTTCTATTTTTTTTTTCACTATTTCAAATGGATAAAATCTTATTTCATTAATAAGCTGTGTGCAGTGCATTGATTCATTCTGCCCCTCCTTGCCCTGCTCTGTCTCTCACTCAAACACACTGACAACACACCCGTCTGTTAAAGCTGGACCGGCCATCAGGAGCAGCAGGAGAAATCCCTCCACACCGGTGGACCAGAGGACCATCAAAAAAACCCATAAAGTTTTTAACAGCCCTGTAACGTCTGTCATTCATGGTGCACAGAGCGAGCTGTGTGCATGTGTCAACCCCGGCATGTAATCAACCCTCACAGACCCGTGTCAGGTCAGTGAAGGTTATTTGTTTGACACAGTGTGAAGGAATGAAGCTGTCTGTTTATTGTTCAGTTATTTATGTTCTGCTACCCCCGAAAGCCAAGCAGAGGGAAGCCCTGCCCACTGCCCCTCATAAAGTGCTCAGTGATACTAGAGAAACACTAAAACTATATCTGTGAAGGGAAAAGCTGAGCAGATGGACAAATGATAGTTTATGTATAATTTCCTGAAAACCACAGATTTTTAACTCTTCTGTTTGAATTTAACAATCCAGAAAAACATGTTAATCACTATTTGAACTGGAGACAGGCTGGTCATTTCTCTGTCTGCAGCCTTTATGCTTGATTAGTCTAAAAAACTGACAGTTTCAGCTCCATCTGTATGAAAGCCACGTTGATCTGAATATATCTTTTTCACCGTTCCAGGTCTTCACCATTTTCCTTTATTCTCTGCAGTTAGAAAACTCTTGAAACTTGTTTGAACTGTGGGATCTCTCACGGTGAACACCATGTCTGCATTCAGTTTCACCCATTTAATGTTTAATGCAGTCCATCAAATCAATCTGCATTACAATAATGTAACTGATCAATATCACTTCAGACTTGATGTTCATTATCATGAGCAACAACTCAAGCTTGTTTCAGGAGTCCAACTGACCCATCTAACATCTGTGTGCTAACATTTTTTTTACCTGTGTACTGTTTGACTGCTGCGGCAGAATCCGCAGAAAATCATCCGGGAGATTTCCGAGCAAAGGAGGGTTCCAGTTCCGGTAGCTTCTGACCTGCTGGTGACCTGGAGGTGGCTGGGCTTCAAATCTAGGAGATGAAGTAGAAGAACAAATCAGTCCCTCTATCAACTGCATTAGGAACATTATCAACTAACCTGTATCCCAAAGTACAATCAATAATTTACATCATTTAAATTGCACTCTCAAATAAAAAATAAAAATAAAAATAAATAAATAAATAAATAAATATCACATCAGAATGACATCAGAGAACCAAAGGAAATGACCGATGAGCACGTGCAAATAAAGTGAAACACTTACAGGAACACTATAAAACAGTGTTGTACAAACAGATTGATTGATTATGGGATAATCTGACTCTTGGTGGTGGAGGTTTTGTTTCTGTGTGCACATAATGCACCGTCCTGCATCAGCAGCTACTGCATGGATGGTGTTCAGATGTGTGGTCTTCAGAGGATGAATCCTAGAGACTCTGGTGATCCTCCATCACATCTGACTGAAATCAACACCTGCTCTACTGGATGCAAATTGACATTTGTACCAAATAAACATGCATCCATGACATTTGGTGCAAATGTCCTCAGAGGATGAATTCTATTCATAACATCGATCAAAATGAACTGACCCCCCTGACTTTTCATCAGCATCACCACCAGGTCAAAAGCTCCTCTGTTCAACACTTAATGATCAATACATGCAAAACTACTGACATGCCCATCACCCTCGGCTGAACCTCTTTTATAATGTTAATTAGCAAAATCATCATGTTAAACTGAGATCGTGAACACAATAAACATTACACCAGCAACGATCAGAAAAGGCCGGTTCTCAGCATCATCAGCTGATCAGTGACCAGCTGATCAGTTTCAGATCAAGTTTACACTAATGTACCACACAATGGTTATCAATTAATCTTGTAACGGTTTAATGTTTAAAGTGCCAAAAGTGAGTAAAATGGTCAAGAGTAATGGTCTAAGACTAGATTACCTTTTTTCACCTACAAACCTCCTTCAATTCAGTAAAATCAGAGGCACATGGACTTAAATAAAAACCCAAATATAAAAAACTGGTTTTTAAAGTAGCTCTTAGTCTGATTTGCAAATTTGAGGCCTCAACTTCGGTCCCTCTTGCTTACCGTGGTGGGGGTGTTGGTGGGGTTTCCGGGTATTTCCTGTCATAAATGTGCATATCATATGTTGGTGGAGAGTAGACTGGAGGTGGCTCCTCATCTGAACTATCAGGTTCCAGCGTTCGCTCCAGAATCTAGAAACAAACAGACGACACAAGCTTTGATTCAATGAAATATTTTCAACCTGCTTCACCCTCATAATCTAAGAATTCCACTTTGATTCTAATTAGAGTCCGCTATCTGAGGTTTAGACCATAGTCAAATATAACATGCTACATTTAGACCTCCCCGTGATGCTGTATCTATTTTGTGAAATGAAAACTGACAGTGAGTAGCCTCTATGAGTCTAAATGAGTGAGTTTCCACTGATTAACATTCAGACATATTTATTTTGTAAAGAAAAGCTGAATGACTGTGGTGGTGGGGGGGTGCAGAGAGGCCAGAAGGCAAAACATGATAGTTTAAAGCTCAGGTTGGATAAAATTCACTCCTTTTTATTCAAAATCTATCAGTGCGTGGGTCAGCAGCATCTCCAGCTGGTCATGAGGCCTCAGGGCTGGGTGATACCTTGGACTTGATACCGATTCTTAAAGATACTTTTTTTGATACCAATTTTATCAAATCCTTTTTAACAAAAATAAAACAACAATACACATGATTCTACAAATTTTACTTTTACTTTAGTTTTATTTTGAAGCTCGGTCTCCTTACACACTCATACACGTTTGTCTAAATAAACAGCCAATCACCAGCATTATTAGATCTTGTCCAAGCATGCTGCATGCTGATTGGCTCACTGACACTGGTGAGATTTACTCATTAGGTATCAGAATTTGGTATCAAATGAGGAGGTATTTTTCAATCCTCAACAGTATCAAACCAATTCTGCCGGTTCAGCTTACACCTATTGGAGGATTTTTTATTTTGATGTATCAGTTTCATAACCATGAAGTTTTATTACGTTTTTCAACTAATTAAGTCTTTTAAATCGTTTCCCATCATCTTGAAATGTCCATCTGTCACTGACCCTGCTGATAATCAGTGACCTAAAAATGGAGGGTTTACTGACAGCCCATGAGGCCGGGCTAGTATTAGATTCCTAACTGGTGTCGTGCCCTGGGACCCTATCCACCGACCTCTGCTGGGATGCTGTCGTCTGAATCTGAACTGTCATCTGAGCCCTGTCCGTCAATGCTCATCTGGAGCAGCTGGTCGATGGTGGCGTCCACAGCTCCGTTGTTGGAGCGCAGCACGCACTCGATCACCTCATAGTCCATAGAGGGGAACATGGTCTTGAAGTCCTCCATGGCCTGGTTGAACTCCAGGCGTCGGACTTGCCGGTTGGGCCTGCTGTTGTTGAGCTGCCCCTGTCCGCTGCCGCTGCCGCTGCCGCTCCCGCCACCGCTGCCACCGCCACCACTTCCACTACTTCTGGAGCCTCCATTGCTGCTGCTGCGTTTGAACAGGCTGGTCATCCTCAGGGCCTGGCTGCCTCAAGTGCTGCCAACCTACTGACAGGATGGCTCTACTTTTCCGTCTCCACCACAAGCACTTCAGCCCCGTCAGTCTCACTTGCTTTCAGCTTTTTCCCCCCACTCAGTTTCTCATTCTTACACAAACATGGCAGTCTTCTGGTGGGAGTTCAGAAAAACTGGAGGTTTTCCCCCCAAATGCTACTTGTTATTCAGCAGAATCCGGCATGACTGGCCGTATCATAAGGTGTGCAGGTGTGTGACGGTCAGGTGGTGACAGAAATCAAACGTCCAAGGTTCTGTCACCAGGTGGAGATTAGAGTCAAAATCCTCCAGGGAACAGACATAGCTGCATCACACTCGTCACCTGCAGAGAGAGAAGACAGACGAACTGCATTAGGAAGAGTTAGTAACAAACACTGTACAGTAGCACCTCAATTAAATTACATCTCTAATTCTCAACTGGGACCCAGAGTTCTGCTGATCTTCAGTTAAAAGTAGCTCAATCAGTGTGGAGGGACTGTAGTTACATCCAGCATCTCAGATATCCATTTAAAAAAAAGTCAAGAGGTTCACTCACAAATGGACAAATAAAGACGTCCAGACCCTCAGTAGTATTTGGGCAGAAGGGGTCATTTAGAGGGAGGAGGGGTTCAGGGTTCAGTATTCTTCAAACAAGCATCTGAAATCCCAACAAAACCAACACATGTAACCGACCAGGTATGTAGAAGAGTAAAAGTAGATGGAGGTGAACCTGATTCCTCCACCGTTATCTGTCCAACTACTGCTTACTTTATTTAAAAGGCCCACATTTTACTCTTCTTCTGTGTTTTATCTGAAGTGTTTATATCCAGCAGAAGATATATATGTGGTTTTAAGAACCAAAAACCATCTCAGTGTAGTTTTACATCTCCTCTCTCAGGCTTCTCTCTGGAGCTCTAGTCAGAAAACAACAGGTCAGTCAGCCAATCAGAAGAGAGGATTTGAGCCTCTCTTCTGATTTGCTAAGTGATTGAATAGAAATATTGCAGAATTCAGGTAAACACTCAGAGAAACCAAATCCAAGACCCACCATCCAGCTAAAGGTGGTCCAGGTGGGCGGGGCTTGTGGCATGATTAAGCTTTGTTGTGACGTCACAAAGTTGCACAAGTCCTGACGGCTGGTTTTAAGGCTCAGTGTCTGAATACAGGCTGTGTGCATTTCTCTGTGGACTGAGGCTTTGATACTTTCACAGTATTAATATAGAACCTAGACCTGCTTTATAATCAAAACACATGGACATCTCTCTCACTTTACACAATATCAGACCTTTAATCAACCACGAAAACACACATTGAAATGACACAGCTGGTACCTCAAAGGACCTGACCTGCACTTATTGAGAGCATTATTAGGAACACCATACTGATACTGATACTTTGATATGTACATATAAAAAGTATATTTTGTTTGGATATTCCAAATTTGGCCTTTGTCCTATACAAGATGTGGGACGTGCAGATATCTTTCCGGTTTTAGGAGCAGTCTCTGGACATGTATACAGGAATATGCATCTCAGTCAGGATTTTATGGCAGTTTGCAACAAACCTCTCACCTGTTTACAGTCAGCTCTGTGCAAACCAGCAACACCACATTTGGTCAGAAAGAGCAAAAATATTTACACAAGATGAGTTACACTGAAATACTTTAATATCAACCACGCAGTAGTAACCAGTGACATTCAGCCTAATGCTCCTTCACATGGTTTGCTGATATGTTGAACTTTGAACCCTACCAGGGGTTTTTAGCCTCATTCTGCCACAGAATGAGAGTGTGCCAGCATTAGTGTGTTTGTGATACCAGGCCTTGGCCTTGCACACACACAGATACCTTCCCAACATCATATTAATCTGCACCGAAGAACCACGCTATATTTAGCACACAATCCAGGCCTCTCGGTCCTCAGAGAGTGTGTGTTTCTGCCTGTGGATGGGAGACAGTTGCTTACTGCCTCTCTTAAAATCACAGTGGTCTTTCCTTTGACCAGTGAACACATGCACTACTGTCAGCTCTGGACTGTACTTGTCTGAACCAGTTACAAGATGGTGACACACTTGCATCATATCCGAGTCACAGCCTCAGACGTCACTTGCCACATGACCTCTGAACTCAAAATGAAATATACTTATATATATATATATATATAGCGTTTATATTGATTTTCACATGTAGGGTGTGGCGACTTGCTTGTTGCGTGTGAGAGTCTTAAGTCAGACTGGATGTTCAACCAGCCGTCACCTGTTGACCAACATGCTAATCTGTAATTCTGCTAATCTCATGATAGTGGCGATGTTGGATGGCCTCACTGACACCATCACTCACTGACTCACTGCTTTACTTGTGTTTTTCACCCGGCTGGCAGCCTGGCAGCTTATTGGCTGACACAAATGTTTGACAACTGTAATTCTGCAGCATCAGTGACAATAAAAAAAAAAAATCTAACTATGTATTGGGGTAAAATAATGCTTATATAATTGCATTTTATACCACACTGTTTACACTTTTGCTCAGCTGACCGGTGTAACCAAGAGGGAGGGCGACTGACCCCTCCCCCAAACAGCAATTGTCCGAATATAACTCAGCAACCATGTAAGGGTTTGTCCAGTGTGCATGCAGCTGGAGGAGGAGCAACAACACTTTAAGATTTATTTAGTTTTTTTAATGCCTTTCAAAAGCATCAGGAATTAATCAAATGTATGTTTGTATCTGTGTAGCCATCAAACGCATATTTCAGACCCTTATTTTTACATGAGTCAGCTGGAAACTAAAACAGCTGATATAAGCTGGAGCTGATAAAATCTGCCGATGACAAATGTTGTTTAGCCGGTAAACTCGACGGCTGCTAACTAAAAAGGACAATACAGCTTCTGTTTACTTCTGTGGATGTTTCAAGTTGTAAATCTGCACTTTTATCTGCATACATGAAATATAATTGTAAAGCTCGACAGGTGTAGCAACAGCACCTGAGGGTGTTTTCACAGCTGACAGTCCAAACCAAGGCTCATGTTTCTGTTACATTTTGTACGTTTGCTGTGGTTAATTTTGGCTTCGCATTGCGATTTTGTGAGCGCACAAAAGGACATCGGTCTGCATGACATACCTACGTCCTGTCAGCATCGCCGACATGTGCTGCGTCTCCCTATACTTGACAGTGATTGGTTTACAGACAGGCGTGCATCGTATGTTGCTGTCAATTCGGCAGGCAGCCTTTTCCGTATCCTCCTTCTCTCACAAGTTTCTTCAAGTTGATTTTTTTTTTTATTTAGTCGAAAACTCCAAACGAAAGGAACCATGGTTTGATTTATGTTGTGCTTGAATTGAAGTTTACATCTTTTAATAATGATCATCTAATATTCAGGCCAATAAGGCCGATTTCTTATCATATGATAACACTGTCTGCACTCGTGTATATTACATGACTGATACTGATCTGTGAAAAATGTAAGAATCAAAATATAAAACAACCCAGAAAACATTCTGTTTAAAATGTCTTCAGCTTCTCTTCTGCTGCCACAACCAATCCAGCATCGCCCTCGTCACTAAGCTGTCAACCATGTGACTGTTGATCAGAAGCATGGCACCGATCTGCACAACAGAGGCATCAGCACAGCACCAAGATACTCCACTCACAGCAGCGGGATCATTTGCACTTTGTTAATGATCCACCTACAGCAGTAAGCGTAGCACCCTGACAGAGAGGTGGCACAAGTGACAACTGAACTGAAGCCAAGAGCCAAGAACACACTTTAACAAATCTCACACAGTCTGTCAGCCAGGGAGTTAACAGCCACTAAAGCCACATGGAAGTGGTTCCTCTGTTGGAAGTTCAATGTAAAATTGTGCTTTGCTAAGCATCAAACATCTAACAGGCAAAACAGTTTCAAATATTTCACTTATTTCTCACAGCCTCTGAAAATAAGTTGGCACAAAGGGCGTAACACCAGTGCCCATCTGCATGTCACCAGTTCAAATTTATTAAAAAAAAAAAAAATTATTCCTTGGTTACAGGTCTTTTCCTTTTTTCTTGTCCCCCAAGCTGGCCTCTGAAGCAGCACTTCCTCTCGGACTGCGTGCCGTTCCCGGCCTGCTTCTCCAATCAGATGATTGTGTTTAAGAGAAATCTGCACACAGTGTGAGAGGAAGTGCTGCCCGAGGGGCCCCAATCAGGGCAACAAACTCCCCTGAGTTTCTCCTGAGGTTGATAAAATCTCACTTTTAATTTTTAATAGTGAAGTAAGCATAATTATACACATGTACATTTCAACATATTGGCTAATTTTGTTATATATACATTTTTAATGGTGTATTCCTCTTTTGAGAGGGACTGGTTGATGCCATAGTTACCTATTAACTGATCTTAGCTACATGAACAGCACAGGCCAACTTCAAACTAACAGGTAAAAATGACAAGTTACTCCAAACCTGCTGGATCTGAACATAAGCAACTGTTTGCTAACAGCAATGTAAAATGTGCCGATACGTCATTGTTGTGTTTGCAACCTGTTTGTAGTGCCTCCAAATGGAAAAAAAAAAAACGAAACAATTTTTGCAGGTTTAAAGTCAACTTTTCACTTTGGTTGCTACCACTGTCCTGTGAACCCCCCCCCCCACCCCCCAGGATAATGCTGTTGGGTGTCCATCTACATCCTGAGTCTAACCCAAGCACAAAACATCACGGCTTAGTGACTGAAGCCAGTGCACAACTACATGCCTTTTGTGACAGCTATTGCAGTGTAGCAAATGCCAACTTGAGCCTGTGCAGCTGTGTCACTACTGCTTTCATGAACCCGGCACGTACGTCTTCAGATCTGAAACACTGTGGTCCACATTCTTGCCAAATGCACATAGCTACTTGTCGATTTTTCTTTTTTCTTTCTTTTTCCTGTGGATAGTTATTATGTTGCGTAGCAAGTGATATATGCACCCAGCCGATGTGATTTTCAGCTGACAGGGAAGCTGTTGTAGTGGTAAATAGGAGAAGTTAGTAGTTTTATGATAACTGAAGATATGTTCCTGTAAATCAACTAAACAACCTGCACAACTGTGTCAATCACATCTGCACTTGTCAGTTTTCTGTTGCTATTTTGTTCTGGTTTTGGCACAAAAAGATTATATAAATATATAGTTTGACAGATTCTGTATATTAGGGCTGAATGATATGCAAAACAAGTCTGGGGTATCTCTGTAGCACCACAATGCTTCATTTTTTATAACTTTCCTTATATTTAAACAAATTCAAGGCATCATTATCAGGTGTGGTATTTTATGCAACGTTTTTTAAAAATATTCTGAATTTTTTTACTCATAATCACCAAACTCCCTCAAAATGTCCCACCACAACCTCACCTCTGAGCTTTATAACTAGTTTAGCTGTATTGCAACTGTTGTGCAAATGTTTTGATTATACTCACCTACTTTATTTTGACGGCTGTTACTAAAGAAGTTGCAGTGACAGAGCAGTGTGACTGAAACCGATGGCCCCAGGAGTCAGTGTGAGAGATAAATCAGATGTGGTTTAAGTTCAGATCTCTATTACACTGACAAACTGGGTTTATTTTAAGGTGAGAGTATTATAGGAGGAACAGCTGACAAAATAAGACGGGTTTTATCAGGTGTTGTGAAGCTCATAACTTGTGTTTCTGTGCATGTAAGCTGCATGTAAACTGGGCCAAATCAAAAATAATGTTATTATAAAGTGTGTCAGCCGTCCCTTGCTAACAAGCTAACGGTTCTCAGCTATTAGCCAACTATCAACTCTCACATTTAGCTATAAATAATATGATTTGTAACCCGAACCTTTAAAAAAAATAAAATTTAAAAAATTTAAAAAAGACTACAGCATTGACTTTATGCTACAGCAGCTAATGTTAGCAGCGGCCTTATGAGAAACTAGGTTTAGCAGCTAATGTTAGCAGCTCCAGCTACCGTTAACTAACCACAACCGGGCACATATGTGGTCCCGATCGGGAACCGTCTGCCAGGCCTCGGCCAGCGAGTCACCCCGCATTAGCTCTGTGGAAATATGTCATCGAGTTCAACACGCAAACGTTACGGACCTCAGGTATTTTCAGCAGAACAGAAGCAGACTGCTGAAAACAACTCTTTCTCTCCCTTCGCCGTGTCGGTGTTTACAAAGTGAAGCCGTGAACCAGGCTAAAAAAAAAAATGCTATTAAATCCAGCGGTTGAAGCTGTGCGCTGTGTTTCGCGCCGGGAGAAAATATGAACGGTTAATGTTACTCACTGGCAGCGGCACCGAGGGTTCAGCTGAACAGATAATATCCAGTTTGGTAAAGTGTCGACAGGAAGCACAGCCGAGCAGCAGGACGGTGGATTTCAGCATCGTAACGGGAGCCAGGAGGATCCGTCCTCCCCTCAGCCGCAGAAAGCCACTCAACTCAGACCGAGACCGGAAGCGCCGGGTCAGCCGCAACACAGGGAAACCTTCAGTATAAAACACATATTTACTGTGCATGATGTGCAATATCAAAAGATTTTTAAAAAATCTGTAATTAATACATATATATATACGTGATCATTAAAAATAAATATACCACAATCGTTTTTATCGCCAAGTAGGTTTTCACATAAAAGGAATTTGCATTGCTGTTTTGGTGCATAACAATAGACATAGAATAAATATAATAACAGATATGTATGAAAAAAATATATAAATAGAAAAAATTACTATAAAATAAAATATTTTTTAAAACAACGTATAATACATATATATGTAATATAAATATAATACAAATATATACAATGTTCATCATGAATGGACGATATGAAATATGTTGACCGATTAAGTAACTAATTAGGACATGATAAACCTATAACATCCCGATGCATAAAAAAAGATCATAATAATAATAACAATTTTGAAATTTGAGGGACATTTTCTTTTTTATTTCAGCGAGAGTGATAGCAGTAGAGTAGAAGTGTTTATTAATATGATAAGAATATAAGGTAAGACAAGTTTATTTATATAGCACTGTTCAGACACATGGCTATTATACGTTTACTTTACAAATGCATGGTAATACATTAAAAATAGAACTTAAATGTCATTAAAATTGCATTTTAAAATAACAAAAACAAATGTGAATGATAAAAAAATATATGTTAAACAGACAGGAAAAACAAAACTCCATACCAGTTTGTCAAATGAAGATCAAAGAAACATGTAAAAGCCACCAACTGAAAGAAAGATCCATAAGTTGGGATTTATTTAACCTCATTGTCATTAGTTCACTTTAAAGTTTTTGAAAAAGACTTAAAGGTAAATACAAATTTTGTTATGTTTACAACAGCACAATTTTTTGAGAGACTAGTTAGAAGTTTATTTTGAAGGGCAAATGATTCTGCTCACTGTCTTACTTTATGCAGCTTAATTTCATGCAGCCTCTTTAAATGGCACAGCAGATGAATGAACACTGGCCAGGCAGGTTTCAAATAAATGGCAGCTTGTCAACACTAAGCTTGTAATTCTCTTTGTTCTTGAAACTGTGATAGATGGATGAAAACGGGGAATTTAAGGGAATTAATTAATCATAGTAATTTAATTCCCTTAAGTAATTAATTGATTATTCAGTGTCAATTATAGACT
The DNA here is from genome assembly GCF_046630095.1 of Trachinotus anak. Classification (NCBI taxonomy): domain Eukaryota; kingdom Metazoa; phylum Chordata; class Actinopteri; order Carangiformes; family Carangidae; genus Trachinotus; species Trachinotus anak. The sequence goes on along the minus strand of NW_027273885.1, from coordinate 2,233,672 downwards.
TTGAGGAAGGTATTCTTTTCTATGATGATCCTGTCAGGGTGAACAAAATAACAGGGACTCTTTATCAATACCACCACTACCTGCAGCATCAGAAATTAAGATGAATATAATGTTCTCTAACATAACAAGCTTCATAAAGTAGTTTTTACGTGATTAACGCTTGTGACATTTGAACCTCGGGCCACTCCGTAGCTCGGGAAATCAGGACGCAATGCACCGAGGTCGATGCCGTCGTGAGCAGTAATGGATTATTATTAACATTATAGTATAATGTTACAGTTAGTAAATTGGTATGCCCATCTGTAATTTTTTTGTTGGGCTTTTGTTTTAGTTTATTTAAGCATCTTGTTTTACAATGCAGTTTGCACATGTTAGTTACTTGAACTGAGAGTATTTCTCATTGTAGCAATAAATAAACATGATTTTTTTTTTCCCTAAAGCAAACATTTGTCTATTCTCATGTTGAAAAGAGTATTAAAATTGAAAAAAATCAGTTTAAGGTACATTTAGAACAGATTAAAAATATGCGATTAATCATGATTAACTATGATCACTCATGCGATTAATCGTGATTAAATATTTTAATCGATTGACAGCCCTACTTATTATATAATGCACGACTTGAACACAAAATGCTTCAGAAGAAAAATCCATATTTTACCACTTGGTGGCGATAACGCACTATTTTGTTGTTGGTTATCGAAGGCGGGGCGGCAGGGGGAGGTGTTAATAGTATTACCATGGCAACTGTGCTGACGTATGAGGAAGCCCCTCCCACTGGCCCGCCCACTGGATGAAAACAGCTCGGTAACATCCAGCCGGGAGCCATTGTACTGCTGGGTACTGTAGGCGGAACCGTGACATTAAATAGTACTGTGACGTGTTAAACTGTTTTTAATTAGTGAGAGTGTTAACACCCGAGCAGAAAAATTAGAGATTTTAATAGTAAACTAAATTATATTTTCGAGGAAGTAGAAAGAAGGAGAAATTCGCGAAGGTCTAACGACGACTGTATTTTGCATCCGGGACGTTGAGCTCGGCGGAGGAATTCATCCAGCTCCGCGGCCGTCGGAAGAGGAAAGAAGCGCCGCCTCATCCCACACACACGGACCGTTTCCTCCGGATTTCTTCGTCCCACAGTTCGCGTTTGGCTTTTTCTCTTAGGTCTGTGCGCTTATTTAGATGGCAAGCTTTCCAGACTCTGTAAACGAAAATGATATAGGTAAGTAAAACGCTGCGTTTTTAATGTGTGTGACTGTCCAGCCTCTGATCCGAGCCTCGAACACCGTACCTGCCCGTTGTTGATGGAAGATAACGTTAAACCAATAAAACACCGTTAGTGTAACAGCTAGCTTACCGGTTCACCACCTCTAATTAAACTGCCATAAATCAGTTTAAACACTTATATTGTTTTGTATTTTCCCAGTTCACCACCGGCTCCTCCGGTGTGGGGGAGACTGTCCTACACAGCCAAACCTGAACATTTATTACACTCTTATCTCGCAAACTCGTAAAATACTGTTTGATAACAGATCATAAAATCACACCTTGGTGTCGTATGTTTGTTATCAAATGAGGAATGAGCTCCTAGTCGCCTCTTGTGGCCGTTGGGGAATCAAACACCCACAACGACGCGTTTCTAACCGACCGCCAGCTCCCAGCGGGCCTCCGCCGCCAGGGGGCGCTGGTGGGCCCGCTGCTCCACATTTAGGTCAGTAAGTTGTCCCGCTCCAACATAGATTATATTTTCTTAAAAAGTTAACTAATGTAATTTGATTAATCGCCCCACACCAGTTAAAGAGCAGCGCACTGCAGCTCTCCGGCTCCCGGTGCAGCGGATGAGACAGACCCGACAGGAGTGTCTGTTGCCTTGTGATTGATACGCACAGTCTTGGGTTAATAAAAGTATAAACTCCAGCCGTCAGTTCCTCGCCGCTGGCTCAGGGTGCACTTCCCTCTCGCTGGGTGGCTGTGCAGACTCAGACCCTCCCCCACACCGACGGAGAGTCGGTCTCAGCCGTACGTGCGCATCCACACGTTACACGGTGCATGCCTTTATAATGCATGGACCTTCTTTCTGTATAAGCTATATTACTTATGTCTCATATTTTGTGTCCATGATTTTAGGTAAATGCTTAAATTGCCTTAAATTCAATCTTTTTAAGAAACTTTGCATTAAAAATCAGTTGCACTACCTAAAAACATGAATATGAGCATTTTCCCCTTCTTGTCAGAAACTTTAACCTTCTTCAGTGGTAGAATCACAAACTTTAATCTCTAAGGAAATCAAAGTTAACCTCATGTTTACCTTTATGCTTTGTGTAAAATATCATGTTCTTAAAAAGCCCAACAAGTTCCCAGTATTTGCCTGTACCCAGTCCTGTATTGTTTAGGTTTATTGCACTACCATAAGTCATTTGTCCGAAGGGACAATTTGTCACCAGTGAAACATTTATGGGACTTTAAAAGGTGTTAAAGTAACAGAAATCTGCAGACACCATATTCTTCTGCGTTAAGTTTTTTATGTGTGTGATAATAATTGCTGTTTGCTGTTTGTTCCATACAGTTGTTGTGAAACTGTCTCTATTAGTCTGTTATTGTGTTTCTGGAATCTATAAAATTTACAGGGGAAATGTATTTTATCAGTTTATTTTATAGACATTTTCTTCAAAAACCTCAATTTCAGCAATCGTTTTAATCCATTACCGCACATTTAACTTATTTATCTGGTAAATTTCACCGCCCACTGTTTTTGTGCAATGGTTTGCTTTGAACAGTTAGCCAATCAGAGGCCTGCATCAGAGGTTTCTTTGACACGATTGGAATTTCTGTGGGTTGGCCTGAATAAACAGAGGGGTAGTAATGTGTTAATAATTGATCCTGTTGGTGAATGTAGCTAAAGTAACAGTGTTGTTGTTGTTTTTCCAGGTAAGGCTAAGTTCATCGGTGAACTCCTGGTGCCTGTTGCTCCCTTCGACCAGAAGTCTGGGCGCGAGGCTTGGACAGTAGCCTTTGCACCCAATGGTTCCTACTTTGCTTGGTCTCAGGGGCATCGCATTGTCCGGCTCGTTCCCTGGACGAAATGCCTGAAGGACTTGTAAGTATCATTTGAAACTTAGATGCACTCAATTATTATCTGTACTCTAATATAGTCATGATTATTACAATAAACATGAACCTACATATTTATGATTTTGTTCAAAAGTTTCTAAGAACAAAAAAATAGTTTGAAACCCTTGAATCGTAAGCTCATTGTGTGGGAATCCTCTTTAGGTTATGACTTTGAGGTTTTTAGTATTTTATTGTAGAGTACATCTTATTTTAAATATCATCCATGTAATATTTAGGGGTCCACACACTATAGGTGCTGGAACTCTTCATAAATCCTTCATATCATTATTATTATTATTATTATTATTATCATCATTATCAGTTTGGATTAAGGGGAAGAATTGTTGTAAAAGGTTTTCAAAGTTTCAAAACTGTGGACAGGGTCACAGTAATCAAGTACAGTACAAAACAATTTGCCAAATGTGTGAACAAACTTTGTGAAAATATTTCTGTCTTGATCACAAAAAGGCATTATTTATTTCAGGTTTTATTTGTACACTTTGAAACTTTGGTTAATATTTAAACTTTCCTTAAAAGTTCCTCGCAGACCTCTTGTATTTGTAATTCAGCAAGTGAAGACAAGAGCCCCCCTGTTCCAATCCAGCAGGGGACCCCCATCTCTCTCATCTGACCTCCTCTTATTTCTCTACTGTTGACGTGGTAGTAAAGGCATGAAAGCACTGAAAATAGTTCAGTCATTTCACCCACGCTTTAAATAAAAACTAGTGTGTCATCCTGATGGCCTACTGGTCATAGCCTGTGACTGCAGGGTGACAGGCCTAAATCCAGCCACTGAGCTTGCCAGTGCTGTGTAATGAACTAAAGACTCTTTGGCTTCTGTTTAATTTGCACTGACAGCAGCAGTTGTGAGCTAAATCCAGCCCACATGACAGCTTTAGCTGCTCAGTTTACATTTGATTTCATTTTGACATTTATACAGACTGATTGCACTTTACTTTGTCAAACTCAAGTGCACTTATCAGCAGTTTAGTGGTAAATCACTGGAATTACTTATGCCAGCAACTTCCCCTGAGATTAACAGAAGCCTGAACTTGACGTCATTAGTATTACGCCACGTGTTGACCTTTTGTTCTAACAGGGGAGGGTTGTGTCTGGACAGAATTATTTTCACTGTTGAATTATCCACACTCTGATAAAACATTCTTTAAGGTGTGCATATTCTACCAGATAGGACAAAGTGTAGAAAAGACCCAAATCCTTAGATCTACTGCATGAAATACAGTAATGATATAATTTACTCAATAGATTTACACATAGATCTACATATATAGTGTTGGAGTTTGGTAGAACTTTCTAGGAGTTTCTTTGCCCTCAGAGAGGTGCTCCAGGGTGCTAATGACACGTGGCTGTATTATCAGCTCCCTTTGTGCTTAACAGGCTCTTTTCCAGTCAATCAGGCCTTGTGACTCAGACACACATGTTGAAATTGTCTGTAGAACAAGTGCTTATTGTTCACAAGCAGCGGGCTGGTTAGCTGCTTTTTTCCTACAGTGGCAAAAATACTAAAGTTTGCAGCTGTTAAAGCACATTTAGGATTTCACCAAGTCAAGCTGTGAAGATATGCGTTTCCACTACAGCCTCACAGCACTCCCTCCCCTGAGCCTCCCACTGAATGTCCTCCCCTTAGCTGTGTCTGAGGTATCTAAACTCATGTGTATGGAGAGCGAGCTGTGTAATACAGTACATCTCTCTGTGTTTAGTACTTTTTGTAGCCTTTACCTGAATCTGGAGTTTAGTTTCATAACTGCTGTCTCCTGTTGACCTTCTCTTCTGTATCTTTCTCCACTCTCTGTTACTATAGTTCAATGGGCCATTGTGGAGAGGGCACCAATGCCTCGAGCCCCCGGCGTTTGTCTCGCCAGAACAGCGACGGAGGCAAGGTGATCCCGGTGTCGAGCGAGCCCTGCGAACACACCATAGACTGCGGTGACATCGTCTGGGGCTTGGCCTTCGGTTCCTCGGTGCCAGAGAAGCAGAGTCGCTGCGTCAACATCGAGTGGCACCGTTTCAGGTTTGGCCAGGACCAGCTGCTACTGGCAACGGGCCTCAACAATGGTCGCATCAAGATCTGGGATGTCTACACTGGTGAGGGTGCATTGTTGTTAATTAGAAGTGCTTTTAGTCTTCATCTTCATTAGCTGATTACCAGATTAGGTAATTAAATTAGTAAATTAGATTAAGAAAACATACATTCTCTGCAAGATCATCGCTCATTATCACTATCCCCCAGAATTTTCTAGACACCAAACACACAGCAGCCTGTTTGAAGCTGGAGATGCAACTATCAAATACAGTTCTTAAGATTAGATAAGATAGCCTTTATTAGTCCCAACAGTAAATATACATTTACTGTATATTGCTCCAGTACCTTCCACCTGAAGGTTTTGTCAGAAGAGGCTTATGTAGGATTATGGATGTCAGATTTTTGCAAATTGTGTAGCTTTTTTTCATCGTTACATTGTGCAAGAAGATAAGTTGCACTTGGGTTTTTCATTAATCCTCTGTTTGATCTGACATCTTGTTGCAGGAAAATTGTTGCTGAATCTGATGGACCACACTGATGTGGTGCGGGACTTGACTTTTGCTCCTGACGGCAGCCTCATGCTAGTGTCTGCATCCAGAGATAAGACCCTCCGTGTGTGGGACCTGAAAGACGATGGTATGTAGATGATCTGTCCTTGATACAGAGCTGCTGTTTTAACTCAGCTTTCTTTCCTTATTATTTTCTTTCTTGCGCTTCAGTTGTAATAATGTGACAGTACAGGAAAAATACCAGTCCTCTGAACTATAAGACCGGTTTTGAAAAGTGGGGTAAAGGTCCAGGAGCGAGGGCCAGGCTGTAAATGCAGAAGACGGTCCAGCTAAAGTCAAGTATAATAAACAGTGAGGTCCAAAAGTCACCACCTTCCCATGGGAAAATTATTTCAGACTTTTGGACTCCACTGTATGTTTACATGTGCTGAGAAATTCAGTTGCACACAGATATGATGAGAGTCCTTTATGTGCTCTATGGTGGGCTTGAACGGCAAAATGCAGTTGGATCATGGTCCTTTTTCAGAGCCATAAAGCTGTGACCTTCATTTCTTCCCTTAATTGTTCACGAGTCATTAAAATCAGTTTAATGCTCCTGTTACTCAGTTTATTGTTAATAGGTTCAAAGTTAAATGTGAGACTGTACTGTTATCTCAGCTTGAAGGACAAGTCTGATGAAATCCTATACAACAATTAACAGATATTATTAAGTATTAGCAAATGTGTATTTAACTACTGCTGAAAATAGTTCCCAACAAAGGGAACTAATCGTCAAATAACATTAGCTAAAATATGAAAACATGACACTTGTATTTAGGTTTTAAGAGAGTTTTAAGAGGACAAACAGATCTTTGGTTTGGATCTTTTTATGGAAAGGACAAAATAAACCCAGTACTGTCATTGTAGTACAGACCATAAAAAGGATGTGATGCTCAGATACTGAAGTCTGACTCATCATGTGGGTGTCCTTGGTAGCTAAATGATTAAGGTGCACACCACACTGCCACAGCGTCACTGGATGAGGTATTGTTGAATGTCCTCTCTCTCTCCCTGTTTTCTTTCTGTCTTTCTGTCTGCTTTCAAACAACGCTAAAAATACCAAAAATAATCTGAAGAAAGGTGACTCGTTGTGTGTGGTTTGTGAGAGTAATGGTGTACTGATATACATGGTGTTGTTTGTGTCTTGTAGGTAACATGGTGAAGGTTTTGCGGGGGCATCACAACTGGGTGTACTGCAGTGCCTTCTCCCCCGATTCCTCCATCTTGTGCTCAGTTGGCGCCGGCAAAGCAGTACGTACACAAGTTCCCTTTTTACTCAATTTGATGGGTTTGCTAGCTAATCTGTTTGCAATTGCTTGTGACCAGTTATGCTTGATCAACCTACAATTATAAAACGCTCCCCATCTGCCCTGCCCTCCCATTCCCACCCCAGAACAAACTGTGCTCGGTGTCATTACAAGTTGAGCTACCTGCATCTAGATTCTGTCTGGGTTTTGTTTGCAGTGTGAAAAAAAGGATTTTGGTGTTCTGAAGTTTGCATGCAGAGCAGACAACTGTTTTCATCACTGCTACATGCAGATGGGTGACAAATTAAAGGAAAAACCTGAATAATGAGCAGAGAAACATAACGAATGCAGCTACTTCTACACATGCAGGCCCAGTTAAGTCTTATTTTGTATCAAGATGACAAGAGGACAATATCTAAGTGACCTTGAAAGAGGGTTGATTGGATGGCAGCAGTTTCAGTCTCAAAGATGCGCGTGCATTAGAGCGATTATGTAAAGGCCAACAGGAGAGCAGCTCTCTGCAACAACAGTCATCCACAGTTACATACAGAGGGATATTATAGTAGAGCTGCAGTGCATGAACCCTCATTACAAAGATGAGTCCAAATTTAAGAGTTCAGTGGTGCAGGAACCAGAGGCCCTGGTCTACAGAGACGTGGAAACAAGTGATGTTGTCAGTTGAGTCATCCTTCACCATATTCTCCACTCTGGTAAGACCCAATCAGGTGATGACCATGGGTGCCTACAACATCATTTCCAAAGGTCTCTGTTTCTGTCCATCCCGACAACAACACAACCCTGGAGTTTTCAAAGTAAAGCGTTTCCAAAAGTCTCCGTTTTAGGCACTCAAAACCTCCAGTGTAGTGTGGACGCCAGGAGTAGACATAGCAAAAGTGATGCGTAGTAGTAGTAGTGTAGTAGTAGATGTAGTATTTAAATTGGTCAAGAGAACAGTGCAGGGCCCTGCGGTGAGGGGATCCAGTGGGTATGCTGTGGCAGGAACTTGTCTGGCATGGTTTGGGTCCATTTATCCCCTAAGAGGAAAGGGTGAAAATGATGTGAATCGTATTCTATGGCTTTCACAGTCACATCTGTGGGAGAGTTTGGACCAATGTGTCAGACTCGCTCTCCTCCACAATCATCAAAACACCAAATGAGGGAATGTCCTCAGGAAAAATGTGTTCACCCTCCAGTAGAGTTCACAGACTTGTAGACTTGTGGTCATCAAACACCTTACAAAGACATTTCATGTTGGTTTTTCCTTTAATTTTTCACCTGTCTATAGCTGAAGTTAACTTGTTTCTGCAGCCCTTAAGGCTTAAATGTTTCTGGACATTTATGCTACAGGCTGGCCACCATTAGTTCACTTTATCTACAGTGCTGCAGCTCTAGATTAATCTGAACATAGTGGTAATGGTAGACATGGTGGTAGCTTTGTTAGGCTGTGTGTGTCCCTACAGTGTGTGTCTTGCTCTCCCTGTCACAGGTGGTGGCAGAGCTCAGTGTGTGATTGGTTTTGAAAGGACCGCCGCGCTGACATTTTGAGCAGCCGGTGTAAACCGGGGACGCACAGTGCGCAATGCCCAAAGGCCTGGCCAGGGGCAGCCTGGCACCTGACCAGCAAGGTCAATCTGTACGTAGGTGCTGCTCCGTGTCTGTCTACCTCTGCTGTTGCAGTTCCTTTTGTTTATTTTATTAATTTCAGTTTATTACTATCATTAAACTGGTGCTTAAATACCTCCTCTATTCCCCCCCCTCAACCCCCACCTTTCTCCCAAACCCACTTCCACACCTCCCCCCTCAACTTTAAATAGCTCCGTCGACCATCTGCACTCACTAGCTTCTCTTTTGTTACTGTTACTGTCAGTTTCAATGTCTCCCTCATAGCATACAGTGTAACATTGTGATGCTGTCAGGGGCACGTTGATAGAAAACAACTCAGCTAGCCACAACAGTTTAACCTCCACCCTGCCCACTCCCTTCTCTGTCAGTGTCAGCCAGCAGCTGCCAGTGCTGTGCAAACATTGCGCAGGTTATAGATTATTATTGACACAGAAATATTTATGAAAAAGTTCTTTGTGCCTTTGCAGAGCACTTTATTCCTACAGATGTCAGCTGTTGCCTTAAAATAACAGTCGACAAATTGGCCAGTCATGTGGTAACTTGTCCATCTGCAGTTCTTCTTTGGCTTTTCCTGCTTTTATAAAAAACACATCCTGCTGCTGGCAGCAACAGAGGAGCAGCAATAAATTCATCTGCAATTCTCCATCAAAGTACAGTTTAGGAATTCAACAGATAAAATTATGCTAATAATTTGCTTTACCCATATGCAAATGTAATATGCATTTTGGTATATACTTATGTTTATGTATCTATGCTTATATTGTAGACATATGTAACATAAAGAGGGTCCAGAAGTCTGAGACCACTGTGCCAGAATAGGAAAATAAACATGTTTAGAAATAATGAGAATTAATAAGAAAAACATATATAAGCATATAGAATTTTATATGTATGTTGTTTTAATAAACCTGCATATACAAATTGAATATATATAAAATATATGGTTGGTTTATATACCATCTAAAAATCCATTATATTGTTATTTTTAATGTATGTACATATAAAAATTTTCTTATGGGTGTTTCATATGTTATAATTTTCACATATCCAAAGGATGTATTTATGTGATAATAATCAAATATCCCCTTATAGGTGACATATATGGCAATACCACCCTTGATATAGGGGCATATATAACATTACATTTCTGTATGGGTAAACTAGGAAACTAGAAAATGAGGAAATGATCTAATCCAGAGAGGAAACTGAACCATTAGCACGTGACTGTTGTGTTTTTCCATGTAGTTCATTGACTGCATTTGATCACAAGAAGTGTTTGCATCTCTTCTGCACATTTTCAATTTCTAACAATGAAAAAGTGAAGAGATACAGAAGTTAAATAATTGCACAGCTCCTGGTGATGATGCATTTCCCTGGAGCAAAGATATTAATCCTAAAAGCTCAGACCATGGCTGACTGTTTAAAAGTAAAAGTCTTCAACAGATGATCACTTTTCTCCCTCTTTGTGTGTGTGTGTGTGAGTGTGAGTGTGTGTGATTTCATATGTGTACTTTGCCAGAGGTATCAACCCTTTGGCCATAAAATATTCTTTTCTCTTGCAGTATCTGTCTCTCTTCGTAGGCTTCTGCCGGAGGTGCGAGCCTATTGTAAACACAGTGAACTAAAACTCTGAAAGGGGAAACCAGTGGAGTAAAATTATGTTACCTTAAGTTACTGCTTGTTTTATTTTCTCTTTCTTTGTGTAGAGTTTTTTATCATAATAATAGAAGTGTTTGATTAGTATATTTAATAACAAATTAAAACTTAAATTATGATGTAGTTTAATACTATTCTATACAGATGTTGGAATATTAATTATAATTGTCACTGTAGGTCAAGTGTTGCATTTTGACGTAGCCTTGCTGCTTGTGTAGCATGTGCTCTTTTGTTTGTTTGCCCTGGTTTAATGTTACAAAGCTTTACAATGACACTGAGCATAACTTGAGCATATTTGTTAAATTCTGTTTTAATTCCTGTTGCTTAATTTAATCTCTAAATACTTAATGTGCATATAGTAATTGTAAATGTAAAATAGCACATCTATACTCTTTGCGAATCATTCCATGGGCTATAACCGTCCTCTCTTCACGTTGCAGGTGTTTCTATGGAACATGGATAAGTACAAGTTGATCCGGAAGCTGGAGGGGCACCACAATGACGTGGTGTCCTGTGACTTTTCACCAGATGGGGCACTGTTGGCCACTGCCTCTTATGACACCAGGGTCATTGTATGGGACCACCACAAGGCCACCATCCTGCTGGAACTGGGGTAAGAAAATATAGCCCATGAACTTTCATGCTGCAAGTATTGTTTATGTTTATGTGTATTTTGGGCCAGTATGTTCTGTAAAGTGAGCCTACGTAACTTGCATGATGCTAAATGCTAAAGCGTAGTGTAACAGCAGCTCAAGTAAAAAAGAGTCATAGTGTCCGTTAGCAAAGTGTCTTTACTAACTGTTCACACCAGACTAAATAGGGCTGTTGCTGTTGTCAAGAGCATAAATGTTCTTCTGTCAAAAGTTATACACATTTATTCAAAAGTCTTTTCAGTCTTTTACAAACAGGAAATGTATTTTATTAACCTGAATAAGGTCTGATACTGACGCGGTCACTGAACCCTTACTCTCGTCTTTCTCCAGCCATCTCTTCCCTCCTCCTTCACCCATTTTTGCTGGAGGGGCAAATGACCGCTGGGTTCGCTCCGTGAGCTTCTGCCCTGACGGCCGCCACATCGCCAGCATCACTGATGACAGGTGAGACACTGAATGACCTGAGAGTTAAAGCAATTTCCTTAATGGCTATGTGTTATATTTCTGAAAGGTCCCATATTTTACACTTGTTAATTGCTTGCGTGTTATTTGAAGTGTTTATATCCATAAAAAGATATTTGTGTCTCTTGAGCGCTAGTAACAAGAGGTTGCTGAGCCAATCAGAAGAGAGGCTCAGAACCTGTTTTCTGATTGATCTAGATTTTAGGTTAACACTCAAATCCTGTAAGGTTGGCCAGTGGGTCCAGGTGGACGGGGCTTGGGGCATGGCTGAGAGCAGTAACTGCTTTGTTGTGACATCACAAAGTTCCAGAAGGCCTGACGGCTGGTTTTAAGGCTCAGTTTCTGAATACAGGTTGTGTGCATTTCTCTGTGGACTGAGGCTTTGATACTTTCACAGTATTAATATAGAACCTAGACCTGCTTTATAATCACAAACACATGGAAACGTCACTTTATACAATATGGGACCTTTAAACTCATTTTTCTGTAAACGAGGAGTTGTTTAAAATGAAATTTTGAACATTTAGTCTTGAGAATAAAAACTCAAAAACCATAATCATTTGATGACATTTGAATGTAATGAATGTTGTATGCCTCATGGTGTCTGTTCTAAAAGGTTTGATATATAAGAATGAACATATCCCAGCAGCAGATAAGCAAGTGCACTGTTTGCAACTGACATATCAAAGTATTTCAGTCCTGAACAAACAGTGATTTCAGGATGAGCGTTAACAGACCCATGTGTTCAGCTGTGTCTCTCTTGAGTGGATGTTTGTTCACTAATGCTGTTTTTTTCTGATGCCCATTAGTGCACATGGGCTGATATGTAAACAGCAGAGTGCAGCAGAAAAGCTTCACTGTTTGCCGCAGTTTGTTTTTAAACCTTGCTGCAAGTCATGAGTCTTAATGGGGCTTCAGAGCACAGAGCTACGGTATGTTGGTCTGTGTAAACGGATCACATGACTGTCACAGGGTAGCTATTAATCACTCTGACCGCTGGCTCGCCAAGCGATGAACTGCTGGTAGAAAATATGCAGAGAAAAGAAGCAGGAGGAAGCTTCACAAAATGGTGGCTGTGGGGGAAAAACAACGCAGCTCTCCCACTGAGGGCTGTAAGCGTTTCACAAAAACACTGCCAGTCATAAAGTTTTCACCAGTACTGTAGGTACTGTGAAATTAGACAATAGGAGTATGCAAATGTTTAGGAAAGGGACTTTTTGCTGCAGCCATAGAAGGATATAGTAAAAGTCCCATATTCTTACATTTCCCCTGTTTTCCTGTGCTGACTGTTTTCTGAGTGACTGTATGAAAATATAGCAGATTTCAGATTTTCAGGCTCAGTTTCTGAATGCAGGCAGTGCACATTCGCATGGACTGAGGCTTTGATACTTTCACAGTATTGATATAGAACCTAGACCTGCTTTATAATCACAAACACATGGACATCTACCTTTAGACTATATGGGACCTTTAACAACTGTTTTCCACGTGAATCTTCATAACTCTAATCTAATTTAAAATCTCACCGTGTTGTTTTTGTCAGTAGAAATCTCATCATGTTAGGGTAACTAACACTTTTTCATCTTGTGTCACTGATGTGAATTTGACCTCTGGACCTTTACAGTCTGTGTTCATGTACAAACAGTGCAGGCTTACTCAAGTTTAAATATTTTTAACTCTTGTGGTGATGTCTTGGTGTCAGTTCGCTCCACCCTGAGCACACACTAAGAGAAGCTACATCATCAATCATCAGGTTGTTTTTGCTCACCAAGATTTTTGTATATTGTGTTGTAATGGACACTGTAGCCTCTAGTGACCTCTTGCTAAAGGAGCAGTCGCTACATATTATGAGTCTGTAACTGTAACCTGACTGGTTTGGAGGCGTACAACCGAGGCCAGGTGGTAATATCAGTTTTCTGTCTCTGCTCAGACTGGTTCGTTTCTGGAGCATCGAGGAAAGGGCCCCTCAGGCCATCGCCCCTCTGTCTAATGGCCTCTGCTGTGCCTTCTCTGCTGAAGGAAGTGTCCTTTCTGCTGGGTAAGACACTGACACGTTGAGACACACACCACCCTGAACACACAGCTGACATTACATTACCTCAGTCACACCCTATTGGCTCCTGCTGTGTGACAGAGGAGCCAAGGAAACCAGTTCTCCATGTTTCATCTCAGCGTGCTGTATGTGTTCATTACTGTGTGTTTGTAATAAACTGGTCTATTGATGCTTTGTTTGTTCTAGGACTCGTGATGGTAGCGTGCACTTCTGGGAGTGTCCCCGTAGCGTTGCCAGTCTGCAGCACATGAGCAGGATGGCTCTCCGCCGGGTCATGACCACCCAGCAGGTAGAGGCCCTGGCCATTCCGACGCCGCTGCGCGACTACCTGACATACAAAGTGATCTAACCCCCACCCACCCACCACCCCAGCACAAGCTGACCCAACTGCACATGCCACAGCAGCAGTATGCTGAAGAACCAATGAATCCCTTATTTTCTGAAAAATATTTTGGAAGACACTTTTTCATAGAACTTTGTTGGATACATGGAAGTGATCAGGACAGGAAGAAAAGGAAAAAAATTAATGAATCCCCAGAGACACTTCCTCATCTCAAACCCCCACTGAATCCACTTAGAGCAGGATATTGTGTTGTATCGTAACATATTTATTTTTGTAAGTGATTTAATAAATGAGTGTGCTGGGGCCATTGCTCCATCCATACCTGAGGTTAAAGTAATTCTGGGGCCTCCTGTCCCCCTCCATCATATCAGCGTGGTACCTGTAGCTGTCGGGCTCCTCCTCCACCTGCCTCCGTCTCTCTACCAGGTTCAGTAAACGCTTCGTCTTTTCCTCTGACCTGCAACGGCTGTTGCACTTAATGTGAGAAGCTTCGCAGTGGTGCTTGCTCTTAATGTCAGGTTTTCTGTTTGCAAGTGGGTGAGCTGAAGGGAAGAGACACATGGGGTGTGTAACGGATGAAGGGTTTTGAAGGCCAATCCTCAGATCTGTGAGCTACTGATACTGTGGACTACTATACTGTGGAGTACTTGTACATTATTGTCATGACATGAAAAAAACACATAATCAAGCAGTTACAGTTCTCTTAGATTTTGAACACTCGTCTGAAACAGTATTAACACCACCGCTGCAATTATCACTGACACCCAGACTTCATAATTGTGGCTGAGCAATCAGCTGTGATATGATCCGATACTGTATATAACCCAGACTCCTTTTAATTTCTGCCGTTTGGTCAGAGTGAGACTTCTTCATGTGTTGTTTCAATCACTAAAACAAATTAAGGGATTAATCAGAATTTATTGGTTATTTAAACTTTCCTGGCCTTGAAATTCTGTTGTGATCGGTCTCTATGTTACATCATCTATTTATCTATTTAGTTTACCAGAGAAACACCATAAAAAACTGACTGGATATCGTCATTCATTCTGACAACTTTATGGCTGTGGTGGTAATAACACCACGAAACATAGTAATGTGCCAAGAAAGTTTCTTAGATTCACATAATGTGTTGTGGTGAGAAACCCGGCCTTTAAACCTGTTTGTTTACAGGAAAACTCCACAGCGTAGCTTAAAATAATAAAACTACACTAATTGATTTATGTCAGAGTTTGAGTAAATGGAAAATATCAGCCTGGGTCCAACCCTGACACGAGGCAGGGGGAGCCACCTACAGTCCACCCTAAACATGTGTCAGACTGGCAACATAAATGGCAACAGTATGCTTGAACTTACGTCCGTGTGTGTGTGTGTGTGTGTGTGTGTGTGTGTGTGTGTGTGTGTGTGTGTGTGTGTGTGTGTGTGTGTGTGTGTGTGTGTGTGTGTGTGTGTGTGTGTGTGTGTGTGTGTGTGTGTGTGTGTGTGTGTGTGTGTACACTGCCGTGTGTGGCAGTATAAAGCCTTGAGACCAGTCTCCTTTGATGATTTCACACTAAAGCAAAGCACCTCTGCCGCTTAACTGCTATATACAGTTGGAAAGAAAAACCCTGTATACAAAATTCCATGTGATATGTTTGTATATACAAAATTGTATCGTGTCCATAAACCTATCAGAGTTCTAATTTTTTTTTTTCACTTTATTTTGTCGTTTATATCCAGTTCTCCTGTTGAACATTTGTATTTTTGTATGTTGTTGTGTTTGTTCTCCTTTAAATGTGAAACTGTCTACATGATTACACAGCCCGTGGGGCTGTATTTACATTTCTGTATAGGTCAGATTTACACTGTGACAGTGCCCTGTCACATAGTTTTGCTGTATGTAGAAATTCCAGCAACCCTGAAAGTATTCATTACAGCCATCCAATCAGCTGCCAGCGCAGCCATCTCCTGTTAAAGACCCTCGTGTTCACTGAACTCTTGGTAGAAATATATGCACATGATAAATCACAATGACTTTTTGTTAAAGATGCAGCGTTTTTTGAGTGTATTTCTGGATCGTTTTCAGTTTGTATGTGAGTGAGAGGAAATGTGAAGAAGGGAAAGTGAGCACTTAGTGTTGTCCTCTGTGTGTTTCTGAAGGAAGATGGGTACAGAGCAGCTGTCAATCATTCTTGGCAATAAGTTGTCTGACAGTCATTGCTAATGCCAAAGGTTTCCTTTTCCGATTGTGTATATAACTGGTCTGGTTGTTCTCATCATTTTCTGATGAGATATACAGGTTGTCTCATGATGGGCTGCAGTGCTTAGTTATCAATACAGAACCTTTTTTTTTGCATTATATGACTTTGTATACCTGCAACCATGGTGGAAAAACACAGTCCTGCCTCAGTGAGATGCGGTAAATATATCAGATATATATGAATGTATCTAGTTTCTGCAATTTTTTTTTTTTTTTTTTTTTTTTTTTTTTTTTGGTGTGTATGTATGTGTGTCTGTAGTTTCAATAAAGGCTTTTTGACAAAACAGATCTCAAATCCTCTGAATTTCTCCATAACATTAAGTATTTGAGTCTGTGTTAGCAACCAGGCAGTGAAGCAACAAGAACACAGGAAGTGTGGTTTGTTTTTATTGACAAAAGCAAGATTATGATAACTAGGCCGATAAAAGTGGTCAACACAACATAACTACACTCAAGATAACAACAAAATGAGGTGTTAACTGAACTAACATTGAGGCTGGATCAAACCAAATAACACACAAAGGGTTAAACAAAATGGACATTCACTATAACCAAATACTAAGCAAATTCCCCACATGACACGTCAGCAGATGGTTTGGCCCAGTGAGCTCCAGGATCTAACAGTCCTCAGCCCTCAGCCCTCAGCCGTGCCCTTTGTTCCACCAGGAGGAGACCTCCCAACAACCACAGTAACACAAGGAAACAACTGATTAATATAACAGGAATTTGCCTATGTAACCATAAGTGTGTTCACTCCATATATAACTATGTAAGGTTAAAAGCAAATACACAGATTCTAAATCAAACTGTGTGATATTAAATATTTAAGTGTTTTTGCAGAACATAATGAGGTCACAGTGAAGTTGACCTTTGACCTTTTGGATGTAAAATGTCATCATTTCATTTTATCCTTATAGACATTTGAGATAAATTGTGTCATAATTAGTGTATGAATTCATGAGTTATGGCCAAAAACAAGTTTTGTGACCTTTGACCTTTGACTTTTGACCACCAAAATCTAATCAGTTCATCCTTGAGTCCCAATGAACGTTTCAACCAAATTTGGAGAAGTTCCCTCAAGGTGTTACTGAGATATCGTGTTCACGAGAACGGGACGGACGGACAGACGGACAAGCTGAAGACATACGAGTGATGAATGTGTGAGACTCAGGTCTGTGGGTCAGGCTCATTCGTAAAAATGCACCAATCAGGGCAGAGCAATATTTATGTCACCTATGAAGACAGTTCTGTGGTTTTCAGTGTCGTGCAGACCTGTGACGTCCACAGCCGCTCTCTCTCACCTCATCAGGTTCTTTTCATTCACAGTCAAACACATTATAATTTGCAGTCACTCACACCTCTGCTCATTATTCAACGCTGTAACGCAGGAAGGAGAGGTGGTGGCCACATCAACAACTTGGCTGTGTTTTTTTTGTTTTTTTTTAAATCCCTGCTGTGTGATCAAACACTGTTTAAACTCACAATAGCGGGAGATCACAAAGTTTAAATACTGCACATCGTGGTGGATCTTTGTGTCATTTCCGCCCCGTCAGTACTCACCACACTGGTCCGCACTGATACCAGCTGCTTGAATCTCTGCTCTGACCTGGGATCAGAGTAACATGTCTCTCAGCATCTTATCACTTATTGTGATACATTTAAAGTTCTTCATATCTGATCTCTGGTTATTTCCATTCAGTTGTATTGATATAAAACACAGTGTCGTACACAGACCGGTAAAACAAGCCGCTGCCACAGGTGCCTGAAGTGTTCTTCACTCTGTTTGCCTTTCAGCTGGTTATCTGAAGTTCAGCTCCCTGCTTTCTGCTTCTTCAATGCAGAGGTTTGCCACATGTTTGCTGGAGATACTGGTGAGCTGATAGCACTGCTTTGCTTTTGTCTGTAGAACCTTAACTGGAAATAGGTGGTGTTGTGAAGGGTGCTGTCGTGTAGCCTTGCAGTTTCCACCATCTCCATAGTTGGTATGTAGGTAAATAAGCTTTGTGTGCAGGGTGTTTACAATAAACTTTAAAGTTGAGAGAGCAAAATGGGATCTACTGTACAGGCAGCAACATTGCTCTTTTCTCCTCTCAACCTTCATCACTTTATTGTCAATGAAATAACTTCCTCACCTTTCTAATCCAGCTCCTCCTGCTCTCTGTCTTCCCTCACTAGAGGAAGATGGTTGCTCCTCCAGCAGTCTCTGCAGACCTAAATTCAGCCACTCCTGACAATCAATGGGTGATTACTGGCTCGTAAGCCAGCGCTGTGCAGTGTTACTGCTGCAGAGCTTTATCTTTGCCAAAAAAATGCATCGAGCTTGAATCTCAAGTTTAAGATCTGAGCAACTGAAGACACTCAGTATGTGTTGCAAAAAGTCCACCCACTAGTTCACAGTTTGTCATTTTAACAATGATAATATTCCTATTTGCTATATATATACAACACCTCGTCTGGACTTTAGGTACATGTGGTAAAGTTGTGTTATTTAAAATACTGTCCTACTTAAAATACAACGTTCTCATGTGTAATTTTACTCACTTTAAAATGTTCATAGAACCTTTCATTATATAAGTTTTTCTCTGCTGAATTTTCACCTCCTGGTGTTTCCAGCTGTATCTCAGTATTAGACAAACACTGTAAATGTCTACCATGGCAGAAAGCAGGTGAGAAAAAAAATACTTTATCACCCTCAG